>NC_139416.1:5902500-6177500 GCF_905368555.1 Meleagris gallopavo
CTGAAAATTATTCTAATTATTCTACAAGAAAGTGGATTGCTCTTACACAGCACTCTGCAGCAAAACATCTGCAATTGTTTCAACAATGGTCAGCTGAGGCTCAAAATCTTTATCAATTTCTACCAATTTGGGGTGCTAAGTTTAGGACAAAAAGATATCTAAAGAGCAGGCTAACTATTAGCTGGCTGTGGTAGTATGACCCAGAGCCATGAAAGCACTGGTGTAAAGTATATGGAATTTAAGCCAAAGTCCACAGTCTCTGAGAGGGGTCAACAGCAGATGCTTGAGGAACAGCAGAAGGACAAGAAGAAAACAATCATTTTCAGCAACCTGAAGTGCAAGAACACCTTGTGAACCCGGTATGGCTGTCTTTCTTTTTGATTGTTATGCTCTGTCATGACTCTCCCAGCCAACATAAACCTCATTACATATTTTGAGAACCCAGCAAGCTTAGCCTTTGTCAGGATTGAGTTATGAGTACGTCACCCATGATCACAGGGTCACATCACAGCATCTCTCTCCCATCTGACAGGTCTGAAATAAAATTTTCACTAGCAGTGATTTGAGTCAAAATCAGGCATGCCTAGTAAAGATGACAGCAGAATTAGACTGGCTTTTCCTAACTTTAATACAACAGACCCAATTAAAAACATTACCAAAATATCACCTGGCACTAACTGTATTGTGGACTACTAAATGAAATATAATCCACTTAATGGACCCTTACTTTGGCTGCTGCTCCATGCTGGAGCCCTTCACACAACATCTTTGCTACTACTGTTACTGAAGATTAAAGCTAACTGCAGTATAGGTATCTGGGCAACAAAGGCACCGCACTTTGATATGTTGATGCAGGCTAAATCTCACTTTTCTAAGCAAAACAGGCATTCACAGGTGGAAATGTTTCATAGAGAGTCTGTATGGCAATGTGGGCAATTTACACAATTTTTGTTCATACAGCCAGTCCACATTTTCCACTTTCTGCTGCAAACTCTCTTACTGCACCAGTTCTACTTATCTGTAAAAGAAAGAAAGAAAGGAAAAAAAAAAAAAAAAAAAAAAACCAGTGCTTGTGTACACTTACAGTTTGAAAAATAGCTACAAGGTGCCTCTATTAACATAGCCCTTTGTAAGTCAAAATGATGGAACTTCAGAAAACAGGAATGTTTTTAGCATGCTCATACACCAGAATTTTCAAATTTCCTCCCTGAATTTATAAAGCTGGTACTGAAAATCTTTACACAGTGCACATTGTTCTAACATGTACTGCATACAATGTATGTCATTATGTCACCAAAAATAATTCTAAGTCTCACTCCTTTGTAGTGTCACATACCGACTATTCCGATTAAACATACATTTCCTAATCACTACTCCAGTGAAAAGATTTAGCCTCTGTTTTGAAATGGTAGAGCATATCACAAAGTATCTTGATCCCCACTTACTAGATTTACAGAGCAATGTCTTGGGTAAGCAATCACGATACACAGACATCTGTTATCTTTCTTATTCACCCAACTTCAGAGGGAGATATTATTATATGGTGAGATTTTCAAAGGTAAAAACAGAGTGAAGTATTCAGCTGACACGGATTTTCAGTCAGCTGTCTAGCTGCCCTTTGCAGCTTCAGAAATTCTCCATTAACTATGATATTTTGCAAAGCAATGAAACAGCCTCATCAGAGATATGTACCCATTTTGGCCAGTGTCAAAAAAAGATAACATTTATGAGGGGTTCAACAGTGAAATGTTAGGGTCAAGGACAAAGGTAAGAAAAGAAATAAAGGGATGACTGGTGATTTATCTTCAAAAGGAAATAAATATAGGCTAGTATGACAAAACTTTACAGTACCTTAGAATGTAACCCAGACACTGCTTTTTACTCTTTTCTTTAAACAAAACCATTGGCTCACCCAGTGAGATAGAAAGCCAACGCATCCACACCTCTCACCAGCCATACCTTGTCTAGGTAATTTTTCCACAATGCTGAATTGATCAATGTTTAACTCTGGCAGTGAATAAGTAAAACACGAAAACAAAGACAGGAATATTATTTCATGGAAACAGATATGCCATTATTTGTCCACAGTACTACTGGAAGAAAAAAAAAAAAAAATCAGTACTTGAGGAACTTCAATTTTCTGTATATATTGAAACCTTTCCACAAATCCTTACACTCTACAGATACATATTAAATGTGATCTGTGCAAACAGGCTCAATGTTGCTTAAAATGACTATTATGAAAATGTATAATCAGCAGCACAAAGCAGAGTACAAACGAACCATGAAAATATTCAGCTCACAGCTCTCCCTAAGCCCTGTGATGTAATTAATGGCCCAGGCCAGCCCATTGGGCAAATCCACACCATGCTGCACCAAAGTTTGTCTGTACTGACCTTTACAAGAATAAATGACAATTGCATAACAGTGTGTTGTGCATTATCATATTTCTATAGCTACTACATGAGAGCTTTTAGCAGAATTCTAAAAACCTAGAGATGCAAGTCTCTAGGTGCTTGTAGGGCAAACACATCTCCTAACTGTATGGCAGCCTGGGAAAAGGCATAAAGATTACATCAGATTCATTTCATCTCATTCTTTTATGAAATGACGAGTTTGATCGATGAAGTTGGGAAGTATAGACATAATTAACTGCACTGCTGTAAGATCTTTGATGAATACCCACTCTTCATTTAATTAAAATTTAGTGTGAAAAAAAAAAAAAAAAAAGCCAGGCAAACATTAATGAATTACAAAATGAATCATTAATAAGAAAAGAAGTCAATGGTGTTTCACTCTTTCCATATTGACAAAGAAGAAAAATACATAAATATTGATCAAGTCTGCAGATACCATTTGGTGGAGAACTAAACCATAGCACGAATAGGTCATCCATATCCAGCTAAAACAGACATTAAAAAAAGTCAAACGTGGGCTCCTCTGCAAGCAAATATAGGTGGTCACACTTACATTGTGAAGTATTCTGGAAAACAGTAACTCTGTAAAGTATCTTAGAATTGTAGCACGTAGCAGACAACTCAGTATCAGGGGCACAAGACCACAAGAACTACTGAAACTTGTCTTCTGCTGCAAAAGCAAGGAAGATTATGCCATTTGTTTTTCAGATCACTACCAGGGTACAGATCATGAGGACCTACTTTTCAAAAGGATTAAATACTGACAAACTTCTTTCTTTCCTTTTTTTTTTTTTTTTTGCCTCCACAGGACAGTTAAGTGTCCTTCATTAGAAACAAGTGAAAGAAAACTGCAAAAAAAAGAGCAGTTACATGCTTAAAATCCTTGTGGAATGCTGCCTTTTTGTCCATTTCTTAAAAAAAAAAAAAAAAAAAAAAAAAAAAAAAAACAAAAAAACCACATGCTTTTATAAGTAAGATTAATAAAACATTATTTAGGAATCATAACACTTTCTTTAATAAGAGAAAAACAAATGAATTGACTTATATTTCACATTGCACAACGCAGAACAAAAGACGTTTGCTTGAAGGCCACAGAACACCTGACATACACATCTATATTGAATAGTGGTGGGCAGGGTGATTACAACTAAATACAGATTTAGAGGGTTCCCTGTTGTCAGGCAGATTGTAGTTGAGAATTTTAGGATGCTTACAGTAGTTAATTAAAGAGAAGCACTGGGAGCATCTCAAGGCTATAAATTCCTCCCTCATACCTTGTGGGGGTCAGTGCTGGAACTTTCCATACGTCCGTTTTTAACTGGCATAAACTTGTTTTGACCTTAATCAGCATTTTAGACTACCGTTACACAGGGAGGAGAGAGAGAGAAAAGCAAGGCAGAGATCATTAATCAAAGAGGCTTGCTGCAAGATGCATGCAATGAGAAGATTGGCACTCCTGATCTATCCACTAGTATGTCAAAAATGTCAAATTGAAGACAACACAACATTTTATAATCTAACTGTTCTACAAGAACATAAATTAACATACGTTTTGCAATCAAACCAGCAAGAACTTGAAGAACAGGTTTATTGTATCTGCAGGTATCAAGTATCATAAAACATATAAATTAACAAGTCTGTAGATTATTAAATGACAGTTGAGATGCCAGCTTTCCTTTTTTTATCGTGGAAGATATTCCTAGGATCTGTGACATCTGTGGTGACTAATCCCCCATAGAGAAACTGACATTAAAAGGAATTCACACTGTGGTAAAGCCATACACCATTACAATGTCAGCTATGGCTTCCCAAAGCTTTCCTGGATTCTAGACTGTGGAGTGGATTATGAGTGAAAAATGACAAGGCTGGTTTCCTATGTGCATTGCAAACAGCAGAACATATGAATGCGTCTTTGAACGAATTTGCTGTGGTAAAGATTTCCAACCTATCTTTCACAAGAAAAAAATATATCCCTATGCACCACTGCTCTCATCTGCTTTCCTGAATGCCCTGCTATTCTCAAGAAACTATTTTTCCAACTACTACTTGCATCATTTTCAGCATATGAAGTAAACATGATTTTTTAATTTGATAAAAATGTAAAGATACCACTGTGCAATATCCCTGCGAGCTCCCCAAACACTGAGCAGTTGGCAAATGTGCAGGTTATTCTCAGGGAAAGGCTCAGAACAAGGAATACGCAAGCCTTCTCCCACACCATCTCAACCAAGGTAGTTAATAAGTATAGTCTTGTCCCTGTTCCAAACCCCTCTATGCACACCTTCTATCCCTGACCTCAGAAGGGTTCCTGAATTCGTGTTCCAAACTTGATCCCTCTGACCAGGAATCTAGGAACTTCTGTTCTGACTTCCTCTGATAAAACCCTCCAAGTTAACAGATGTTTTTTCATTCAGTTTCTGATCAGGACAGTATCATGATCTTTTTCCTTCTGCTTTTGGGTTGCAAACTTTACACCTCAGCAGGACACCGTCACTCTGATGTTATCAGATCCTTGCTGCACTGTAAGCCTTCCAACACAAACTAGCTCAAAGACTGAAGGCTCATGTCATCAAAGAACTCCATCATTCTCCCAGAAATACAACCTATACAATCAATGTAGATCAAATGATTTTCCACTACTACATGGCCAAAGAGAACAAATCCAAAAAAAACTAACAGATGACTTTAAAAAAGACCTTTGTTTCAAAGTGCAGCTTCTTCTCTGTAAGCAGCTGCCTGCTTGTAAGTAGCTGGGCCAGTGGTGGTAAAAAAGCAGCTGTAAGGAACAGTGGGAAGAAAAGAGGCAAATACCCTGTACCAAACTGCATCTGGAAAGAACAGAAGTGCTACAGAACCCAACTGAATTTGTAGTCAGCATTTGACAGGGGAAAAACAAACAAACAAACAAACAAAAAATTTCAAAAAGAAAAGTATTTCTGCCCCATTACTGTTAGAAGTAAAACTCAGAGACGCAACCTTCAAACACCCTGGACAAGGAATCATAATGCTCGAGCTCATTTACAACCCAGGACTAACTCTTCATGGCAGTATTCTACACACGCACAAAAACATCCCAAATACTTCATTTCTAAAGTGTTAATCAAACTTTCCATGAGCCTTGAAACACAGCATTCTTTCATCCAAAATAGCATCTCAAAGTAACACTACATATTTTTGCTTTGCTGCTATGACAAGAATGGCAATTATTGACTACACACAGTTCCCACTTATTTAGGCAAAATTATTCTTTTTTTTTAAAAGAGTATTTTATACTAGCTTATATGATAGTAAAGATATAAATGAGACCATTTCTATACCATATTTACCTTCCATTGTAAATTAAATCACTTACTATGTCTGTGGTATACACCTCAATTGCAACACCATCCTATAATTATATCCATATATTCACATCTCACTGGACTTCCATCCTTTAGCCCAGTATGCCAAATAATCTCTCTATGACTGCTTCCCCATAGATCAAACAACATCTAGGGAAAAAAAGCATAATTAATTAGCACTGGAGAGAGAGAAGAAACTTCAACAAGAAGCCTTAAATAATTAAATAATTAAAATTAAGATTCAAGTTAAATCAGAAGAATCACATTGAAGAGAGATTGGCATATGCCACCATAAAAATAATATAAACAATGTAAATAAAGTGCTGATACATTTTTCTCCCGGAGTCATCTAAGAAAGGAAGCAGCTACCTGGTGGTAAACGCTCTCACACCACCACAACCAGGGCCTACACCTAGCATCCTTTTGAAAGTACTCCAGGCTTCTCGTGATTACCAGATCTGTTGAGAATAGCAACAGCCACAGTGAGCTGATGGTCACTGAAAGTACCTGCCCTGCTGCACACCAATGCTGCAGCAGCCCTGCACAGTGCAACGGCTTCTATCAGAGCCCTGCTGGATTTCACAGGCTCAAATCCTTAAAAAGTGAAGGAATTTTCTTATACACAATATGTCAGTTCTTAGTGTTCTATTTATTTTTAATCCAGTTACATCATAAATCACATAAGCATGAATTATGAGCAAATAAAACTGTGAGACGGAAAGTTTTCCTAAATTTTAAAAGCTTTAATTTCTTAACGGGATTTGATGTACATTACATTTTGAGTCACTGAAAATATGATTAGGTAAAAATATAGAAAAATATTCTGGGCCATAACTTCACCAAATATAAAAAGCTGTAGCTCCATTATGGTTTTTATTTAGATAGCAAGCTATTTTGGGTAAGGACCAATGAAACCCTGACCTCTACAGCAGCACAGTCAGAGCACACGTCAGACAATGTTGTAATTTGCTATATTCTAATGCTAATCATAACCAAAAATAAGGCTAACAAAATGCATTTAAAAAGCAGCATCAGTTTCACATGAATGCAAAATCCACCGGCCTGTTAATATCAGTCTCAAAATCACCAAGCGTGAGAAACTCTTCCTTCTAAACAGTGGTGGGTTTTCTCTGCATGATTACTATGGCCATAGATCCATAGAATCTCCCTACTGTTAAGCAAATGTACTGTTAAGTGTATCTGACTGTAGAACTAGATGCTGAAATATGGAACTTCAGTTCCATAGGAGCAGCAATTCCTATAATCAGGATCTGAAGGCATATCAGATATCCTTTCAATAGTATAAAAATCTCAGTTCTATGCAATATTACTGGAAAAATCAGTGCTGACCTAAATGCTGAATAATATGCTCAAAGAAAATGAGTGAAGAGGTGGCACAGCAGTAACATTCCAAGAGGTATGTGCTGCACACAGAACTACTAATGTTGCCTGCTCATAGTAAGGTGCGTGCAAGAAGCATGTGTTCAAGCTCTTCAGTGGCTTAAAGGCTAAAATGTCACGCTGACAACAGGGGAGCTCCCCAGGAATGGGACTCTGACCTACAGGTAATCTTACAAATTGCTCCAGGCCAGAAGGTAGAGCAGCTACGTGCCATTAAGAGAACAGCTTAAATTCCATTTTGTCATGGTAAAAGCTGGACGAGGAAGCCACCATTTCCAACACAGTCCTGCAAGCCTGGTTTGACATTCTAGAGGTTGGGACAGGTGGACTGAGGTTTTCCCTCACATTTGAATGCTAAAATCAGCCTGAAGATTTTTGGTGGAGTCACATGCAACTTAAAACTGAATACTAAAAACAGCTTGAGGCAGCCAGAGGCAAAAAATAAAATAAAATTAGGCAGCAGGAAAGTCAAGGACACAGGAAGAAAGGCATGGTAATACAGTCCTGAGAGAAAACTGGGAGAGAAAGCAAGAGCAACTACACCTTCTAAAACAAAAGATTAGGAACTATAAGCCAGGAAATTTTTTTGCTGCCATTTAATTCCAACCATTGCTAGGACTCTACACATATTCTCTGCAAATATGGAGCTGCTCTTACATCTTCCTACGTAAAAAATTCTTTCCTTAACAGAAACAACCTGTAAAAATCTGAGTAACAAGAAATAAAGCTCTTATGCTGTTAATATCCTGCATGTATGAAATACCAGTTGTCATCAAGAATACTGAGTGTAGTAGCCACTCCCAGAGAAACAGATCCATCTAAAACATTCAGCAAGTGGTTCGGTGATTAGAAACATCTATCTACATTTGGCTAAAAATAAACAGAAAAGAAAGAACACGGCAAGATTTGCTATAGATGCCAGAACTTCAAACATCTCTGTTTCAGAGGATATTCTTCATAAGCACCCACACACACAGCCAACAACCTACATGATCTAATACACTGAGGTGATTTATCACAAAAGAGCAGTGGGATTTATCATTGCACCTGTAGTAGAGGTGACACACAACTCATACCAAGAAGTCACTTCAGCATTTTCCTTCAAGATTATTTTATTCTGAAGGTATAAAATGCTCACTCTAATAACTCAGATATGTGAGGGACAACGCACTATCAGAAACGTCCCTTCTGTGGTCTTACATCACACAGAGCCCTAAGCAATGGCTGCATAAGAAGAATCCCAGTTTAGTGGACATCTTTCTAGCCTCTATATTGTGCAATGGTTGAGGTATACAGAACTGCTTTTGTAATCCACAGCATTACCTTGCAGCGTTATCTTGTATTTAGTTACACTGTGCGCATCTTCCATATTACTAAGAAACCAGACTCCCTTGATCAAACAATCAAGATCCACCACTTCTAGTTATTCTGAGCAGAAGAGTAGCTCCTATATAATAAGCACGCTTCTGCCAAAAAGATAATCAGTGGGACAACCTGAGAAGTAAGGCTGACATTATTTAAATGTATTAACTAGAATATATGCTAAAATTAAAAAGAAACCCAACAACCCAGAGGTCCAGTGCAGTTGCTAACATTTTTCCCTTTCGTGTGTTCTCTAGAGGGGGAATCAAAACTGAACTGTAACCAGGAAACCAACATAATAGCATGAACTGAAGTTTCTTTCATCTAAAATGACCCAAAACGCCCTCCTGAAAAGAAAAAAAAACTTGTCTTCCCACACTGCTGCTAAATCTCTGTGTTAGAAATCCTTGCAAATCTAATGCGCTGAAGAAATGTGATGAAAATGAAATTAATGTACTTTTGTACATTTGAGAATTTGGAAGAATCCCCTTTCTTTTGAACATATAAAATGAAAAGATCCACAACACCCAGAAGGCTGTGAATAATTATTTTTACTAACAGGACTGCCAGAAATTTTTAAACACTTACTAAGCACAAGATTTCAAGATAAAAAAAATTAACTTTTAAGTTTTTTTTCCCCAGATTCCTTTCCTCAACAGACTTCACATAAAGAACTTATTTCAATTTTCCCCTCTATTAAAAATAAATGACATTAATAAAGCCAAAGAGGAGGCATTTCTATTCATCTAAACTCTGTGAGGAAGCATATTTATGCAGATAGATGTGGTAGCAAATACTACATATCACTCAGAAGTGAGGCTGCAGCTCTTCAGTCTTGGCCTTCTTGTGAAGTAAACAAAATGCTTGATTCTGCTCTGACTTACTGATTGCAGAGGTGTCATTCAACAGCATATGTTCACGGCTGCTTCAAGATACGCGTTCCTCTTATTGCTTGTGTATTTTCAGTAGCTGAATTTCTGTGTTAGTCAGTATAAAATGAAGGCTGTAGAACAAAACTCAGAATTATTTATAATGAAAGCCAAATTCTTCTCTTGTTTGTACTGAAGTAATCCTACAGTAACTCGATTTCAAGAGTAAAACTAAGCTTTGAATAAATCTGAGCTAAAATACTCCATAAGTTGTGCTAACAAACTATAAAAAGTCTTTTTTTTTTGTTTTGTTTTGTGGGTTAAGCTAAACTCTTAGGAGGAGATAGCATTTAACTGTTCATGAAATCCAGTATTCTTGTTAAGAAACAGTAGTCCTGCCTATTTTACTCTACTCTCTAGTCAGCAAATATCATTATCAATACTTGATCTATAGAACATATCAGTGTTGGCTGTGAAATCCCCATCTGCCAAGCTTGACATAAGAATACAAGTACTTTTAACCTCTGTAAATCCAGATCTTAGTTCAGTGGCAGCCAAGGCAGTCAGTCATGTTACAAAAGCAGGAGAACATGCTGGCTGCAAGGTACCTTGAACATTGCATTCACAAAATAAGCTTTTTCAGCACAAGGAAAATGATGTAATCCCTATGGTCAATGCATATTTCAATCTCCTTCTAATAAAAAGAGGCTTGAAATCTATCAACAGGGACTATCAGAAGTCTGACTTTATTTAAAGACTCACACATTTAACTGAAAAGGTTATTACTTAATTAACTGCCTGCTGGCTAAGCGAAGTCATCACACTTACACCCTTACTCCCCAATTCAGCTGACAGGAGCACACAGTAGCCCAGTTAAGCCATATGCTTCTTTCTTTGATTATCAATTCAAAGGCACCAGATATCTAGCTGGCTTATGGAGAAAAATGCTCAGAACTCTGACAGCATTATTACTGCCAAAGTATTGAAGCAGAAGGAGTTCTCTGTGGCCAAGAAAAAGTTATGGAACTCCTCTGCAATAATGTGAATTATACCTGAAGGCTATTCAAGTCAGTTAATCACCTGTGTAAACCTGTAATCTCCAAAAATATTAGCACTATCATCTAGTTTACATTAGATAAAAAAATGCTCTGTTTTTGTTTTTTTTTTTTTTTTTTTAAATCAGATTGTGAAATAAGCTTTCTTGGTAGAGTTACATAGCTCTAATGAAAGTTTGAAATAGCTGGGGGAGACTGCTAAGTAAGCCATTGTATGAAAGCAATCTGTACTTCTGTGAAATGCTTTAACGCTACAGTGATACTGACAGGAGCATGAGAGTCTAAGGAAAACAGCTTCCCTGCAGAGAAAGCTTTTTGCTTTGTGTTATCTTCATCCTTAATAATTATTCAGACTCACTTTATGCAGACCTTTTCTCACAAAATAATGCTTATTTTAATCACTACAGTAGAATACACCGTGCCACTTGCAGGCAGGTAGGAAGGTGTTCAGGCACTGTTGAGTCAGACATCAGCAAGCAGCTATAGAATATCATGTTACTTTTAAAGATAAGAACCATGCGGAATCTTTAGGTACCCAAAGAACAGGAGAAATATGATTTATGTACCTAGCATTTTTTCCTGTAGCTCTTCTGAACGCAGTATTTTCCTAAGTGGGAAATGTTAGTCAAAGTAGAAAATAATTTTAAAAAATACTTGCAGAAGGAAGATATTCTCCTTTACATCCTTCAGTTTTTAGCAAGTATTATCATTACACAGAAGTTGTTTCTTCATGGTTATTGTTAGAAATGTACGTAAGTTTTTCAAGATCATGTGTTGAACAACAATCAAAAATAAATTAATACACTCAGCAAGAGATGACAGAAAACAACTGCTTTCTGTTCCTTTTTGGTCCTCAGTTCAGTTCAGCAATACATCTCCAGAGAATTTAATTTGTTTTTGCCATATTGCTTATTGCTGTACTAGCATTATTCCCATCCCAGGTCTTACAACATGAATTATGTCAGAGTAATAATGAATCAAATCAAAACACAGAGTGACAGTGTTTACCTTATGTGAACATGCTATGAGACTGAAATTAGACTTGCTAAAATGCACATGCATAAAACTCACTTCATTTAGATCCATAATGGCCTACCATTTAGTAGCCTTAAAAATATGCATGTATGCATCATGAGTGAATTATAGTTCAGCACAAAGTGAAACAACGTTGGACCTGTTAAAAGTTCACCATCCAAAAAGATTTTTTTTCACATGCTGTGGGAATACATTTTATGTCATTATTTAAGCCTTAATGGGTTTTTTTCCACTTAGTCTTATCACTTCTCATCAAACTTGGCTTTCTGATCTTTGCACAACTGTAACAAAACTTGACAATTCCCAATTACCTGCAGTTCTTCCCCCTGCTTGCTGTATGTTCACTGATGTGCTTAGCAATGCTCATTCTTCCTAAGCAGTTTCTACTTAAATACTTCCTATTTTTCCTCTCTTTCCTCCCTGCATAAAGTAAGTTTGCGAACCTAAATCATTATAAGCATATTATCTGTCAAATTTCAGTGCTCGTTCTGAAAAAATGTATTCACATCATTACGGTTGCTCAGATGAGCATTAAATTGAGCCAGATAGAACTGAGATCCCAGCACTTCTTAACAACCACAACAAGGCTGCTAAGAATTGGCTCATGCAGGCTGCTGACGAAACCGCTCATTTATGTTATTGTCTCATTTTTTTCCTTCCTCCCATTAAAAAAGGCCCACGAATGGGCAGAAGGGACTGAAGTAATAAAAACTTCAGTTTTTTGCACTTAAGTTAAAAATCCCCCAAGTAATTATTTCAATCACAGTGTTTTTGATGCTAAAAACTTTAATTATTTTTCACACCCAGAATAGATTCTCAGTGTTGCCTAATGCAGGTACAAGACCAAAAAAGAAAAGTATTTTAGTAAGAATTACAATAAAATATTTACTTTAATTTAATCAGAAAAATAAGCAACCTGATTGGTAATTAAAACATTAAGCCTAAGAAAAAACTCTGTAAGACTTATTTTCTCCCATAATTGTTCTACATAATTTTTGTTTATGTCAGTAAGAACAACAATCCCACTGCGTTAAGTAAGAAATTTGTAGGCTGATCAAATAAACCCAGTGCTATTGTATCTTTAAAAGGCCATCAGACTTGTAGAGAAAATACTCATTAGTAGTTTGAAAACCATGTTATGCTACACTTGCATTTGATCAGGTAACAATTTACATTTATGCAGCACCTATTATTCCAAAGCAATTTACCACTCATAGCCTGAGATTATCACTTCATCTCCAGAGAAATTTGGCAACTACAAAGTGTTACTCTATACAGTAAAGCAAGAATTCTGGCAGGTAGCAATAAATATAAGGTTTCAGTCAAATAAGCATGACTTATATTTATCCCTACAATGAAATCAAGTAGAATATTAAATAATTTTTCTGAAGTTGTATTGTCTTTTTGTATGTAGCACCCACTGGCAAAACCAGGAGTAGTTCCTATAGAAAGCAGAAGAATAATTGCAACATACTCTCCAACAAACCTTCCCAGCAACACTGCTGGCCCAACAAGAACTCTGGAAGTGCCATCTACTGTGTGCTTAAAGCCTCTTCCTGTGCTGCTTCCTGTGCACATATTTGGCTCAAGAGTACTCAGGAATAGTTCCAGTTTGGGAGCTACATTTAGAAATATCTCTAGCTTTCACACAACTGAATACAGATATTTCAATAAGGACAAGATTTAAGAGAAAAGAAATAGAAACATCAATCATTCAACATGCCACAATTTCCAGAGAAACTGTATGATCTTAAAACAAATGTAAGTTGTACACTTTCATTTTCTGTTAATTTTATCTCTGGAATACATATTTCCAAGCTTTACTTTGCATCAATAAAGACGAGAGAGTGTTCCTTTGAAAAAAAAAAAAAAAAGAAAAGAAAAGAAAGAAAGAAAAAAAAAACAAAACCAAAGCAAAACAAAACCCTTAAGGCTAGAAGTTATGTGACTCAATGTACTATGGGCTTGAGGGCAAAAATACTGGTTATCTTGCTGTAAGTTTAAGCACAATGTTGGTTTTCCAAGACAGAGTAGCTTGGCATGAGGTTAGCTCTAAGTGAAATTCATGCATTCTATATGGGGAAAAAGAAAAAAGAAAAAAAAAAAAATGTCATATTAGCGACATGAGGACAGAAAATTTAAAACTGATTTTAAAAAATACAGCCTCTTGCCCAGTCAGCCCATGGAACCGCCTGTCATAAGGCAACAGAAGAAAAACAACACAAAAAAAAATAATGAGTTTAAAACTTAAATTACAGTAGATCATTCCATTCTCAGTATGGAAGACAACGTCCTTCAGAGAAATCAGGGTATAACATCAGGAAATAACCACACCACCATGCATCCCAGTTGCCTAATGTAGGTCTGTGTAAAGTTCTGTAACCTTGGCAGGCAATTTTTTGAATTAGCAGTCTCCTTTGGAGGCATGAAGAGAAGAGAAGAGAAGAGAAGAGAAGAGAAGAGAAGAGAAGAGAAGAGAAGAGAAGAGAGAGAAGAGAAGAGAAGAGAAGAGAAGAGAAGAGAAGAGAAGAGAAGAGAAGAGAAGAGAAGAGAAGAGAAGAGAAGAGAAGAGAAGAGAAGAGAAGAGAAGAGAAGAGAAGAGAAGAGAAGAGAAGAGAAGAGAAGAGAAGAGAAGGGCTTATAGAAAGGTACACAAAAAGTCCATTCCAGTTCCAAGATCACAATTTGGTATTTCTCCCAGGCCTACAGCTTGCTGTAATTCAGTTAACCTTCTACCAGAGTGGGGAAGAAGGAAATGACCTACAAACGCATTGCAGCAGTCAGCTCAATCACTGGGGTGACTGATTGCATTTAATAGGAGATACAAAAATCTTATGAGAAGCACCCTTATTGTTGTTTTCATGTTTTAAATTATCAGAAAGAATAAATAAAGCATTAATTGTGATCAGATGACAAAATTAGGAGAAGTACTTCAAGCAGCAACATGAATACCCTGTCAGAATAAATCATAAACATGTACATCCACCTGTGTCTCTGAGCGAATCCTTCATGCAGGCTGACAAGGCCGTTTAGAATTGATCACATCCAGCTCTTGTCAGACAATCATGCACAAACACTTGGCATAACAACCTTAATAAGCAATGACAAGGAATTTGTGTCTATCCAAACAGACCACATCTGAGCAGTTACATGATAAAACCCTTTAATTCCTTCCCATCTCTCTGGACCAAATTCTTTATTTTTTTAAAGATGATTTAAAAAAAAAAGGATCACTTACTAGTCATTCACTACAGTTCTTCTGGCAAACTCTCTCCATAAAGGAGCAGCATAATAAGGAGAAGCATAAAAAAGGAGTAGTGGAATCATCTCAGCAACTGCACCCATATTCCTTCCCATATCACATCACACTAATTATTATTAAAGAATTTGGAAGAACAGCAATTCAATACATCAGCCTAGTCAGAAAACATCTCTCATGGTTTTCATTTTATTTCAGCTACTGTCAACTTCCAATCCCAGCCCAACTTCTTAAAAGGATCTGTATTCTACTGCATGGAACAGGTTGAGATATGTGTATATATATATATTTTATATATATTTATATATATATATATATATATATTATATATATAATTATTTTACAGCAAAAGTTAGGGAGCATTAATAGCAATGACTACTTCACATTCCCACTTCACTGTCTATACCAAAAATTTTAAGCAAAAAACTTAGGAAAATAATGAAGTCTTAAATATTTATGAAGCTGTAAAACTAAGGGAAACAGAAGCATTTAATAAAAGAAACGTCTATGACTTGTTACAGAACATCATAATAGTCTAGTGAAAATGCAAAAAGAGCCATCAGCTGTTCCAAGAGCCACATCAGAACAGAAAAATAGCTTGAAAGAAGTGGTTCATTTTGGCTCAAGGTTGCAGAGCAGCATTAGACTGACACTCTCGTCCTCACTTTTGCCCCTTGCCACGAACACCAGCACACACAGCATAAATTTCTGTCTGAGTGCCTGGTGCTCTGCAGACCTGTATGGCATCCTGCTGACCTCAAACATTTTGCACAAGAGGTTTGAACAAACAGGCAAAGGAAGGCTGAACAATTCATTCTCCTTGTTGCATGGAGAAAAACTAACAGGCACCACAAAATTGATCTTCCCCCCACCCCCCTCCCTTTAGATCCTCACTGTACCAGTGTGCCTGTGTTTCAGTGCTGCCACACAAGCCCAGCTGTCGCTGCTGCAGGTGTGTGTGTTTGCAGTCACACTGTGCTGGGGACACTGTTGGCACCCCTTAGCCCTGCTCTCACCACAGCTTGCCATTTGAGGTATCTCCCCAAGTAGTTCAGTGGCACAGCTTCTCCCCAGCTTCTGTCACACACAAAACACAGAGCTGAAGAGAAGCTGCTGCACCTGTGAGTGTGAGAGATGCCCAGCCCGCAGCAGATGAAACCAAGGCTTTTACTGGAAGACATACACCATGGGGGCTGCAGATGTGGTCATCTCCATTTTTTAAGTTTTAGCTTTTCCTCTGTGAACCTTTTCAGGATTCCTGAACTAGGAAACAGAACACCAGTAACTTGAACACAGGCACCTTCAGAGAAAGCTGAGCTAAAATCACAACTGACCCTAGCAGATGTACTTGCTTGGCTCCTTGCTTGAAATTAAAGGTCTTACAAAGTGACTGCTTGTAGTAGTATCACGTACTGGTTTTAATCAGATAACCACTAGTGCTTTAATAAGCAAATAAACGTGTCTATGTGTACATTCCATTAACTTTGACATGACTGGTTCATTTTCCTTTGCATATTACACCACCATGTGGCCTAATGCTCTTCATATTTTCTTCTATTTACCACGTTTCCTCTAGAGATACCAGTACAGAAAACAAAATAAAATTAAAAAGCTGAATCGCTACATAAGATAAATGGACTAACCAGAGCATTACCTGAGAGATCCCGTTAGATACTCGTAGCAAATTGTCTCCTATTATTATAGCTTATAAGTACAAATTTAATACAAGTGTAAATTTGATTATCATTTCTTCTTCTTAGCATCAACTTAAAACTTATTATAAAGAGGATCATCTTCACCTTTGTTTGGGTAATACATGTGCCTCTGCCAGTGACACCTCTGCTCCTAAGCAAATTACCTGCTGCAACTGCTGAGGCAGCCTCCCATTCCAACTAGTTTGCTATTCAGGCTTCTCCATATTTTTGCTCCAAATCCTTTGAAATCCACATGACCAGGGAGAAGTGCAGATGAGGGACACATGTTCCACCCACCCCCACTCATGAAGGAAGCTAGGTGGATCTAGTTGAATCCTGTTTAATTTTCCCAACCAATGCAGCAATGCCAGCCAACAACCAAGGTCACAAATGTTTAAATTTCATGCAATTTCTTTCACATCTAGCAAAAATTTTGCAATTTAAGTTCCAAGTTATGCAACAAGGTATTCTTTCAGGTGCATAAAATCACTTAAAAAGAAATGTATTAAAAGAGCTCCCCAGAGGAGCTGGGCAAGATCACAGGGAGAATACTTAGAAAACAGACTTTTGCAACTACACAGAAGTCCAATAGCATGATCAGTACCACGGCTCTGTGGAAAATAAGGTAATCTTCCCTAATTACAAATGAAAAACAACCTCATTGTAATGATTATTACAGCCTTAAGAATCCTGGCTAGAAAGATATTTGCTTGTGACTGTGAGTAAATGACTTAGGATTACTTTTCATAGAAATGAGTGTTCTTTCTTTGCCATTCAGCCATAACAATTTGAAACAGCAGAGCAACACATTCAGGAAGCATCACAAAAACCAGACATTCAGAATGTACACCGCATGCCAAACTAGGTCCAAATTGTAATGCCTAGAGTATATGTACTAGAAGTCACAGAACTACGAAATAGAATCCAATAGATGAATTCTTAGAGAGTTGGATTTCCAAACAAATCATCAGACTTCAAATTTAGACTACTTGAATATTTGACTTCTAAGATTCTAGGGAATCTCCCAAGTCTTTGTCCAGAATAACAGTATGTAATAAGTTTTGTTTTAATTAAAGTTTAAAGTTACAGGTAAGTACACAACTCCAGCAGATGTGAATTTGGCAAAATGTTAAACAGTGTTAGACTTGCAGTAAGTCTGAAAGAATATTCCATCTTTTGAAGTTTACAGCTCTGTCTACACTGACTGCCTGTGAAGGCACCAGGCACACACTGTACCAGCAAGGCGTAAGCTATCTTGAGTCAGCTCTGGAAACTACCAGTTTGTTTCTTTGTTTGTTCATTTTTTACTGAGTGAAGGTCGGGTACTTTGGAAACAGTGTGATACGTTGTTGAAAAATACCATCTCATTTGAAAATCCATTGCTAGAAAATAGGAGGCCATATTATATCTTTCTCCTTTATGGCAATATAGCAAATTACTACTCAAACACCTAAATGTTCCAAGTTGCATCCAGCCTCTGTGTTGATTTAAAGGACATCCAGTACTTCTATCTTTGCCCTTTGCACCACTGAGTCCCCCTGAAATTGCAAGGGCTTCCCCTAATCAGGGCTGGGAAGACATCAAATATTGGAAGAGGAAGCAGGGATAAGATTCCTTTAGCTTCCCTCTGGTCCTACAGGTAACAGCAGAGCCAGCTGAGTAGGCAGAAACACGTATACACTCAGTTCTTAAGGAAGTGACAAAGCCCAACAGCAATACTTGAACAATGCACAGAAAAGCAGAATCTTTTCTTTATAAGCTTCTGACAGTACTTTGAAGGGCTACATTCATATTTTTGAGAGGAAAGAAACACACATCTTTCAAACGGAAAGACAAGCTAGAGAAAAGGAGAGGAAAATGGTGTATATTCTAGGAACAAGTGCCTCTACTACCAGTTAAAAAAAAGTATTTTTCTCTGATCCAGGAGATGCTATTGAATGAGACACCTGGAAAAGGCAGCTGTCAGTCCTGGCACTATCTCACCTTACTCCTGTGCATATAGATCTCTGAAATGTTGTTAGATTCAGGGTAAGATTAGTCAGTAAATTTCAGAAAAGAAATTGAACAAATAGTCTTGCCATACACACTTAAAAGAAAAAACTTAGAAAGTCTGCCAGTCTTCTTATGGAAACAGAGGATACAGCAAGTTTTTTTCATTATATAAAACATGTACTTTAAACATTTACACTGTAGTTTCTTCACGTGGCCACATCCTAGGCAAAAGCCCTCTGCATCTCACCAAAGCACTCTTACGAGCATTCACTGCACATGTAATAAGAGCATTAAAGGACCCAGATGTGAATTAGAAAAACAACTGTGTGTGTTACAGCTGAATTTCAAACTGTTGGAGTGAGATCAAGCAGGAGAGCTGCGGTTTGTTCCAGAGCACTACAAGCCCTGGGAGCACCGCACCAAACGGCAGCAAAGCTCACAGAGGAGAACACACAGCATCACATCTCATCGCATTCCCAGCCACAGACCACGGACACATTCCTCAAACCTTAAAAATCATCTTTACGAAGATGTGTGTGTCCTACATTCCTAATTAACATCTAATTGTGATTTTCTTTGGCTATAGAACATCACAAGTGTTTCAACAAAACCAGGGAGTACTTACAGCATCATTGTGTGGGATTAAAACTACAGCTTCTCCTGTGATGGACGTGATCCCTTCCTGCACTCCACAGGGCGACATTTCACGAGGCCTCACAGAGCAGGGCCGGGCAGAAACAGCAGCCGGGGCAGCGCTGCCGAAACAGTAACGACCGCTAACTTTAAAAGAGCTCCTAGGAGGCCTTCATTTATACCTAAAGCGCAGTTACTTGTAACTTGCAACGGACAACACAGATGCACTCCCCGTGAACGTGCTACTGAGGAACAAAGCGCTGTCCCGCCGCTCTGAGACGCTGCTGGGAGCCGCGTCCCACTGCTGGCTCCGCAGGGGAGCTTTGCAGGAGCAGCGGGGCTGAATCCTGCTGTCTGCCTGGAGAGCTGCGATATCCCGGAGACGTGAGGGACAGCACTGGGCGGACATGGCCAACGGAGCGGACGGTGGCTCCGGGCAGGATTTCCAGCTCGTGTTTGAGCGCGGTGTGCATGTGGAGAGGGGCCGTGAGGAGAGGCGCGCGCGCGAGGCGGGCTGTGAGGAGAGGCGCTGCGAGGAGAGGGGCGCCCACGCGACCGTGAGGAGAAAGGAGGGCAATAGAGGCTGAGAAGGCTCTGCAGAAGCAGCACCGCTGTGGAACAAGGCCGTGCAGACAGAGCCGCTCGGAACAAACACCGCCCGACCACGGCGCACGGCCCCGCCGCTCGGGAGCCGCCACCCGCTTCTGCGCCTGCGCCAGGATTTGCAGGAGCACCGCCGAGCGGCCGGGGGGCGCTGCAGGGCCGCGGCTCCCCGCGCCGCCTCTCGTGCCGGGTGCGCGCGGCGCCGCTGCTCGGCGGGGTCGGTATCCGCCCCGGCAGCGCGGTCTGTCGGGCCGCCATGGGGAAGAAACACAAGAAGCACAAGTCGGACAAGCACCCCTACGAGGGTGGGTGAGGAAGGGGGTCGTGAAGCGGGCGCCGAGCCTCGGGTCCGCCGGCCGGGCCCAGCTGAAAGGCAGAGGGAAGCCGGGGCCGGGCGGAGAGCCGCGGCCAGGCCTGGGCACCCGCGGCCGGGCGGAGAGGGGAGAAACGGCGCGGGGGGGGGCCGGGGTTACGGGTGTGCAGGGCGGGGGCGGCGGGGGGACGGCCGGGGTGCGGGTGGAACGCGTTGTCTGCGCCGCTCAACGCCTCGTTTCCCTGCTGCGTTAAAGAGTACGTAGAAAAGCCGCTGAAGCTGGTGCTGAAAGTTGGAGGGAACGAAGTTGCCGAACTGTCCACTGGAAGCGCGGGACTCGATTCCAGTTTGTACGAGGACAAATCCGAGCATGAAAAGCACAAGGACAGAAAAAGGAAAAAGAGGAAGAAGGGAGAAAAACAAGTTCCTGGAGAAGAGAAGGAGAAAAGAAAGAGAAAAGTTAAGGTATGCATTCGTGCTTTTGTATATTAGCAAAAAAAAAAACCAACACCGCCATGGAAGAATACCTTCAACTTTGCCTGCCCCTATTAGCAGACAGAGAGCAGGTATGCCTGCCTGTAACTTGTACCCTTAGTCATAGAATGTTTTGGTTGGAAGGGACCTTAAAGATCATTTAGTTCCAACACCTCACCACCCTCTGATTAAATACTTTTTTCCTAACATCTAACCTAAATCTCCCCTCTTTTAGTTTAAAGACATTCCCACTTGTCCTGTCACTATCAGACCGTGTAAAAAGTCGGTTTCCCTCCTGCTTGTTAGCTCCCTTCAAGTACTGGAAGGCCACAATGAGGTCTTCCTCAAACTTTCTCTAAGCTAAACAAGGCCAGCTCCCTCAGCCTTTCATCATAGGAGATGTGCTCCAGCCCTCTGATTGCCTTCATATGCTGGAGTGCATTCAGACTCCGTGTATTGGTTTTGCCAATTCCTTTGTTTCAGATTTTCTAGAAAAAGGTGTGAAAACTCATCTCAAATACTGGCTAGCGTAAACACAGAAAGTTAAAAGCAGATATAAATGCTGTGTCTAAATAAATCGATTTATATAAAATAGAATTAAGACATCACTGGTTCTTAAGAAGAAAATGTAATTCCCTTTTGGGATTCTTTACCTAATCAGTATTTATAACACATTTATTTGAAGGAAATGGTTACAATCTCATTTTAAACTTCCACCTCTTTCTTACTAATTTTTGTATAAACTTCAGAATCATCCCAGAGGTATCACTGGAGACAATTCTCTGTGTGGAGGCATTCCTGTCACGCTCTAAAGCTGTGTGTCATGTTTAAAAAAAATAAACGTTCAGTGATAGATTGCAGTGTATGCTAAATTTTTGTATTGACCAGTAGATGGAGACAGTACATAAAAAATGCAGGGTTTCTGAAGCCTTATAAACATGGTGTGCTTTTTGTGGTTTGTTTTGTTTTCATTGTGCAAGGTTGTTTTGAAAAATCTGGAGTGTTACGTGCAGTCATGATGCTGGTTTTGCAGGTCCTGAGGTTTTATAGCAATTTTTCTCCTTCTAGGAGGATAAAAGGAAACGCGATCGAGAACACCCAGACAGTGAGGGAGAGCAGGAACTGAAATGTCAGACCCCTATCAGATTGGAATTATCACCAGAGAAACCATTAACGAGTACTTTATCAAAACAGGAAGGTAGAAAAAAAAATCTTTAGTGAATTCTAATTTTCTTCTACTGACTTGCTTTTTATTTTTGTTTGTATAACAAGTATCTCGACATTTTTTGTCATCCCCATGTTCTTCTCCAGCTCCTACAAGTATTGAAACTGTTACCATATACTTGTTTTGAAAAAGTAGTATCTACTGCCCCTGTCAGTATGTGCAGAATGTTGAGGCCAATGAGAAAAGTTTATCTACATATCCTGTTTTTTACCACTGTATTTGTTTACGCTGAATTCTCAAGTAAGATCAATTTTGTTTGGTTGATGACTAATATCTTGGAAGTTCAGTATCACTTGCAGTCAGTTCCATTTCATATCCTTCCTATCCACAATTCTTTTTGGTCTAGAGGTGGAGCAGACACCACTTCAGGAAGCTCTAAATCAACTCATGAGACAGCTACAGAGGTAAGTATCCATGCTACAGGCTTTCAGAGCTGCAAAATGAATTTAATGTACATTAAGGGAAAAGGCCTATAAAAAGTTTAGTTAAAATATTACTGGATGAAACATATCATATTACTGGAAAATTAGGTATATTCCCTATATAAGAACTTTTTTCCCAGTGAGGTTGGAATAAAGTTACCAAAACTGTAATTTCATTTCGATACCTTGAGTTCTCCAATTTTTTACTATAAAAAGGAAGTACATACTTCATAAATGTAGATGTGTCTTATTAACCAAATATATTTTGACTAAAATAATCAGATTTACAGAAGCAGTTCCTTCAAGTAAGCTCTGGTTCAAGGCATTCCTTCTTAAAGTCAAGAATTACTGTACGTCTTATAGTGATTTTAGAAAGATCTTTATTTTACCAGATTAAGCTCAAAATGTTGTTTGGAAGGTATCTGCTATCAGGTTTGGGAAACTGACAGCATACTATCAAAATGTGTGTCTACACACACTTTGCAGCTAGGAGTGAAAATCCTTAAGTCATAACTAACCCACAGAGAAAGGCCCGAAACAGCAGTGGTTTCACCAGCATGTACTAACAGTGAGGAATTCAGCAGCATTGGCGTGGGAGGCCAGTCTGAAACTGCAGAGTTCAGGGGAAAGGGAAAAAAAATAAAAATCAACAGTTCTGGAAGATAAATTCATACCAAGTTATCAATCTAGCTTTATCCCAAGGAGAGAATATCAGGGAATGTTTAATTTTAAATAAGCTGTTAAAATTGTGTAAGCTGAAAATGAACATAACTCTGAATACATGTTCTATTGTAGCTTTTATTCCCTTCCATTAATTTCAGAGTAAGCAAGCCAGTTAATGAATGACAAGTATACATTCTTATCACATTAATTCCCTTTGTTTTATGTTGACCTAATTTTAATTAAAAAAAAAAACATGAAGAGAAAAATCTCAAAAGCATGTTACTTGTATTTTTCTTTTTAATCTTCTTGGGGATAGTTACCAAAATGTAGAACTAACTTCTAAGATATTTTTGTAGCACTTTTCTGGTATCTGGGTTTGCTTTCCAGCCTTTAGAAGTGAAAGACTGTGCTGACAAGAGCCATTTCTGGCTTCATGTTTTTGATTCTTTTTCAACTTAGTCTGTTCCTTTCTATTTAACTCTGAGCTCAATATGTTCTTTGTTATAAAGTTGAAACATAAAAATGTCCTTTCATATCTTAACAGAAAGGATCCAAGTTCTTTCTTTTCATTTCCTGTGACTGATTTTATTGCCCCTGGCTACTCCATGATCATTAAAAATCCAATGGATTTTAGTACTATGAAAGAGAAGATCAAGAACAATGGGTACCAGTCCATAGAAGAATTAAAGGTAATTCTGTGAATTTCATTTTGACTGCAGAGATGGATTGCGTGCAATTTGCTTGAGCTCTACAATTTTAGGATAATATGAAGTTGCCAAAAAGAACCAGTACTTGTGCCCGAGGAGATGTTTCTTATTGACTTTTTTGTGAGCAGCTAAGTTGTGGAAGAGAAGAGGAAGCATACCTCTGGTTTGTAAACATGCATTTCAAGATGGCATAGATGTTTTCATTTCTTATGCAGGATTATATCAGCTTGTCCATCAGTGTGTCAGTTTAGATCTTTACTTAAGAATGAAAACATTAGCGTTTGTAACAGACCTCCCAGAAAAACAAGGAGTTGGGTTAATTTGCCTGTCAGTTACTTCATCATTGGCATCCTGTCACCTCAGTGTTAGCTGCTCAGCTTATCTAGGGATGTAGAACCACAAGTAGCAAAGGCCAGATTAGCTCAGTCCTGTTCACAGCAGGCACTTAACCCTGTGCTGTAGTGTCTAGTGGATCGAAGGCCCTGAAGGTATTGTGTATGCAGGGGCTGGGGGGGGAATTGGGGTCATACTTTCAATTACTACTTTGTAGAACAGTGAATGAAGATGCTTATATGTTCTTATACATTTCTATGCAGTAAAAGGTTATAGGCAAGGAAACTGGCCTATTATTAGACATCATGAGTTCACTGGTTTTTATTTCGTCAAAACTTAGTCAATATTAACAGCTGTGCTTCTCTGTAAGCAAAAAAGAAAGCAGGGAAAAACTACGTTGCTTCACTGTTTCTCTATCAGCACCTGCTGATTTGTCAGGGAGGTGGGTAATTTTATTTAACAGGGCTTGCATAAAAACTTTAAAAATTAGGAGCAATACTGAACATTTAGGAATGTTTTCAAGGTGTTTACAGGCATGCTAGTTTTGAGACTTGAGTCTGATTGACATGCTTATTTCCATTTACCCTTTCAAGTACTCTTAATTAAAACTTTTCTTTGAAATTCTTTTTCACTAAAGCTCTAGATGCACCATTTGCAACAAGGATTATAATGCAGCATATTATAAAACTTTAACTTTCATTCCAAAATTGTTTGTACAGGATAACTTCAAATTGATGTGTACTAACGCAATGACATACAACAAACCAGACACTATTTACTACAAAGCTGCAAAAAAACTGCTGCACTCAGGGATGAAGATACTTAGCCAGGTAATAAAGGATACAAAACAAAATATTGGAAAAAGAAAAAAAGAGCTTCTTGCTTTCACAGAGTTGCATCACAGAATTGTAGGGGTTGGAAGGGACCTCTAGGGATCACTGAGTCCAGCCCCCCTAACGCAGGCTCCCTACAGCATGCACAGGTAGGCATCCAGATGGGTCTTGAATATCTCCAGAGAAGGAGGTATTACCAGATAACTTGTTTGCATTTAATATTTGATTTTTCTAAATTGCCTTTATACTTGCAAGCAAGTAAGAAAGAACTAAAGTTAAATTGTTCTTTGTGGTTAAGTTGTGAAAAGATTAATGTAAGCAGGAAACAGAAGGATTCTATTGTGTTTTTTAGGAGAGGATTCAGAGCCTGAAACAAAGTATAGAATTCATGGCTGATCTGCAGAAGACAAGGAAACAGAAGGACAAGGTAGAACTGCAGCTAAGTGGAGAAGATGAAAGTTGTTCTGGAAAAGACAAAGGAGAACCTGTGGATGGCGACATCAAAGCTTTCAAAACACCTAATAAGGAACACAAAAAGTGAAGTATTGTCTCATTAATGTTTAGAAGATGCACCCCTTTAATGCCACTGAAATAAGCTGACTTACTGGGGACTTGGAGGTGTGGTTTTCTTTGGTATACTGAGTATACTCTAACAGTCCATCATCTCAAGGGAGTAACATTTATGTAAAGTCAGAGTACCAAAATAAGAATATTTGTCTTTTATATGATATCATCATGTTTCATGGGGATAATCTTTTACTGCTCAACAACTCCATTTCACTTATTTTCTGTTTTTATTAACAGTTACTAGTTTTAGTGTCTGTTTCATGTAAATAGTACTGTTTTGAAGAAAACTTGCAAACATGACCTTTTAAGTATCTCCTTACAAATAACTTTTCAGCTGATTTCAAGTTCCAATTACTATTTTTTGCATAATACTTATAAACGTGTAGCTACCAAATATTTACTTTCTAAGTAACTTTTAATGCCTAGAAACATTTCTTTTAATGTTCAGAAATACTAGGGACTTCATTTTCCTAGTTTTGAAAGTATAGGTACTAAAATACAGAGTGTGAAACATTTAATTTTTACCAAAAACATCCTAGTTTGTTTTGTCAGAGTAATGATGTAAATTTTGACATGCCAAACTATGTCCACCTGTATGGTTGAATTAAGCTAAACAGATACTTTTACCATCACTATCATAAAAAAAAAAAAGCATTCATGGGTTTAAGTCTCTGTCACATTTTCTCCTTCTTTATTAAATAGTCCTATTAAATGCATCTTTTTTTTTTTAATTGGAGGGGAGCTGTCTACAAAAGCAGTTTGCAAAAAGAAATTATCCACTGTCCTGTTCCTGATACTTAGCCATTTGTGTCTGTTACAGCTATTAACTAAGATATATTGGTTTTATTCATAGGAAGGACAAAGACCTACTTGAAGACAAATTAAGAATCAATAGCTTGGAAAGGGAACAAGAGCAGATTGATCGTATTGTTAGAGAATCTGGAGGAAAGTTAACAAGACGACTTGCAAACAGCCAGGTAAATCACTTTTTCCTGAACTGGGCTCAGGTAGCATCACTGAAACTCAAGGCACGCTCTTAGTACAGTTTATATCATTTTACACACGACTGATAATGTCAGGGTAAAGGCAGGAGGCAGGAAGAATATCAGTCAAATGCATGCAGCATGTCATCAGCAGAGCAAGTTCATCTTACATTTTCAGAATTCTTAGATAAAGTAATAGAGGAGGATGAATGCTAGGAATTTCAAGAAAAAAAACTCCTACGTTTGAAGCATCCACATATCTGAGCAAAGGAGAAGGAATCCAGTTTGGTAAAACTGGGCCTGTTTCTACCAAGTATGAGTTACATATCTTATTACTTTTTATAGAAATGTTATTATTTATTGTAACTTCTTTATCCCTCGTGCCTAGATCAGTAACTGTTATCCAGTGAAAGGCTTTTTTACAAAAAAAAAAAAAAAAAAGCAGTGTTCATTTCTAAATCTAACTTGATCTTTCCAAATCCATTTTAATTTCTATGGATAAGACAATTTTCATTAGCTGTTTCTATAAATTTAAGGACTGTGAATTTCATCTGGTGACGTAAATCATAATTTTATTTCAGTGTGAATTTGAAAGAAGAAAGCCAGATGGTACAACAACTCTGGGCCTTCTTAACCCAGTTGATCTTACTGCAGGAGGTAAGTTTGCATGGTTCAGGTAACAAATCACACCAAAATGTTCTACTGCTTTTTTTTCTGCTGGTGTAGGTGGTCAAATGCCTATAGTTCTTAATAGTCTGATAATCTGAATTTAAAAAGCTGCAGCTGGTGGAGGCAATTGGGGCTGCATTGAGGAGCAGTTGGAAGGAACCATCAGTGGCCAATCCTCTTCCATTTTGCATGAGTTGTTTGTGGGAGATGCAACAGAGCTTTCGCCATGAGAGAAGAAACTACCAGCCTTATGTTAGGGTATTTTTAATTCCTGGACTCCCCATAAGTCAGGATCAAGTAGAGTGCAGTCTGTTGACCCAGAGGATCACAGATTCCCCAGAACTGGGAATTGTCCGAGTTCCAAATGACTTTGTCTCATCACTGCTGTCTGTGTAGTGTCACTAACTAGGGTACAGGTGCTCAATTATTTAACTGTCATCTTACTGCAGAATTGAGCTGACTGTCTACATTAGACAGAAACTATTCTGAAAACTTCTCAACTGCTCTTATTTATGCAGTAGGAAACCTCAGCAAGACAGTGCAGCTTTTGTTAGGGGAGGCAGGAAGGAAGAAAACTAATCCTTAACCAGTGTTACCATGTAACCAGTGCATTATCTTGGGTTTGAATTCATATTTAAAGTTACGTGCGGTCTTTAATATGAAGCAGTTGAAGAACAATGCTCTGAGTTGTAGCCAGAAATTTCAGACTAAACAGGATGCAAGTATTAAATAAGTTTGGACATCTTCTTGTGTCACTTAACAGTGCCTTATTGGTCTTGTGTTTTGATTGTATGCTATTGTAGAACCAGGTTACTGCCCTGTAAAACTGGGTATGACAGCAGGAAGACTTCAGTCAGGAGTTAATACATTACAAGGGTTCAAAGAAGATAAAAGAAACAAGGTTACTCCAGGCAAGTGCTGATTGATTTATTTATTTTTGAAACACTATAAATCCTCCTTGTTATATAAACAAAATATGTTGATCTCATTACTAGTACTCAGTTTGGAACTTTTCTTTTTATAATAAAGTACATCTTTGCATGTATTTATAGCATGTCTAAAGAGCACACCACAAAATGTAGCTTAATTTACACATACAAAAGGGGAAGCGTATTCAATAGAAGATTGATCTAGATTGAGAACAGAATCAATACCAGAGAGATGCAGGGGTTTCTGCTAGCTTTGAAGGAGCATAATGGGGAACCTGAGAACCGGTTACCAGCACCAGACTGAGTTTTCTTATTGGGTTAAGGCATACAATATTATTAATAGAACATCTATAACTAAATATGCATTTAAAATAGGCATTATTAAAAAAAATTTGCAGGGTGAAAAGATGGTATTCTATGAATATTTGTTTTCTTCTTAAGAAATATGTTCTTAGTTTCTTCTGAAGAATTATTTGACAATCTCATCTCACTTTTATCTAGTATGTGCATACCAGAGGTAATAATTAGTACTGTTGTTATTCATTAGTGACATACTTGAACTATGGACCCTACAGTTCGTATGCTCCGACATATGATTCTACATTTGCCAACATCAGCAAAGAAGATTCTGACTTAATCTATTCAACCTATGGGGAGGACTCTAATCAGGGATCATTCAGGTAATCAAATAGCTAGAGCATGCATTACAGTGGTTGTGTATGGAAACAACATGCAAATTGCTGCAGTATGGACCATGCCTGTGCTGCTGAATGATGTCACTGTGTCACATGTCTTACAGCTTTTTGTTTAGTAGTTTTAAAAAATGTCTAATCCCTAATGTTAAGTGTGTGTAATGCTGTAATGTGATGGAAAGCAGTGACAGCAGGGTAGCAAAGTCCTAGGCTGCACCAAGTGAGGACTTGCTCAAATACAGCAGCTGTGGGCACAGAAACAAATAAAAGAATCTGCTTACCTTCAGAAGGCCTCAGGTATACAGGGATCTCCAGTGAGACACCCTCACCTCCACTGCCAACCCTTAAATGAGGTCTGGGAAGGGGTGGATCCTGGCTTCACCCCTTCCACTCACTCAGGTACATTGCATGCACCTGAGCTCCCCTGGGTTGGCCCTGTCTTCCCACCAGGTGCTCAGTCACTGCTTCAGGCTACAACTTTCACTTCTGCTATGCTGTACAAGTTTGCTTTCAGTTTAATGCAGCTGCCTGAAGATGCAGATTTTTGTTTTTCAATTCTTGAATCTGAATGTGTTCCTAGGCTACAACAGCTCTAGGCAATACAAAAAAATAGCAAGCCAGTTAAATTAAATTCTTTGCTACTTCTTGTGTTTTCCATGCTGTAGACATTGGTTAGCCTTTACCTAATAAAACTTTTTTCTCTTGAATACAGAAATAGTTGTCTTAACTATCTTTTGATCTTCCAGTATTCATGAATTTTTGATGAAATCGCAAGATTATCCTTTCTTAATGGCTGATAGCTTGCTTGATGTTCTAACTAAAGGAGGACATTCAAGATCTCTCAGAGAACTAGAAACGGTAAGGGTGAACTTGTGAGTTTTCTAGTCGTTATTCCTGGTGCACAAGCTATACAGCTAGAAAAAGATGACACTGATCCTAATAAGGGGCTCCCTTTTTAATGGTGAAATTTGAAAGTGAAGACACCTGTCTCCAGCGAATAGGTTTTCTAGAAAGATATTATGATAGTTTGTTAATTAGAGAAATGTGAAAATCAAATATTGTAGATGGAGCCAGAGTCCCATAGCCTTTGTCCATCCGTTCTATTTGTGCCAAATACAGTTAGTAAGAGAACAGCAGTGCTCAGCTTAGAGACAAGGTGATCACCGTTTTTTGTTTGTTTGTTTCCATGAGAAGTTTAGCACACTGCTAGCACCACTGCTTATTTTAAGAGAATATTAACTAATTTTTATCATTAGTTAGTGCAGTGCTTTTAAACTCAAATGTGTGCTATGGAAAAATAGTAAGAAACCTGTGAGACTTCAGTATCCACATATGCCAATGAGACTGGAATCAAAGGGACTGTTTTGGTGAGCAAGATATGGGACTGAATTCATGAATCATCAATTAGTTGTGTATCTCCAGAAAGTAGTTAGCCCATCTACTGCTTTAGCCTACTCTGACTTGAATGAACACTCCCGTAATAAACAAATAATAGGTTTTTAGTAATGATTTGTAGGTAAGTGAAACTAATTCTGGGAACAGCTCACAGAGCAAAGATCAGACCACCAGTCTCCAATTCAGACCTTTAGACCATTACAAGTTTATCACTTCTGTTGTACTCAGTGGTGCCACTGGCTTACAGGGTTCCATCACTGTTGTTGCAAATATTAAAAGAAATGCAGTTATGTATTGAAACAATGTATTTCAGCCTGATTGCCATGCTGCTTTTTTTTCCTTTTTCCCTTTGAGGTGGTATCACTGGGGAAAAACGTGGATGTTTGCAGAGTAGTAAAATGTGTACTATAACAATATATTTTGGTAAAAATATTGGTATCTGAAAAAAGCTGTGTAAAAACAGCTGCTTTGTAACTTGGTTTTACAGAGAGAGCTTGCATCATGTACCTCAGATTAAAACCACCACATTGTAAGATTCACTTTGATCTTAAGGAAAAGATTAGTTTTAATGCCTGCTTTAAAAATCCTTTCTGTATTCAGCCCCTGGAGGAGGATGAAGGGCCCCATGAAAGAAGTGATGCATTAAAAGAGGTAAGGGTAAAATTTTTATATCTGTAAGCTGCTCTAAGAAATGCATGTCTAACACCTCACTTATCCCAACAGCCAAAACCCCTGCAGGTTATGAAGCAACACTAAAACTTTGCGTGTAAAGATGCTCTATGTCACTTCTGACAAATGCATAGAGTCACAGAGTTGCTCAGGTTGGAAAAGACCTTAAAGATCATTGAGTCTAACCACAACCTAACCATACTATCCTAACTAACAACTCTCTGCTGAATCAGCGTAGGCATCGAGAGCACAAGAATATTGTAAAAGTCAGTCTTACATAAATTTGACTGTGTCAAGAAAACTAGAAAAAAATGCATATATATTTGTGATTGCTTGACCACTGACTCGATCTTCTGGTTGGAAGCTGTAGTTGTACCATTCCCCCTAAAAACCTGATTTAATATAAGGTTGTAATAAGTGTGAAAGACAGTGATACATAGCTCCCTTTGGGATAGTTTCTTAAGGAGCTTGTGTCCCTGTAGGCATGCAGTGTAGCATTGCAATCATTTCACCCAACAAATTTTGTTCAGAGAGAAAGTGTAATAGTACAGGGAAAGAGCTGAAGCCTTCATTTCCTGTCAGTTCCCCACTGGTTTTAACTTTTATTGTCAGATTGTTCATCAATTCAGTCTTCGGTAAGCTCATGTTTGTAGTCTGGTTGCTTTTGCTGGTGTTAGTTTACTACATCATTTGTGCATGGCCCCACTGTTTTTGGCACATGCCCATTCCTTCCTATCTAAGTATGAAACATAATAATGGGCTGAGTAGCTAGAGAGCAATGAATGTTTTATAGGGTATCATTACTGCTGGGTTTTTTTTGTTTTTGTTTTTTGGAGCTGACTAATTTTAATTAACTTAGCATTCTGATTTACCCAAGACAACTTTGCTGTTTTGAGGATGATCTAAATATTGTCTGAATTATTACTTGCTCTTTTTAGATTATGGAAATTGATATCGCTGCAAGATTGGATTCTGCTCATAATGACAGACTTACAGCCCTAAAAGCTGTTACAAACTTTGGCATGCCTATGGAAGAGTTTGATTCTGAGGGTAAGTTAGCACAGTACTTGCAATTTTGATATGCATCTTTAACTTCTAATGAAAGGTAGTTAATGTTCTCAATCTCTCTGCACAGTCAGCCTTAGTGCATTTTATATCATAAAGTACAGGTACTCTCTTTACTTAGTCACGGACTTTTCTTCTATAAACAGAGGCTGAAATCTTCCAGAGGAAACTTGATGAAACAACAAAGCTTCTGAGAGAACTTCAGGATGCTCAAAATGAACGACTAAGTACAAAACCACCCCCTAATATGATTTGTCTTCTGGGTCCCTCTTACAGAGAGATGCACTTGGGTAAGTATATTTCTTCTGCTCATTCTTGCATAATTGATGAAGTCCCGACTTACATCAAAGCAGAGGTGTAACAGAGTGGAATCTGTGTCCAGTTTGATGTAGCTTGTGAATTTATTTTTCATTTTTTGTATGGAAAGCCAGATGGAGGTTTTAAACAATAACTACAAATAACTGAGCTATCTTAAAATTATAGTTTTTTTCAATGCCACAGGGCAGATGATAGCCAAGCACCTCTAACTTCACGATTTTTCCAACGTCTCTGAACAGATGTTTCTTACATTTTACCAAGTTTTTATTGTAAGGATAGTTTTATTCCAGGTTTGGTCTATTTTTATTATGGCAATTCACAACAATCATCTATTTATTTATCTGAGCAAAACTCCTTGTCTCACTGATTTGTTATACAGGTAATGGAAGCCTTCCATGTTAGACTATGCAAAGGGTGTCTGTTCTGCAAGTAAAACTAAGTTGTGCAGTATCAACTGCAGTGTACGTGATCTGAAGTAGCCAGCTCACTGAGAAAAGATAAAATGCTACCAGTGTTGGTCCAGTTGCATTTGTGTAATTAAACACTGGTTATAAGATGAAAGACTCATGTCAGCAATTTTGTGTGTGTTTGTGTATGCAGCTTACAAGTACATCCACTTATCTTTTTTTAGCGGAGAGAGTAACCAACAATCTGAAGGAACTGGCACAACAAGTGACTCCAGGTGACATTGTTAGTACATATGGAATCCGGAAAGCAATGGGAATTTCAATTCCTTTACCTGATACAGAAGACAGTGGGGTAGATTTGACAGATGGTGAGTATCCAAAACTGTTGTGTAGCATCTGTACAACTAAAACAAAACCACGATCTGCAAATCATTAGAATGGCTTGTGGTACAACTTACAGTACCTAGTTTCAGCTTTTTTTAAAAAATTGTGTTTAATGGAAAATTTCTGTACTTGATCTCAGTTCAAAATTAATCTTTTGGATATATGGAACTTTGGTTCAATTACTCAAAATAGTTATTTTATCGTTCATCTTAAAGCATTGCCAAATTTTAAAGCTTGGCACTCCATTAAATTCTAGTTTTTCCATTTAGAGTGAAGTTACAAGAAAAGAGTTGAAATTACTCACTTGCTGAAACGAGGACATCTTGCTCCCTTTTTTGCCAGGCTTTTAGCTGTGCTCTCTTTTTGCTTCCTTTGGCCAGCTGTAGTGCTTTTCTAGTTGACAGCATCAACTCGTTTATCTAGCAAGAACCACTGATTGTGCTGGATTAGGAGTCTGGTCAGTGGAAAATATGAGTGCCAGAATCAAGATCTCCCCCTTGTGGCAGTGGCTTAATAGGTCATGTAAACTATGAAAGCACACCTAAAATTTCTTCGTACTCATTTTATAAGGCAGGTAAGAATTCTGTTTCAAGAAAGATAACGCAACAAATTTACTCAAGTTGTGGCTCATAAAAGATTTTAGTTAAAAAGTTATTAAATAAGAACCAGATTGCTTCAATGAAACTAGGAAATCCAAACAATTACTGAGCAATTTAGTTTTCATAGCAGTGTACTGCAAGAGAGGCCACATAACAAATGCAACTGAAAAAAGACTCGTGGACTAACAGAACACACACTGTTAACTGAGGACTGCCTACACAAATAGCGAGTGTCCGAGAAGTTTTGTGTTGTCTGTGCACTTCTGTCATTGAAAAGTGATAAACATGCTAACTGACCTGGTGTCTGTTGCGAACTTTCAGAGTTTCAAGAACCCAAAAAGACTGTCACCATCACTGAAAACGAATGTGGTCCAGTTACAGTCTGAAGCGTCAGTTAAGTTTACAGGTGTTTGTTTGATTCTATTTAAGAACCAGATAAACGTCCTTCAGGTGCATTCACTGGGCATGTGTATATTGTGTGTTAAAGAAACTACTTTTGTTTATTAAATTTTGGAACCGAAGAGTTTTGAAATTGAGTTGTTTGTATTAGAATTTCTTCTGCTTCATAAATGCACTTACTATTCTTTTGCCATTCTTTATTATTTTATAGGACTTCTGCTGCATTTAAATTCTCTTTCCATTATTATGTGTCTGGAAAGTCAGAGCATATGTGAAAACAAGCCTGTATAGCATGCAAAGACTCAACCACAAATTTCCAAATGTGATACGTACACCTGTGTAGCTGAATCTGACTGAGACAAAAATAATTAGTGTCTGAATGTGAAAGTCTCCCTTTTCAAAATAACTCTGCAACAGGCAATGTTGGGTATTTTTAATAGTTGTTACCCTACAACATTTACTCATGTTAAGATTCCAGTGTTACTTTAGACTTTACAGCAATGATACACAGTAGTTCATCTCCATCTGATCAACAATTTATGTGAAATGGCATGAAACTGAAACGAAGAGCTAACTTAAAGGTAAAGCAGAATAACAAATTCCACTCGATCTCCAGCCTTATGTCCAACATAATCTTTATAATTCCTTTCTTCCTCCACTATAAAAAGGAGCTGCAGAGGTGCTTGTCTGCTTTGTTGTTTGTTTTTTTTAAACTTCCACAATTCTTAAAATTAATTCCTAAAAAGGTTGAACTGTCACCCTGAATACTTCCCCAGTAATTTCAATTGTCACAGAATGTTTTTAGTTTACTAATAAAATAGTCACTGGGGTTTTCTTCCACAGCAGTGGCTAATTGTAACTGATTACCATGACGTTCTCAAGGGAGTGAGTTTTTCCATTAATATTTATATTTAAACTTATTTTCATGCTACAAGAGAAGACAAGATGTGAAGCAACAGTTCCAGCCAAATCATTGTTGGCTCAGTTTTTAGCATCTAATTTCCCATCACCTACCTCACTTACCTATCATATAGTGCAGTAGGAGGCCACAGGTAGCAGAAAACAGCACTGAAATTATACTTCAGTATAATTGAATGCAAGTATCTCAGTATGCATTTGCTACCTTTATAAATTCTCATAAATATATGTATCAAATTCACTTTGCAACCAAAAAAAATTTACTAATTCTATAGGGGGTATAAGAAATACAGCTCCTGTTCATGGGTATCACAGAATTGCAGGGGTTGGAAGCAACCTCAGGAGAGCATAGAGTCCAACCCCCTGCTAAAGCAGGTTCCCTACAGCAGGTGGCACAGGGAGACAACCAGCCAGGTCCTGAATACCTCCAGAGAAGGAGACTACCACGTCTCAGGGCAGCCTGTTCCAGTGCTCCATCACCCTTACTGTAAAGAAGTTCTTCCACATCTCTTTATGGAACTTCCTATCTTCAAGTTTTAGGCCACTGTTCCTTGTCCTATCACTACACACCACTGAAAAGAGCCTGGGCTCATCCATTTGCCTCCCTTCATAATAACTGCAAAAACAAACAAGTTTCAGGAAATTGTTTATTTAATAATAAAAACAAAAGTTTGTTCTTTAAAATAGATTGTTAATTCAAAACATTAATAGCTCTTCAGATTAGATACAGTGTCATTTTCATAGTTCAAAAAACAATAATGCTGTAAAGATTTTCTAACAAGATTACTTTCTGTCTTAAGTTCACAGTTCTCTTAAGATTAATGAACAGTTGTCTCTTAGATTGAACTTTTTTGTAGTTGAATAGTTTTCCTAGTATAGTATACAATTTCTATAGTATACAAATCCATTCCTAACAAGAAGTCATCTTCAGCTATGAATCCCTTTTTCTTTACATAAATCTGTTACCCAAACTAAAATTCAGTGAGCAGTACACAATGTCCTTTTAAAACAACAACAAAAAAACTAGCTAATTCCAGTTCAGAAGCAACAGGTTTCTATAGGTTAAGGTATGCCCAAGCAAGTCACTAGCCTGACAGGCAATACAATGTAAACAAAAGCATTTCAAAATGCTGTTAGTGACAGTCAATATTTTTCCATAGATAACTTACATCTAAATTCTACTAGTCCTGTGAACTTTAGAGCCAGCTCTAGCTATAGGCATGATGCACTTTTCAAAATATATTAACAAGGCAAATAGCCACTTCACCTAACTACCATATGACATGAAAGACTGCTGAGTCTTTCACACATGCATGGTCCTTATAACACAATAAATAAATATCTCAAAATAAATGCTTGTTGAGCATCTGGTATTACAAACACACATCGTACAAGAGTAGCAAAAGCTCTTTGAGAGTTTATTCTATTACAACACTGACCTGATACTGAGAAGACACTAAGTATGAAGCTTCCATCCTCAGCAGAGTCCATACATGAGCCTGACAACCTCAAACTAAGGTTTTCTAGCCTGCTATTTTCTGTTGGAGAATTACTACAAACATAGTTTTGACCTACCAATTTGACAAAGACTCTAAGTACAATTTTTAAAATCCACAGTTGGACATGAAACAGTCACTTCATTCCCTAAAGAAATTACACAGTAATTAGAAAGTGGCAGTAATGTATATGACTGCTTGTTAAAATCTTTTCCAGTATAATTTAGTATGAACCCCTCAAATTAGTAGATGCTGCTGTTTGTAAAAGAGTAAGGCTTAACAAAGCAGATGTTGCATTTATTAATCACTGTGCTGTTTAGTCATACTCCATGGCATACAAAGGGATAAGGGGAGAACGCATCCGTAGTTAATACATATATTTAGCCACAAGATCTCATCATTAGAAAAAATGGTCATCTCCACCAACAGAAGATAGATTGATTGTAAGTAGGTAAAGGCTAATTTAGACTTTTGCTTTAACTGTTAACACCTTAAAAACTTTACAAACCAACTTACAGCAAGCCAATTTCTGTGATCACCTTACCAATGCACTAAGCCTACTTTTCAGCATTGAGGCTCTGCTCAAGCATTTCCATTATGAACATGTTTTTCCACATATCCTTTTGTAATCTTCAAAACCAAATTGTTTCATAAACTGCATTGCCTTTAGAAGGAATGTAAATCAGCAAGAAGCCAATCAAATTGAAGAAACAAAATAGAAAAAAATTTAAAAAAGGAAAATTCATCTCAGCTGCAGCTCTGTTTATACAGTATCTGCTACCGTTTCTAATACTATTTTATTAGATCCGTTTTTCAGCTTCCAAATAATTCAAAACAGATTATTTTCTTCTACAAAAACATTCAAGAATGCAGTCAGTATGCTGAATTCCAGCTGGATGTCACTACTAGAAGCTGGTACCAGAGTCTGTCTAACCAAGCATTCAGCATAAACTGCATTAGGTATATTTTTTTGAAATTTCAAGCCGGATTTTTAAAGACCATTCTCCTATATGACTGTACAATATATGCATGCAGGTGCTAAATACAGAGGCAAATAAACACAAGGGGCAACATATATAATGTAAACACCCTGAACTAGATGAAAGATTTCTGGACAGCTGCTGGTTAGGAAAACACTTGCATAATACATGATACTGCAATGGAGGAGGAGAAGATAATAAAGAAGTCATCCAAATCTGTGCAATTACTTCTTTTTTTTCCACCTCAAAGGCGCTCAGCTCAGAGTTTACTTGTATTTCTCTTTCCATTATCCTGCCGTCTTCTGCCATGAAGTTTGTTTAGCATTAACAGCAGGATGTGCGGCGCCTGGAGTATCATCTCAATACGTCTGTGACAAATGCAATACTGTGTGCTATGTGACAAAAAATGAAGCAGTGGAATATTTTAACAGGAAAGGAGTTCAACAGTGCATCCACGTAGTTTGTTACTGGAGCTATTAGACTCTCACAGTGCAAGTAAAGAAAAGAACTAACAGAGAATGCTTCACGGCAATTCCAGGTAAATCCTGAAATCCTTTCAGGAAAAGGCAGTCTTTTTCAGACTGGTGGTTTGCTAGGAACTTTTCAGAGCTTCTTTCGAAGATAAAAAAAATTGAAAAAAATAAACACCAAAAACACACACATTCTCCTATCTTTCGATGCAGAAGAACTATGAATACTATCTATATATTTTTAGAATAATCTCCTTCACATAAGGAGGGAAGTTCTAAGTCTTCACAGAAGGGAGGCAGTTCAAAGTCTACTTGCATTAACTTTGTCTTAGCCTCAGTTTAGTCCAATACCTTGGAATTTGGCTGTCTCGGTGCAAACAAAGTAAGTCCTCAGTTCTCCCTTTCCTTTGACATTAATGAGTCCCCTACATTCACAGGAATATCCCAGGTCCTGTAGTATTCTACTCGTTTCTTCTGTGACCTTTATGTGAAAAAGAATTAGAAAACTCTTTTGAAATACTACAGATTATTCAAAGAAAAAAAAAGCCCATAACCAATTAGAAATAATTTCTTAGAATTTCCAAAGCTTATACATTTATTTACCTGGATTTTTCCAAGCTCCCCTGTACTCTCCATCCTGCTGGCAACATTAACGGTGTTACCCCAGATATCATATTGAGGCTTCCGGGCACCAATTACACCAGCAATCACAGGACCATGATTTATCCCTTTATAAACAAAAGCAATAGAAAAGTAGAAAATTACTTGATATCTACCTTCATTATTAGCTATAAGCTGTCAGTCTCAAGGAAAGACAAAAGTAGAAAACTGCACCACACTGACTTTGCTGTGCCTTTCTAGCAGTGTTACCACTGATCTAGTACTGAGTGGTACCTAGGCCTGGGAGATGTGAAATTACTTATTCACTGTATAATGGAAAGTCCAAGAGCTAGGGTAGAGCTCATGCCAAAGCAAAACTTCTAGTCTTAATATATAGAAAAAAAACACTTGTATAATGGTAACACTGACTTTATTTAATTACAAGCTATCTCCCTCTTCACCTGTACCTGTAGTTTTCTCCAAACTGATCCAAGCTGAAGTCCTCCTGTTGCTCCTTCCAGTGATTAGAAGAAGGCATTCTTCAATTAGCTTGGCATATTAAAAAAGCTAGACTAGACAGTACTACCTTCAACTGCTCAGCACCTAATAAGCCTAATAAACCTAATAAGCACTTAAATACTGTATTCAGTGTTAAGTTTATTGTCATGGAACGCTCCATTTGCCTAAATACTTCATTTTTGATTTTTATGAAGATGAAAAGTTGGTGCTCTTGACAACTTACCAATACGTAATCGGAAGTTGTTAAAGGAATGTCGGTTGATGCCATCCAGTTTACTCATCAAGGCAATTCCATATTCCACCATAATCCCAATGTGTGCATGTTGTCTCTCCTTATCCTACACAGTTTGTGACGTGTTAATGATCAAATAACAACATAGATGGTTGGACTTAGGCTACTCTTCCAAAACAGTACCATTAGTGTATAAAGTATATAAGGATAGGGCCACAGAATAAAATGGCATAGTTCAACAGATACTCAAAATTGATTCAGTTCAATTGGCATGGTTAGTTATAATCAGTTTACCTATCTCCTTTTGAATTCCACATTTAATGTATCTGCTTTATATGTACATGCATATGTACATATTATATGCATCCTAATCTCCTGCGTAATCCCACTACGATGAAAGTGAGCCTGAATATAGAAAAAACTGCTTTTAATTCTTCTTGTAGAATGTTTCAGATTCAGATCTAACGCAGCACTAGGAGAGTCTCTTTTTGTACACGTTCTCAGGTATCATAAAAAGCTTCCTGTCAAATTCTGAGATGGCTATTTCTCTGGCAGCAATTCTTTTACTTCCTTGTCATTAGAGCTACTGTTATGCCTCTAGAAATGTTAAACTACAGTAATCAGAGAGAAAACACGTAAGAAATATACTGGGCTTACAGTCTTAATGCTTGCTTCAAAAATAGTAAATGTGAGACAATAAGCTTTTGTGACCTTTTCCCACGTTTCAGAAAGTCACTCTTGATAATTTCCTTTTTCCATGACATTTTCTTCTGTGACCTTGAAATGCACATGCAGACACCGTAGCCTCATAAAACACAGAACAGTGAAGGTTGATTTCAGAGAAAACTCACCTGGTTGTTCTCTTGGCCTGGTGTGACACTGAGGCCAGCTGCTGCCATATAAGTGCTTCCAATTGTTTTTATTTTTTCAACACCACTGAATTTAGGTTTTAACAAGAGCTGTTAAGGTAAAGAAAATAGAGACTTTAATAGCCTATTTCAGCGTCTGCAATGAACATCTCTAGGAATACTCACCACATGAGCATTAGATATAAGAAAGCACTGAGTATTCATTTCACTGTCTTGCTCTATGAGTTCCAATAATAAAAGCAGTGAAATTCATGACTTTCAAGCCATATTACTAATGAATGAAATGATCCCATGATCCATCAGATGGAATATATTTTATTTCCAAGATTGCAAGGCTGAACTCAAAGTATTAGTTCAGACTAAAGGTGTTTTCTCTCCGTCGACTGCTCACAAATCTAGTGAAGCTTTTTACAGTAAGTATGTAATCCAGCCCACTTTAGCCAAAACCTTCATTACCTCATCAAAATCAGCAATGATTTCATTCAGCAGTCGCAAGCATTCCAGACCTTCTTTATTGACATCGCACTCGGTATAAAACACCTTAAAATCTGGCACTGATGCAAACATGACACAGACACAGTCATAAGATTGATGGTACCAGTCCTACAGGAAAAGAGCATAATACACACTGTCAGCAGCTGACTTCCACCACAGGTATTCAAAACCACGATTATTGTTTGCAATGGGTAAATCAAATTACAGTTTTCCTATGAAGCTACAGTACTTTACAATGGGTGTGTCCAATTTCAAGAGAAAAGTTAACAAAGTTGATTTGCCTACAATCTACTTATCTCCAAGATTCTAATCTGTTCTAGACCGTGCCTGTTTTCTGCCACTCAGCACGGCTATAAAATCAGCAATATTTATTCTGATAACATGCTGGCAAAATCAGAAGGATGTCTTTGAAAAATCATTAATGATCAGCTTTTCTCACAGGGTTTGTTAGCACAGAGATACTTGGTGGACTAATTTGGTTGGAAAGAAATCCTGTTTTCTCCAGTAAAATATGGTCTTTAGAAAGCAGTAAATCAGCGTTATTTGGCAAACTCAAACTGTGTCCCAAAGCTAGGTAGCCAATTCTGAAAACAGATTTCAGGAACTGACTCTAAAATTTGCCTTTTTTGAGCTCTCCTGGATAGCTCATTAAATTTACAAAGTGACACAAGCAAAATGGAAAATAATGTGTTCTGTGCCACAGACATCCAATTTACTGTCATTAGTAGAGAGTAAACCTACCTCATTTCGCTTTTCACCAATGAAATAGGCAGCGACGTGTGCTGGAAGTACATTTTCCAGTAAAAGCCTGTTGACGTTCTCCATTGTTTCAAACTGCTCATGTTCTTTTTTAAACTTATTCTTCCACAGACAATCCAGTCGACAGTAATAGTCAATCTGCAAAAGAATACAATATGATAAATTAATTAAGTTCATATAATATCTTGCTGAAACATACATGAGTCAAATTATTCCGACAGTGTGGAGGCAATAACATTTCTTTAAGACCTTCTGAACTTAAACAGTTACAAACAGTGTGCTTCACAACTGAAGGTAAAAAAAATAAGAGGCAGTCACTATGAATAAATGCCATTCAGTTAGCATCAGGTGTATTAAAAAAAGGTATTTTATTAATTGTGTGATTGTTTTTATGTTTGATTGCTACCTTGATTTAGGATAATTACATTTAAATATAGATGGATCCAAAGTGGAGGAAGTTCAAAAAGTTATGATTAATATAAATACTATTGAAAAGAGTAAAAATGTTCCTGCCTTTTAACAGTTTTTTTTTTTTTTGCATTATTTACAGTTAACTACAAGAAAAGAATTTATATACATCTATATATATACCCACATATACATTTACATTTTATTTAAATTAACTGGCTGCAAGTAAAAGAGAAATAACCTATTGCTTTTTCAATACATACCTGCTTTGCAAGTAATATTAGGGTTATGTAAAACAGAACCAGATATATATTAATCATTATTCTTGGCTCTTCAATGAAAAGCCTGTAAACAAGAAAGCAATACAAAATCCTCTGTATTAATCCCATATGCTTAAGAGTTGCTTTGGGGGTAGGGAGGGCAACAGAAAGCATAGCACACATATAGATCACCAATGTCATTTTTGCCAATGGCTGTCTGGTTTTGTCATTATCTGATAGTGAAGAAAGATTACCATTCAGATCAGTACATGAACTGTTTCACACAACAACAAAACAATACTGAAACTTTGTTAATTGTTGCAAGGAGATACTGCCCATAGTGTCCTACAGAAAACAGCCAACAAGGCCTTCAAATTCAAAAACAAAACTTTCTTATTTGTAGAAAGGAAGCTGATAACAAATAAGAACCAGAATTACTAAAAAGTCAGCCATTAAATTACTCCATGGAAAGCTGAGAGGCATTCATATTTTTTAGTAAAATCAGTTCCTCATTACATTTTGAATTTTCAACAATATATCAAACTAAATTCTCATGATATGATTAGCCTGGGATTGCAGGCTAAATTAAAAGCTCATTTAGGCTTTTTTAAACTGTACAGAGAGCTCACAGTTGGGCTCTGCAAAATCAATTTATTCTAATCATCAACTATGAGAATATGCTGAAAATTTGAGAAGGAGACCTGCAAATGAACAGTAAAAGTTTTCCACATATTTTTTATAGTTTCTTCAATTAGATCAGGGTCTGTGTCACTGGGGTTAAACTTACCAAAAGGCTTTATAATGTCTGACTGATGCAATTTTGATATCTTAGTATTATAGCTATTAGACCAAAATCTAACATCTCCTTTAATAGAACATTATTGTTAATAAGAAATTTTCTACCACACCTGGTAACGTTGACAGAGACACTCGTGTTTCTATATGGAAGGGTATTAAAAATGATGAGGTATACAGTTACAGCAATGGACAGCAGGAGAACTTTGAGTTCGAAGCTCATTTGAAGAAATACTGAGCAAGCAATGAACCCCAGAATGCAGCAATAAGCATAATACTGGAAAAGAAGAATTTAAATGCAGTTGCATTATTCAGCTTTGTGCTGCATAAGGCTTTCAAACATAGCAAATGCTCTAAGTTCATGACCATCTAAATTTAAACAAAAGAAACTATAATCACCAAATACAATTAAACCTTTATTCTTAATTGAACTATAGTGCAGAATTTAACACTTCTCCTATTTAACGCTTCCTCCTACTTTTTTAATTTGTCAGAGAAAAACCTTTAAACAAAAAGCATCATATGCCAATATGTGCAGCATCAGATTAAAACTAAAGAGTATTGAAAATGTATCTTCTGAAGACTATGAATTACTTATTACGAGTTCAGGAATAACTTAAAGCAGCTTTATAGTCCAACTAACTGGCTCCAAAGCAGGATCTCCAGAATTCTGGTCCTATTTTCATAGTGCTCTTAAGCTGATCCTACATTCTCATATCATTCTTTTTAAAATGCCCCCCCACCCCCCCCAAAAAAAAAATTCAGAGCCACACTTTCTTCATTACAGCAGCAGCAACTGAAATACCTGATTTCATGAAGAACTTTGCTGCTGCTAAGCACCTAGAAAAGCTGGTTTTTTGAGCAACAAAACCTGACAGTTGTCAAAAATAAATACAGCATTCAAAGATCTGGTCTTTAAAATAAAACGCATTTACTACTTACAGTTTCTTCAACGAAGTATTCAGTTGTGTTTTCAAATGACTGATTTACAACCATGCAAGAACAGAAAATTACAAAATTAGATGAGTATAATCTGCATTAAATGTGTGTAACTTATCTGTCCTTAGAGCATCAATCAAAGGGTCTTCACACTGGCTCAAAAACGTGTTTATCATCTAAAGGAGTGGCCAGGTGACAAAGGATCATCCCACAGACTTGAATGATCTCTAAATACAGTGTTTTGAAGTTAAAGAACTAAAAAAATTAAATCCCTTTTGTCTAGTTATTGAGTGCTGCATCTAACTGTCCCTGACACAAATGCTAGGGAACAGCTTCCAAAAGTGCAGAGTAACCAAAGCAAGCTACGTCTTTAGGTTAATGCACTACTGATGGAGACTTCTGAAAATCCTAGAAGATGCAGAGTTGAGTCACAGTTAATTACAGAAAACACTTCAAGAACTGCCTTGTGGAATCTTTGAGTTCAATGACTTAATTCTATTTTTATAAAAACATGAAAATGTATAAGAATACTGCATCCATTTATATTAGACACACCATCCAAGCCTTATTTCTTTTTACCTTAGAAATGAAGGCATAACTCACATTGGCAGTGCCATTCAAGTCATTTGATCCAGTAAAGTTTGCAGCATTGTTCTTCTCAGTAGTCTCATTTATTAGAAAAAAAAAAAAAAAAAAGACAAAACCATAGAAATCGGTTAGCAGGTAGTCATTTATTTTAAATGTCTTCTCTCCACGTTATACAGTGAATCCTTATCTGGTTGCCCTTTCAGTGCTACTGCAATATAAGTGTTAAAATTTCATGATGCCTCTTGAATGCAAGAATGTTGAAATGGCCAAGTGTTTACCTTTTGTTACTTATTTAGAGGTGAAGCTTCACATTACAGCTAAACTAATCCAGCAGCTAACTGGCACAGTAAGACTAGTGAGTGGGACACAGCTGCTGTTCCTGTTCTCTTTTGGCTGTCTGGCAGTGTTCACACGACACCACTGTGAGTCAGTTCAAGGACCTGAGCCAGCAGAAACACAGCCCTACAAAAGCTGCAGAACAGCTTTCAGTACAAACTCCCCATGGAATCAGGAGATTGATAACCTGAGAACGTGGGATAGGAAATATATCGCTTTTAGTAGTTAGCTACCAGAGAGGTTTAACTATTAACTTGATGTACATCATGCTTGTTATAACAACAGTAACAAAAAATAGCATGGTCTTGAGCATAAGGTAACACCAAAGAGTGGTTTTTCAGATGTGTGTACCCCAGGTGGAATACAGTACACAACTAAGGTTAAAAGATGGATTCTGTTTGCATCTAGTCTAGCAGTAGCTACTGACAATGTCTGTGTTCTACCCAATACAGGCACTCAAACTTACATTAAAAACCAGAAGACATCTTAGTGATGATAGTCATAATCTGTGGTAATTATAAATGCCATCTTGGAAACAAGACGAGGTGATGTAAAATAGATCTCAGAATTTTAGTTTTCGTGGGATTTTTTTCCTTTGAATTGTTTTATTTCACATGGCACATTATCCATGTGTAAGTCAACTGAGGTGGGAATTGGACACCAGGAGAAAAGCAAGAGCCAAACCCTTCATGAAAAGAACACAGAATGCTGCTCAAAGTATGGTCACAGAATAAAGACAATGTGATTACTTACCAAGTTAAAAATGGCTATAATCAACAAGGCGCCTATAGTGATGACTGCTAAAGGAAGCCTAAGTAAAGGCATTGTTTCCACTTTTTCTGAGACAGTGCAAAGACGGCGCAGGAAAGGCCACCTTTCTGAGCAGCACTTCTGTTAAAAAAAAAAGAAAAGTTTCAATAAGATGGATAACGTAAGGGAAGAAATATTTGTAAATTTAAAAATACTTTGTGTGTGCAAGAGAGAGAAAAGACTCTTTGTTGAAATCCTAATTTTTAACTCTGAATCCAGAAATTCAGATTCAATGCCTACTACCCCAGATTCCACACTTAAAAAGTGAGAAAATGGTTTTTCATTTCAAAGATACCGGGTGATTAAATGTTTTTGAATTTCTGCTATGAAGATACAAAGTTAGGATCTGAGTGAAAGGGCTCGAGAAATTTTAGAAAAATAGAATGACATCTTGCACTGTATTTTTTTTATTCAGTTATAGTATTTTTCTTGGAACTACATTTGCAGGCATCTAAACCAAAACCAGGCAGTTCCTTTGCCATCCTAATACCCTCCATTTGCTGTTGCAGAGAAAAACCACGTAACAGAGCATATGATTTTAAGAGACTGCAAACATTGTTCAAGGGTGCTACAACCAAACATCCCCAGTGTAAAACTCAAGCCTGATTGTAATATTAGAACTTTTCTTTTTCTTTTCTCCACCAGTTTTTACGTATGTAGAAACTACCTGCATACCTATACATGCACATACCTCTCTACACAGACATATACACACATACACATAAAATCCACCTACCTGTATAAAAACTGCATGTATGTAAAAGCCATGCATGCTAACTGTATCTAACAAGTTATTCATATGTTTATAATTTTCATAGGGCTTTACAAATTATTATGAAAACTAATTCAAACTTTGTTTTGCTTTTAATATTGTTTCCACTATAGAAACCTCAGGATTTACAGCCAAAGTTGCTATTAATGACACAGAAATGAACATAAATAGGAAAATAGCCCTGCCACACAAGTGTTAATAACTTCCTCCTCCCTCCTAGCCACCTATTTTGGTACTCAAATTATTCTAAATTACAGTAATAATTTTCAAACACGACAATCCATTTCAGGCAGTAAAATCTTCTGGCAACCTGAGGTCCTACTCTCCTGTAGCTCCTATGGAAACTAGCAGCTTATCCCATCATCCTGAAAGACAGACTGAACTGCCCAATCACATCCGTCCACATTTTTATACTTACCATACATTTCTCAGCAAAGCACACAAACAAAATAAGTACAATGACGATTGCAACGACTCCAAAGGAAATTCCTAGTTTTGCAGTTCTAAAGAGAAGAGAAAGCCTTTAAACAAAGCAGCATTAAAGGAAAATGTCATTCAGACTGCACTTCAGACTAATGTTTCCTAACACTGTTTCTCAAAGTTTAAATAGACTTTTTTTTTCCCCTTCTGTTGGCACTGGATAACCATCAGATTGCTCAAGTTACTGTTGCTGTGTTGCACAAAATAAACTAAATTATCCTATTCCCTCACCGAGGGCCTGAGCTATTACCCTTATGCATAAATCACATGGAAATTGCACTCCAATAGCCATGAAAAAAAACAACTGTGCTATAAATTTCAGAAACATCAAACATCTGCTTTCTTGGAAGTATGTGAAGAAACTGGAAGCTCCTTTCTTGCAGCTCTACAGAAAAAAGGAGCACTGAGCACCTTTTTACCAGCTAATCCCATTCTTCTATTCCTCACTCGGTCAACGTTTTTACAGTCAGCTGTTATAAAATAGTAATCCTCAATCCCCTGATCATCTCCCTGTGTATTCTAATGAGTCATACAGGTAATTTAAGGAATATCTATATTTTATTTTCGCAGTGATATCTGGGCTCATTTCCCAGCAACACGAACGCACCCTTTTATTAAGGGTTAAATTACACCTAAGAGGGGCATCCCTCGAACCCCAAAGGACTTCAAAAAGTTTCATGCATGTGAGTTTCACTTTAGCAATTGGCTAATTTGAATTATAAATTATTAAAATACTGGCACTTACTTGGGCATTACAAACACTTGTATCAGAAAAATACAGAGGAACACAAAACTTGCACACGCAAAGTAACTCTTCAGTTTTAGAATGGTAATGGTGCGATACTGAAACAGATTTTAATAAATCAGATTATTATAAAGAACATTACTTGTTTAAAATGCTATACCATTTTTGTGATTACATATATATATAGAAGCTTACACTGCACTATTCAAAACATACATAGAATAAAAAACAACAAAAGAAAGTCACCTCAACATTTGCAATATATACCAGCCCAGACCAAAGGATAATGTTTAACCTAGAGGAAAATCTAGCACCAATTATGGAAATCAGAACTTCACAGGTGCATGTGATCAAAATTCTTACAAAAAAAGGACCTACATGGAAGTAAATCTAGTGTATAGACGTGTGTATATATACATACATACATACATGTGTGTGTTTTTACAAATACACACACACACAACATATTGGTTCATTATATATATGTGCACCAGCAACTATGCACTGTGCATCACAGCACAGCACATTTAGGAACCTAACAATAACGGTATTATAGTTGCAATGAAATAACCACAGAAAGTAACTTCATTATGGATGCAGTATTTATACTTTTAAAGTTCTCATTACTTTTGAAAGTTCTTCATATAGTAAAACCAGGCTAACTCCTCCTGACTCCCTATGGCAAGAATTTAACCACAGATTAGAAACATTCTCCAGACCACAGATTGTCAAGGAAGAGTGGCCAACTTAAACGAATCATGAGACCCACTTTCCATTAGGTACCAAAAACCTCTCTGGGTTTGCACTCATCTCCAGAATCCAGTTCAAGAATGAAAACACAGTTTTAAGTATACTGTTATGCTGCTCTGAAGCAGAAATCAAAGACCAAAAACTATTATTTTGCTCTTACCAACCTCTTTTTCAAGACCAGGTTCTGCAAATATCAGTGAAAATCCACAGAAGTCGTCAGATTTGCCACACCATGGGCTGCATGCACAGAGATACACGTGTTACAGAATGTACGGAACAGCCCAGGAAGGATGCAAAAGCATTGTAGTTATACAGGGTGATGGTGCTACAGATTTATACACACTTGACAGCTCTGAAAAGTCTTTATAATTCATAGGGTGACCCATGAACTGCTAAGTTTTTATGTTGTTGACAGGCAGATCCATAACTTCCACTAACAGCAGACTTTGCCATTTTTGTGCAAAACGTAACCCCAGACCTTTTTTGCAGTTTAAAAATAGTCACGTAGAACAGCAAGTGTTAGAGATGGCTTACAGCCTCCAAACTCTGCCCTTAAGTATTACCAACAGCATCACCTACTAGGAATATAGGAAGTACAGTGTTAATGTCCTTGCCGTAATTTAGATGAAAGATTTTCTTCTTCAATTCACTGGTTCACATTTGATAGGAAATCTAACCCTGTATTTTACATTTAAAACAAAACAAAACAAAAAAAACAAGAAGACAACATTGCCTACGCTTGTCTGTTTTGAAATGCAACAATAGAATAGTTCAGTTGGAATGGACCTACAAAAATCACCAAATCCAAATGTCTACATACTGCCAAACACACCACCTGCTACTGACAGACCATTTACTATCAACTAATCTGACATTAAACCAACTTTATTATTACCCAAAGCCATGTTTTGGCTTTATACATAGGCTTTGGTCAGGACTGCACCCCATTTCTTCATACTTCTTATTTTAATAAACAGAATACAAATATTAGCTTCCTGTCCCTGCACTGCAACTCAACTCATTGCTTTGGACAGTCCTAAGAAATAAAGTGATAACTCTGTTATTTCATAGTATCATACCACACAGAACAGCTAGACTAGCCATTGGCTTGCTCAAAGAATGAAAATAACAAGATTATTACTGAAAACTAAAGCAAAAAGGAAATTTAATTGAAACAAAGAATTGCAAGACAAATACCTGGTAGCATTTTTGAGAAGTAAATTTTGCATCTGGAGTTAAAATCGAGAAAAAAAAGATGACAGAAAATAAAAGCTTTGCATACTTAGTTGAACTGAGTCCTTCAATGGTTGACATCATTTCATCATAAATATCTTCCTCTATTCTTCCCTTCTGAGATGAATTTCTGTGAACGATATGAAGTCCATGTCACAAATGCTATTCAGAAACAAGTAATCGCTTAATCCTCTCTACCCAAACTACACAGTGGAATTATCACACACATTGTTTATCTTAACTAAAAAGCTTTTTGACAAGTACAGGTATCCTAAATTAACATTAAAATAACATCTGGCTACTTTCAAAACTGAAGGAAGATGGGTTGGGAAGAAAGCCTTTAGAGAGTGCCAACTATAACAAACATGAATTTAGATGCCTTTTAAAAGTCCAGAGACCTAGCTGAACATTTTCACTGTGGAAACAGCATACACACTGATTAATCAATCGAAAGATCACATACTTTCAGTAGACAGAACACAGAATCATATATCAATTATAAAAAAAAAAAGTACAGAAGTACTCAACAAACCTGTCAGAAGTCCTCTGGCGCCCAGTGGAACACAGAGGTATTTCCTAAATCATGTAAGGAATAAAGAATAAGTTACACACTCAACAATGTGAACAACTATTGAGAATGAACTTAAAGAGGAAGTAAGAAACAGTTTTATTGAGAAACAACATTCAAGAAACATTCTCAAACATAAAAGCTTATCAAAACCAACACTTTCCAGCAACATTTTCTGCTTTAACAAGTGGGTGTTTTCTGTCCTTTCTGCAAAAATTAATAGAAAATAATTTAACAAATCATTTCTCTGATTTTTCTCCATACACTGAAATAACTAAGCTGAGCAGAAACAAGTAAACAGGAAACTACTTGCACAAACCTGAATGGAATGATGCTTCGTTTTAAAAATTACCGCTGCCATCTCTAGGCCTCTGTTGGGCCTTGGAAGCACACCTGAGAGGTGTGCATCTCCTCCTTTCAGCTTTCAGTAATGGCAGATCATAGGAAAAATGAATTTTCTTAAATTATTTACTGACAAAAGCCTATTGCAGATGGAGCATGTGGAGCGACAATTTATTTTCGATAAAATTTCAAGTAAATCATGAGTGCATCTAGAAGCTAAAAAAGAAATAATTTGTCCTAAAACCACACATATTGAGTGCAACCCAAGAATGGAGAAATGCCAGAAGAAAAGATAGTTTCAGTGTTTTTCTTTGAAGGTTTACTACAAGCGTAATATGCTAGACTTAAGTGGAGTGTGAATATTGTTTTGACTGAAGTAGTTGTTACACAGATACCTGCTTAGTTCTGTATACACATTTAAAGTAATGGCAGAAATTCACCCACAAAAAATATGTCAGATTTCAAGTTTCAAACCACAGACATAAGTAGTCCATAATTTTAAGATGACATAAACACTTCAGACTTCACCTTTCTTTGCCTTCCTTGTGAAGTCGAAGAGTCACTGCTCACACTTTCTCTGTGGTTTAGGTGGGCAAAGGGCCTGGCTGCTCCCCAGGACTCTAAGTAACGTGTCATCCGAACAGATGCCCGCATCTTCAACCCATCATTCACTCTTGTTTTAGGAAGATGATTGTTTGATATGCACTGTTTGGACTAACAGAAAAACACAGTAACTTAGAAAACAGGAATTGATACAAATTACAAACAAACAAAGCTCAGTGTAGTTGAGTAACAGTAAACTAAATAACCTAGCCACTTAGTAGGACTTGACATTCATCAGCAAAGTTGGCCAACCTCGACTCCTTTCTCTCATTTAATTAATTTCAGTTGTAGCAAATCATGACATAATGAATTTGCTTGAGCTGCCTTTGCAAGCCTTCACTTGTAAAACAAGCTGCCCGGTTTGAGAGTGATGATACCAGAGATCCTGGGACTATAGATGCAATTTCCATGCAATCAGCACAACAGCAGGAATATAAGATTCCCAATTTCTGAACTAGAGCATATCAAAACAATAGTCAAGAAAAAGTTACAGACTCACTCTTAGATTATATCCCTGTACAACAGGTAAACAGGCAGTACTCAGACAGCAGATCCTCTGTGGGTCTAAAAGGAAGATTAAACTACAGAATAAACTGATGCATCACTGACTGGCTACTTGCTACCATTTTGTGGGTATCTCCATGTGAGTAGAGACTACTTCAATAGAAGTAGACCTTCAATCTGTGAACTGTGCACGCAATGGGGAAGGTTGTTTCAGCGTTGTGTACATAAAACATACAAGGAGGATAAGTTTGAGCTCTTGATAATTAAAAGTGGCTCTACACTGTTTCTCCCTGTAAAGATCCTGAAGGAAAGGAGTTCACCATTTCTGTTTTTCCTTTTGAAATGTTTTACTTGTCAGCCGCAAGCCAATCCAGACTAGTAATGCTTGAGGCATTACTCATCCCGAAATGGGTAACAGTTACTAACTTCATAGCTTGAAAGGAAGGTGAGTCTTGCATATAAAACAGCAAGGAGAAGCTACTAGAAGCTGCTGGAAGCTACTTCACAGAGAACATTGTATCTGGAAGTGGCTACACAGCATGGGTGTTCTTTAATGACTTCATCCCACCTTTTGATTTGAATTTGTAAGTCACATGCTTCAAGCAAATACATGGGCAAATATAAATGCTGACTGTATGAACCACGTATGAGGTTTTAGACACAGAACTGAAGGATGCGCTTTCAGATCTGAAGTCCCAACTCTAAATTATTCAGATGACTCACTCCACAGACACCACTAATTAAAATGAATTTAGATATGTGTTTGAAAACACGCACATACCCTTGGATCAACCACCAAGTAGGTTTTGATATTCATGGATTCAAGGTAAGGATCTCTAAGGTGTCCATTTCCTTCTTCTACTTCATAAGCCTTGCCCAAGTGATTTAGCGTTGCTTCAGTGATGTGTACACGACTGAGAATGGGAGAAAGAAAAAGACAACCAAGCATTTAGAGAAAGGTCATACTAAGCATTTCATTTACATTTCAATGGCTACTGCTACATTTCTGCTTTTCAGCCACCACGTGCTTTGGCAGAGAACTCCAAAATCCTGCCAGTACTTAAAACTGCATTTGCAATCCATCACCGCAGTCCTTTGTTGTACATCTTTCATACAAAGTGTCCCAAAAAACACTTCCCAGAATGAGATAGTATCAGTACAAGATTAAAAGGAAATAAGCACAGTAAGAGAAAGAGGGAGATAGGAGAAGAAACATCATTACCGAAGACCTGATGACTGAGAAAACAGACATACAGGCAGGTTGTTGCAGATGGTGAGAGCTGCACGGAAAGCTCACATAAAACGCACAAGGAAGGACTGCCTTAGGCTGGAAGTGCATGAGGAGTAACAAAGAAAATATGAAAAAAAACTGGAAAAGGTTTTTGTCAACAAGGAGGATAAGTCTTGAAGTCTGTCTTTTCTGACAGAAACAACTACATTATAACACAGCAACATGTCTAATGGGAGCAGCTGGCACTTTTTGTATCCACTCATGCTTTCCCCTTGGATGTTACTTAGTGCAGCATCCTGAATCACATATTTCCACGGAAATGATGGGTTACACTTTTCCACACAACATTTCTCAATGGGAGGCCTCAATATGTTCATGAAAGTATATACACATAATTTGGTTATATTTTTTCTAGTTGTTCATCATCCCAGAACTTTTCTCATTTTTCCTTGGCACTGAGGGGTTAACCACTGCTCCATCATTCTTACAACCTATCAGCACAGAGCTGGTAACAGCACACGTCTAGAATGGAAACTGACAGCACCTGCCTAACTGCAGAAAAAAGGGGGTGATGGTCCAGTCCAGCTCAATTTTCTTAACCTGAATAGGATATGTGAAGATAAAGCAGCCAAGAGCTGAAGACCCACAGCCTGTGACTTCGCACAGAGGAGCAGAAAGTTCCACGATTCTTTTGGAACTAGAAGGTAAGAAGTTTTTGCTTACTGACAATTTTCTAAAAAGACTATGTTTTGTTTTGTTTTGTTTTTCCAATGGATTAAGCAGTTTTGAAATACAGGCAAGTATTTGAATCTGAAATCTTACAGCCAGCTTCTGATCGCCACTTCTCCCCCCTCACAGGAGCTGAGGCATATTGAGTGATGTCTGTATTAACTCAGCATTAAAACACACACTTTTCTGTCTTTTTCTAATTACCTCATCTGTTCAGTATCCATTTTTGTTATGGATCCTCTCTCCTCTTCCCAAATCACACAATATCATAATACATTTCAGATCTTACTGCAAACTTCTTTCTATTTAACTTATTATGCTGACAACTTCCAGCAGTTACTAATGCTTTAGTGGATTCCATGATCAACACATAACAAAAGCTGCTAAAGCTGCCTCTCAAGGCAAGCTCTGACATGCACTAAGGCACGCATAACAAAGCAGAATACCTAAAACACTGCATTCTCACTTCCCTAGGCTAATATGCTTGAGCATGTATTTCAGTGTTTCAGGCACATCTATGTTAGAGAAATGGACATCAATGTGGTTTTAATCTTGGCGCAGTGCTTGTTCTGTTTTACCAATATATTATTATGTTATTACAAATGTAAATAAATTTTAGACTATGAAAGAAGAACAAGGATACTCAGTCAACAGGAATAAACTATTCATAAAATGAGCAGTTTCTCTGTATCTTTTCAAGTCTTTAGAATTTCTTCACTCACAAGGCCCAACACACTTATACTTCCTATTTTAAATAAAAACCCCAGTGACAAAACTTCTGCTGACTTTCAAAGGAGAAGAACTAGCTAAGATTGGAAACTAAGGAGAACCCCAGATTATTTTTCCACAGTAGAAACTACATAACAAGTAGAAACCCCTCCTCCCTGGAAGGCTCAGTCTTCCAGGAACAGAAGAATTCCTGTGGACAGTTTTAACAGATGGAAAGTGAGTGCTACAGAAAGTATTACGTGTTATGTTTTGTAATCAACAAGCAAACTTAAAATAACTTTTATTTCTATCAGAGAATCAAACATTTGCATGACAAACGTATTGGAATAATCAGTTTTTAAGATTCGACAATAGTCCTAAATGTGATATTTGTATGGTATTCATGTCATATTCAGAGTTGTGTTGTTTGCTTTGCCAAGAAATGAAACTTCACAACTCTGTATTTTTGTTTAACCATGCAGAATTGCTCTGAAAGACTCAACCTGGATGATATTGCAACCATTAATTAAGTTTCAATTAGTTTGCTTTCTGTTACCAAAGAAAGAAAAGAAGGTGATATTCATATCCTTCTGCTTTGCAGATACAAATAAGAAGAAACTCTACAATGACAGTGATACTAAGCAGAAAAAAAAAAAGTAATCAGAATCTCAATGCTTAATGGCTTTCAATGGAAAATATATACCTCTCAGAGTGCCATTCCATTAATAAGTGTTAATTTGCAAAGAATACCAAGAACTTGCAAAATTACAGCGTCATTTGGGAAGGGAAAAAATAAAACTGTTAATATGGTCATTTTTGTGTAAACCACTGAAAAGACAGAAAAAAAAAAAAAGAAAAAAAGTGCTAAATTATAATCCCCAAGGTTCAACTTAGAAAACAACTGTATTATCCTCATTTAGGAAAGTATGCAGTGCTAGCATTTAAAAAAAAAAAACAAAAAAACCCACACATTTATAATTGTCCTTTTCAGTAAGTACCTTCAAAAGCACAGCAAAAATATGAGCCTCAAGCCCAACAGCCCGCTCTGCTGAGTGACACAAAGCAAGTCATGCTACATTTTGCCTCAGCTCATCCATCCAGGCCTACTCATTCTCCTTCCCATTTCGCCCATGCCAAATACAGCTCGGAGAGAATACACAACAGCCAACAGCTCTAAATTCTTCTTCCTTGGACATTCCTCTCCAGGGTTTATTTTAATTTCTGAGAGTTCAGGGTCGTGAAGTGTTTGAATATAGAGCTAATGTAAATAAGTGACCAAGGAACCAACTGATGTATCACCAGAAACATTGACTGCTGTGAATATGCAGCTTTTCTTTGTCAACTTTGTCAAGTTCTGTTTCTATTCTTAAAAATATAGTATTACCCTTGTACCCAACACAGATCAAGTCAACATAATAATACAGTGCTAAAGCCACACAGCTTTCTCAAATGAAGGAGAGGTCAAGAAGTAGTCATTTTTCTAATAATATAATTTTACAGCTCATTAAAAAATAACCAGAAAACATCAGCTTTTTACTGCTTGGGTAAGTACACATTTGTCCCATTCTATTCACACCATTATATTGACTTGTGTCACGGAACAGTTACAAATTCCAGACTCACAAGCCACGACTATGAGAAAGGTGATGCCAGTGAGCCAGCAGTGAGAGTGGAAGGCCTCACCCAGGTACGCCTGCAGACTCCATACGGTTGGCTAAGGAAACATCGTGAGACCAGACATCGTACTGCCACTTGCGGAGGCCGATCACACCACACAGCACGTTCCCAGAATGAATGCCAACTCTCATGTTGATATCCACACCTGTAGCTTCTCTCACCTGCCTGTAGAAGAAGAAAGGAGTTAGAGTATAATTTAGACTTCTGTCCTTCTCTCTTCCTTCTGGAGATCTATTAAGGCTTAGTCTCATTATATGCTCAGTGCAAAGGCAAGAGACAAACTTATGACCTAATGCATAACTATCAAACTAGAGGCAATAAATAATATTTGACAATGACAACACTAACAACAACTTGATTCAGCACCTTTATAGGGTCCATACAATTAAAAAGTCTTTTGTGTTCTGCTTACTTTATTGCTTCACACATGTCCAGTCCCATTTTAACACAGTTTCTGGCATGGACTGGCAAGGACACAGGCAGGCCTGAGACACAGTAGTAACAATCTCCCAGGATTTTTATTCTCATGCATTCATTTTCCTGAAAAATAATGATTAACATATTTAATGGGGGGAAAAAAAAACCAACAAAAAAACAAAACCTGCAAGGAGACTAATGACACCAAAACTAGGACTTTTCTACATCATTTTGAGGATTTAAGGCTGTACTCAATCCTGTTTGAAGCAAAACCTATTTCTCATTTTCTGCATTCAAATGGCTGGAGAGTAATAGAAATTACTGCTTCAACAGTTTCTGAAAAACAATCTTAATAATTCCTGAATTAATTCTTGGAACTGTTTGCAACTGAAAAAACTATAAATGAAATTACAGCAGTGAAAAAACTTTCAAAGAATTTATCATTTGGAGGATGAAATCTACTTAACTATCTTTTAATATTCATCTTTTTTATTCAGGTGTTTATAAATTAATCACTTTGTTCACCTTTTCATCAGATTTTTAGGACAGTGTTATAAAATCTTCACAGAATCTAGGGAGAAGTTAGGAATTAGGATGCCTAATCTGGTATATTTGCATACAAAAATTGTATTTTAAAATTTAATGGAAGAGGAAGTTGGCACACAGTAGAGTTTGCTGTCACTCAACATCAAAGCAGTTTGGCAGCAGAAAACTCCCGAACTGTGCAACAGAAGACGATTGCCTGTTATTGGCTGAAGAGAGGAAAGAAGACCTCCTCGTATTGTCTTTTATTAAGATATTACTGACAAATTTTAGCTACAAAGTTTACAAGCAGACCAGGGCTACTTCTGCCTGAGAATACATAAATAAATACAAAACACCACAAGAATCTCTTCTTATAATCCAACAAGAGAGCTGGAAGACCTTGTGTCACAAAATATAAGTGCTTTTTAAACCAGGCCATTTGCAGAAAGTAGTGAAAAATTCAGATGTATCACTCAAAATCCCAAATCTTTTATATTCTTGTACCCAAGGAACAGTTGCAAACAGTGACCAAGTCTCTTTCACCTCAGCTCTTACTGTAGCACAAAAAGCAGCTAGGATGGCATGACTTATTTTTGTGCATTCTTAATCCCTGCTTTGATACAAGACAGTAAGTAGGGCCCTCTTATTTTCCAGTAGTTTGAAGTTCTAACAACAACTGAATTTGAACTAAATTAAATCCCTGCTGCACAATAAACTGCAACATGTACCTTCGCAATCTGATCGAACTTTCCAAAAAGTTCATTCAGCATCACTACTAGTTCCTTAGGAGAGCAGTCACTGGCAAGGCGAGTGAATCCTACAATGTCTGCATAGAGAATACTAGACAAGAACAAAAGGAAAACAAAAAAACAGACAGTTGAAATACATAGATGTGTCTATTCCACAGTCAGTTGAACGTTAAAATGCACTTAAATAGAAAGCACCTCAGCCTGGGGAAAACAACTCCAGAAAACAGGGCGAAGTATCTTGACTCATTACAAGTTCAGGTGACATTATCTTTCAACAAGAGGAAAGGAGCTCACTTCACCCCGAAAATCTGTCTCTGATTTTCAGTACCACTGAACAACATGTACTAAGAAATTAGCAGTTTATATGAATACAAATACCTCTAGAGCTTCAACTTACCTAACATTTTCGTGCCTTTTAACGTATAGAATATGGAAGTTGTTGTCATGCATTTGCCTATTATCATTAGTTTCCTTTAGCCGTTCTATGATTGCCAGCTTCATTTCCATAGATATATGAGCTGGTAGTATGGATAAAAGCAAATTTTCCTAAAAGGAGGGAAAAAAATTAAGGATGTAAAACTCTTCACATAGTAATTTTGAAACCGCAGGATTTAGTGACCACAAAAAGGAATTAAGGAGATAAAACCTCTTTATTCAACCATCCTTTGAGTAATGAATGTCACATTTTCCAGAAAAAACTGTTCCATTTCAGTTCTCAAAAACACTGATTTTACAACTGAGTACGGGTGTTGCGTTTTATTTTCTTCCTTGTGGCCTAGATGCCACATCACTCTAACTATGAAACAGAGGAAAGAAAATCAATATTACTACAATTTCTAGATAAATTAAAACCTTCCCCCCCCCAGCCAATCTCAGGATTACATTAGCATTTTTCTGATAAACTTCAGATAAAAGCTTACTTTCTGTAACTAGTAATCTATGCAGTATTAAAAACCCACAAACAGAGCAAACCAGCAACTGATGCCACTAAAATAAAACTCTTCTAAGCTGAGTGAGAATAAATCTTTTCATAAACCACTTACATTACTTGCATATTCAGTGCATTATCTGTTACGCTGGCTTTGTCTTAAAAGCCTGTTCTTCAAAGAAGACAGCATGAAGCTGCCAGGGAGAAAAGGAATACCAAAGAAGAGTACTTTTAATCCAGGAAGGGCTCTGTTGCTCCATAGCAGGGTCACCACAGAAAGGGAAACACCGCATGGAGCAGCCATGAGCAGGAACTTCTTCTGATGATACTGCCAGCAAAGCCAGAAGATTGTGTAACTGAGTAAAACTCTGTCCCTTCTAGCTAAAATTTGTCTCCCTTACCCAAGCAATTGTGCAGCAGTCCACAGATGGGAACAAGCTGCCAGGATTGCTTAACCAGCACTTGCCACCAAAATAAATTCCTTGGGATCACAGTGGGAAGAAGGAATCCATCACATACTTGACTAAACTAGCCCTAGACGGCAGTCTGGCTTGAGATTGCCTCCCAGAAATAGAAAAGCCTCCTTTCTCTCCTCCAGCAATTTATTAATAGGAGAGCAAACTTTGGGGAATAACTCCAATGAAAACAGAGCCCCACTGCATGTCATGGGGCCATGTGATGCTGACAATTTACACAGCTTTCAAGGAAGTGGTGATGAACCCTGACCTGCAGTTCTTGTATTATCTTCATAGGGAAAAAATGGGTGGCAAAAAAGTAACTCAGAATTGTCTGGCCAATTGCAACACAGCTGAAAAGTAAACTGTCAAGAGACTTCAGCTCATCTTCACTTCAAACAAGCAACCATAAAACACATGCAAGTTACCACATCACCCAAGGATGTTATAGAAGCACAGTGCTTCTGTACGCTGCTTAAATACTTTGCTGGCTGTTGCACAGGGAACAGCTTTCTGCCAGGGTTTTCGTGCAGGTTTGTTATCTCACAAGATTAGCATCAGGACAGGCTGCATTAGCTGTGTGGCATTTTCTTATTTTCAATTCTGTCAAGTCAGTCACTCCTCAGCCCCTTCCTTTTATCTAGGAACTTGTGGGCAGAAAACTCAGCTCACACCAGCCTTCAAGAGCTGCTGTTCCTAACCCTGCTAACATCAGGATAAAAGGAAGGCATGCTACTTTCAGCTTTGATACTTCCTTACAGTCCTTTCTCAGTAGGAGATTAAACTTCCTTGCTTACTCCTTAAATACCACTGGAGTTCAGAAATGCAAATGTTATCATACTCCAAACTGTAACGTGTATATGATTTTTTCATAGAATTACAGAATGGCCTGGGTTGAAAAGGACCACAGTGATAATCTAATTTCAATCCCCCTTGCTACGTGCAGGGTCACCAGCCACTTGACCACTCTGCCGAGAGCCACATCCAGCCTGGATTTTTTTTTCACTTAAGTTTCAATTTTCTCCTAGCAAAAGAAAAACAGTTTCTGAGACAAGAAAATAAAAGAACAAACAATACTGCAGAATTTCAAAGAAAATTCATAACAAAGGGAAGCACAAAACTGTTGAAATTATCCCACAAGTATTTGTCAGGACATTAAGAACACGTTTCTTTTGGATTACCTTAGGCCAGTCCCATCAACCTTTTGTGCTAGGAAATACAAGTTAGCTGAAATAACTGGCAGCGACATCCTTGCAACAAATACTGTGATTTTCATACAGACAAGCCGCATGGAACAGCTTCCTCCTTTCAACTTCCTTCTTTTGTTACTAATGGCACAACTTTTATTTTTGATATGAGGTGGGTATTATGAAGATCTGCCCAAGCCCTTCTATGAACATTAATCACAAACCTTATAAAATTGCACCAATTTTAGAAATGCAAACAAGCAATTCATAGCAAGAACCACTTCACTCACTTGTTGCCTCTTTTCAATCTTCAGTTTCATTCGGACCTGAATGCACTTTAATGTGTATCTATACAAGTCCCACGAAGCAACCTGCATTTGGCGTTTGTGAAATGCACCCATCAAATTACCACAAAGGAAAATGACAGCATTGGCAAGTACCTGCACAAGAAAAATATTTACCTACTGCAGAACAGTCATCAATATGTCACCAGTATGCTTACTAGTTCCTCAAAAGTAATCGATCCCAGGCATAATTCCACTTTCCCCTACCCTGTCACACACCAAATGACAGCATTTCCATTGGCCAGGATGTACCTGGACAACAGAAGCTAACTCATGCAGTAACGGGCACTCCGGTGGGAACATACAGTAGTACAATGAAACAACTCTGCTGTGTCACTTAACACTTTTATTTGCAGACACCAGTGATTGACTCTGGGAGAATACAGACTTCAAAACCATGCATCAGCATGCTGTGTGAAGTCTGACAAATATCTGCATTGAAAGAGCAAGGTGCTGCTGTGAACACACCCTATAAATAAGGGATAGGAACACTGAAAGTAGCACTTCCAGGCCCTGCTGACTCCCTGGGGCAGCAGTGGCCCTTTTGATCCACCCAGCAGGCAGTGTCAGATGAAGATAGAGCCCATCTGAACAGCCCATCTGATTGGGAAGAAAGATTGTGATAAACTTTGTCTTACATTGAGTAACAGTTAAGAAATTCTGCTTCTTCCACTTACATTAGAAAATCAAAATATATTATAAATGAAAGTAAATAAATTTTTATTGAAGGCGTGCAAAACAGACATGGGCTCGTGATCCAAATCCTTGAACTTTGTGGAAGTTTGGAACTTAACCTAACCAGGATAGTTATGCCAATATCAAATGATAATATGATAGGATATTTAATGACTTAAAGTAGCTTTTCCTTACCTGAAACAGAATGGATCTTTTATCTGCATGAGAATCCTTGGACAACACACTTAGAACGATAATATGGGAGAGAGCAGAAAGAACACTAATTATGACTGCATCTCTCATCCCAAAGGGTAGCATGGTATAAACTGTGAAGATTATGAACAGAAAAAATGGCACCTAGTAAAAGGGGAAAAAAAAAACAAAACAGTTAATCACACACACACATTATCGTGTGTTTAAGAAAACTCACTAAAAGAAGAAGGAAAGCAGCAGCATTCTTCTCATTTTCAAGTTGAACAATGAAATACTGACATTTCTAAAGCAGAATTAAAAACATAAGGAAAGAAGTAGCCCTAAAAGCTTTGAGGGAATTAGTAGATACAGATTCAAAGACAAAACGATTAACACGATGCATCACTTAATTTTTCCAGTTGTCCTAGCCCTTCACTGTTAGCTCATCCATTACAGCGGAAAATGCACTTTATCTATCAAGAACATGCACTGCAAGGATAGCAAAGCTGAACCGAATGGGATTTCTCACCTTCTCCAAGTTCGTATTCTAATTTTAAAAGTACCATATTACTTGCTTATTTACTCCGTATCTGATAAAATCAAAAGCCCAAATAATAGTTCTCAATGCTGACACAGGAGAATAATCACTATTGCCACTAATTATGTATTTAACAGAACAGATTTTACAAAATACACAATGTTCTGCTACACAGCTAGCGATAAAAAGGAACTTCTACATAAGTTATATCCATATTTATAGATCTGTTATAGCCAATAGTCCATATACATGCAAAGTAGCAATGTCAATCAGAAGAATATATGGCAGTGTCTCTGCTCAGCTCTATCTCCCCACTGCAGCTCAACTCATGCTGTTCCAGACAGCAGCTTCCTTCAAGGAAGTTTCAAGGCCCAGACTACAGTGAAATGCTTATCAGCATAGATCTCTTTGCTGAGACGGAACTTAACAAGCAAGCAGACAAATAAAAGGTTCCATCCAACATGAGTAACCTTTTAAATGTTCATCTTTACTATTTCATTTGTACCAAAACTTCCTCTACTGTACAACCCTCACCAGATCGTTCTGAATGCTGTGCAATATTTTTATAAGCACAGAGAAGCAGAGGTTAAACTTCATTTTAACAGTAGCCTCAATCTGTGACAAATTAAGAACTTGCAGTAAAATTTTTGAATTCTCCTATTTGCTTCTGCTTTCTAATCTGCAGTTGCCTTCTATTTTTGGCTTTATGTCACCTTTATTACCAAGTGACAATGACACGAGATACTGCGTTGCAGCACTGAAAGCAACAGAACCAAATCTTGCTTAATTACATGTTTGTACCTATAATTAAGAACTAGATTTTGGTTTTGTTTTGATTTTTTTTTTCTTATGGTAATATCTTCTTTCTTAAATAAAAAAATACTTAATAGCAACTGTAAATACTGGTGCTGGATCCAGGCCATAATATAATCAGATATGGGTTGTTTAACTCATAATTTATATCTTTCTTTATCTGAAATAAAGAGGGGAAAGGGAAGAGTCAGCAAAGCAAGATAAAAACTCATTTTTATTTTATTGAAAACCCTTCTGTTTATATTATGAGAATTTAGGAGGAGTTTCCTACAGATTATGGTATTTTTGGCATCACAAAATCTCCTGTCTTCTGATCAGAGATACCAAGTAATGAACTTGAACCGCACCCAGCTATGCCAGGACGTGTCATTAACTCTTATTGTTCACCTCTCCCACTGATGTGAAAACATGCTCTCTAGGGCACACCCAGTTCCAGAGTCCTTTACACATTTCTTGAACACCACTTTGACACACAGAAATTAATAAAAGCTAGCATTTCTAATGTAAAATTCTCTTAGAAGTGAACTTGTGAAGATTAAGTTTTAACCTGTTTACACAGAAATAAAACTACAACTTAAAAGATGCAGTTCCTAAATAGAAGTATGCAATTATCCAATCATCTTAGCTGAATAAAAACTGACCAGTATGAACCAATCCAGGAAAGCACGCTAAATCTCAGTTTTATGCTGTTATAATGTTCAGAAAAAATAAACTACACAAGCAGATCCACACATAGTGACCACAGGTTTTATGGTAAATACTTTAATAACTGGGAAATACATACCTGTTCCCATGCTGAAAAATAATCTTCTCGTTCAAGAAGAGGAATGTAACCTATCGTTAAGAAGCAAATCCAAATTGTAACTCCAAATAAGGTTAGCCATCTCCGAAATAAGGATTCGATACATAAAAGTAAGTACATGACTGAAAATATGACAAGAACAGCACATACTGCAATAATGAAGGCAAGATGAATACGTGCTTCCTGAAAAAGCAAAAGAAAGCATTATGTTTGCTCCAACTTTCTCCTTTAGAAAAAAAAAATGGAAAATTCATCTGTACTCTCCTGGAAACAGCTCAGATCAGAACTCGGGTTAGCATACTTTAAAAGCTAAGCAGTCTGGCTGCAGCAGCACTAACGCTTTCTGGTATTGTTACATTCAGAGCTCATACATAATACTGAAGATATCCAGTCCACCCAGCTTCAGCTTCACCATTTTCACTTCCTGAACTAATCTTTTTGTTGCTGTCTTTTAAGATAAGTTATAATCCTGATAAACGCATTTAAGGAATTCAAGCTTTGCTAAAGGTGGTGTAACAGCTCTTTTCCAAGTTTTACAGAGGATGACTTGCAACACATATGAATACTGTTGCTACTCTCCTTTTTTAAAGGAATACGAGCTAAACAGTTTACAAGTACAATTGGTATGATTCAATCTCTTTAGCAATTAACCTGAAGACACACTCTCATGCAGCACTGCATTTGGAAAGCAGCGTTAAAAGGCAATAAAAGACTGTAACAGCTTCCTCATCACTCTTTTACAGCATTATCTTCAGATCAGCTACTCTTTTTTAACTGCTGTCAACTGAGATTACCTGAAGAACATGAGGATTTTTATTTTAGTTTCTTTTTCTTTTTTTTTTTAAACACTTATAATATGCTACATAACCACAATTTTCTTTAAGCTGCATCTTTCCTCTGCATACAATATCCCTGCACTTTGCTGAATGAATACCAATCAATACTCACATCTTTGACAAAAAAGATTATAATTAGTGTAGTCCAGAAGATGATTGCAATGAAGAGCAGCAGAAGCAGGAGTGGAAGCTGCTGGCTGGTATAACGGTACTTCTCATAGAGAGGGTCTGTGATCCTGCAGTCATCACTGTCACTGAAGAAATATTTGCCCCTCGCTGGCATTTTATCCCAGACTGGCTGCTATTCCTCTCAGCTGCCAGTGCACACACAAGAACGCAGCTGAAACTCCTTCACAGAGAATGTTTGACTTGTTACTGTCGCCTCTGCAATCCGTAGCCACACTGAGTAACCCGGGCTCTTGAATTTGACTTCTCATGAGCATGAACTTCAGATTTCCAATGCTTCCAAAAGCAAGACAGTTATTCTCCCCCAAACCAGGAGTTTCACGCATGAATCTCTAAATCAATGCATATTGGTGCTGCTAGGATCTTTTTAATGGCTTTTTTTTTTTTCCCCTGCTTTTTTCCCAATTATTATTTTGCAGGACTTCTTGCAGCAAGCACGGATTTTGCTTCCTGGGATGAACTCTGCAGAGAGAAGATACAATTAAGGTAATTGACTTCAGTTGAGCGGACACGGCGTTCTCCAAGAAAAGTGAAAAGCACCTCCTTTCACACTGTTTTGATTAAAAGGAAGGAAAATGAGAAAATGATACAATTCTGTCCAAGCCAAAATTCACTCTACTATATTAAAAAAAAAGATACTTAGCTTCAAGCTGCACGTATTACATTTATCTCCAGTTAGTAGTGTTTCTGTGGCAATCGGTGTGCTCTATTAGCAATGAACATTAAGGAACAAACTGTATTGTTAATTGCTAATGACCAATGCTTTCCAGTAGACTCACGAATGTAACTCGTTCCGTGCCAAATGACTTGCAACAAAACAAAAGAATGGGGGGATGGGACGGAGAGAAGCATGAAAAACAGGCTTTCAGGAGAAGTTTTATTAGAACTTGATAACAGGACGGCGGCTTCTTTGTCACTTGACTACCGTCACCATGGTGCCTATTTATCTGGGGAGAAAGAACCAGCTAAAAGGAAAGCCAAATTCTAGCCAGCTACTGTCAAAAGACAAAACGTTTAGCCGTATGTGTTCACACTGCATTCACACCGCAATCAGGAGTGGTATAAAGGAAAAAAGTTTCAGAAAGCACACTGAATGATTTAGTCTACGTAAACACAGCCAAACATTAATACCATCCTTTAACTAACAACCAAGAAGGAAGAAATAGACATACCATACTGACACTGGACTAAAAAAAAAAAGTGAACTTCTGCAGGAAAATGAAAAATTAACCTCTTGCTCACAGTATATCATAAACTTGGATTAATTATAAAAAGATGAAAGAGTATATTGCATTACTTTCATTGATCACAGAACCAAGGAATCGTTTGGGCTGGAAGGGACCTTAAAGGGCCATCCAGAAAAACACACCTGCAATGCACAGGGACACCCACAGCTCCAGTGGGTGAATTTAAGTTAGTAAGTTACGTTAGTTAAGTTACATAAGTTAAGTTAGTAAGTAACTTAATGTAGGTATTCAAAACTGAAATAAAATGGAAGATGTTCTTCAATACATCTTTCCCTTCTGCTTAATGGTACAACTGATATCTCACCTGAACTTGTTACTATTGAGCTCTCCTTTGTAATAAAATGGTCTCCCGCAGCTCAACGGAAAAAATAATTCGGGCACATACATTATGGGCATATGCATCGTAACGCTCTTTTGCTGTGTGTGTGAATGCATCATAAAGATCACTGACAGCCAAAGTAAAGGAGATGTCAAGACAAAATTAAAATATTCACGTCATGCTCTAATATCACGCTATCCATATCATACAGGTGACTGCTAAACTGCTTCACTCTAGCATAGGCAGGTTCCTTCTTCAAAAAAATGCATCAGAAGTTGCAGATGGTGCGAAGGATTTTCAACTGAATTAGCCTTTCTGTGGGAAAGGTGATACACTGCCGACAGTGAGGTTTCAGCTGTCACTCACTCCAAAGGCAGAAAACTCACTACTCAGAAGACAAATTTCTTTAATATAATTTCAGAAATCTGATTTTCATGATAGTAAATATTTTGAGATGCTTTTTTTCCCCCTCCAACTTGCAAAACCAAATCTGTTTTCTAAAAATAAGTATTAATTGCTATGTAGTCACACATTCACAATTATGAAGCACATACAATCCTGTCTTGGGCTGCTGACTCTGAAATCCAGGAAAAATGAATTCACAGTTTTCACTCTGTAATTTATTCTTCTGACCACGTCCCTGAAAACACATCACCAGGGACAATCTATTCTACAGCTCAGTTGTCTAATTAGTTCTAACATTAGTTCAAAAGATGAAAAAGATGTTAAATATTAACTTGGAGCTCTCTCTGAATATTATTAAAGAGTTTTACAAGACACAAAGTCAGAGACACGTCTTGTCAATGACTTAATTGCTTTTAATAATACAGAGAGTGCTAGCTTATCAATTCATTTATTCCTTCTCTGATACTCATTGCCATGTACGTAATTATGAACGAGGCCTGGGTCATAGCAGGTACTTTCTTCTCAAAACCTCTATTAAGTAAAAAAATCCCAGAGCAATACTTCACTGGTTTAACAGGAATCTGTAATGCACTACAAAAACTTGGAGATAATTCTAGAGTTGATTCAATTTGCACGTCTCCACTGCCACTACCAGAACCCTGCTGAAAAAGAACCACGCAGCAACTTCTGCTCCTCCAACACAAGTTAAGTACTTTGAGATGTCAGATTTCTCACAAGACATTAGTTACTTGCAGCTGCAAAACTGTCAGCGCTTTGTGGCTTGATCTAAAACACATAAATGAACAATCGTTACTGATATTAAGTTAAATTACTGGAAAGAATTAATTAAAAAACAAACCTTCTGTTCAAGAAACTAGCAGACCTAGCTGGAAGTCCCTACTTTAGGTGTCTTTCCTCTGAATTCTTTCCAAAAGTGATCTTAAAACACAGAAAAAAGACGAGAGAAAACCAAATTCTAAGAATTCTCTGTCTCACAGGTGACAACACAACACCACCAATGGAAGGCACTCCTGTTTAAGTGTTTAAGGATCACATGAGCACGGTTCCTCACAGTATCACTTTTACTTTTTTAGGTCAGTTTCTTGGAGATTTGATGTTCTCACACCACAAGAGAGGCGTAACCTAGAAATGGCAACAGACCACAGAACCCAACAGCACTCCCAGAAGTACCAGCATCAAACACAGCAGGGACCAGACCCGGAGCTCTGGTCGTCACTCTAAGAGGAAAAGCATCCTTTCTTTGGAAGTCCTTCCCTCTGTTCTGGAGAATTAGAAAGGAGAAGAAACAATCTGCCAACACAATTATTTTGTTACATGCGTATAAGAAATAACCCAAACAGTATGGATTGGAAACTGCACTGAGAACTGACAAGAATGCCTACAAAAGAAATACACAACATTCAGTCAGATCCAGATGAGCTCCAGCCATCTGCATGGCAGTTAATGTGACAAATACCTGCTCAAACAAGACAAGAAAAACAATCAAGAAAACCAGCAAGATAAGACCCACGGCAGTAAGGTACCTTGCAGACCCTGAATCAGAACCGCTACAGCAGCCTTGTACATCCATTCTGGTTGAAGCCAATAGAAACAAAGCTGCATTTTTATTAAGCAAGAGAAACCTAGGCAAGTACTGGGCAGGATTTCCCTCTCCCTCTCCCTCTTCCTCTCCCTCTTCCTCTCCCTCTCCCTCTCACACACACACACACACACACACACCCACACCCACACACCCACCCCCCTGGCTCACCAGGGGAAAGACGGCCATGTTTTCTGCAGATATGATTATTTCTGAAGGCTCTATGCTTTACTTTCCATTTAAAACAATTGTCAGGCATTGCTCAACTCCCCAGTCTCCTACTGACAAAGCTGTAGGATTTTGTTATAACAGATTGTGGAAGCTACCACACTTGGACTGGAGCAGTGAGTAGAAGTCCCTGGAAATGGGATCACATCAAAGTCCTGCATGTCATAAGCCATTTAAAGCTTCTGGCCCCCAAGTTTAATTTCTCTGAAAAAATACCAAATGGGTAAATGCCATGAAGCTCTGGGTTTCTCAAGATGCTTTTCAAAATATACTGAGATCAAAAGTTCAGCTTGAGCCTCTGTCCTGGTAATAACTGAGGGGTCTTGCCCCTGCGTCCCAGTTCTCTTCAAAAGCAGGAGTTAGCAATATCTGCACTTCGTTTCACCTCTAGCAGTCTCTCCTGCTGCCTGGACAAACATCTTACCTTCAGAAAGCCCCTAGTGCCCCCTGCCTGCTTAGGGTTGGTTTTCTACCTGCACCCATCTCCTGGCCATTCACCCTGCATTTCCCATCTACTCCTCGGGGAAGTGGCAGAGGCTCACCAGTTTTCCCCATGATACACAGAAGCATTTGCTTCAGCAACATTGCTCCAGACTTTTTCTACTTCCTTCTTTGTTTGTAACATGGTGCAAGTCACACATCAGCCCAGATGGATGGGGTAACTTTGACAGCTTCCTTTCCAGCAGGTGCCTGCAAGGATCATTGCCAGGGCAGGGCATGCAGGGAGGCAGGGGAGGAGATCTCAGGCATTGAGGGAGCACAGCACAGAGCCTATCATCACTGAGGCTTTCCTCTTGAACTGTGGCACAAATAGCATTCTTCCTTGCTGACAAAGCAAGGTAGAGAAACAGACAGAATGACATGCTATCTGATACAAAAATCAGACTGACAATAGAACAGCTCTTGGTATGGCACTCCTTTATCGTCGTGATTTACAGAGAACAAGCCATTTTCAGATGCTAGCTTTACCTCAGACTGCAGAGTGGATCTGGCAAAGCTGTATCCTTCTGCTCCCATTCACGACACGTGATCATTCGTGTCTCCCATTCACGACTGTGATGCGAATGGCCAGAAACTGCATCCTTTCTCCCTTTTCTTTAGAAGTATTATTCCTACAGCTGCTGACCAAGTTGATGTCTTTCCAAGCAGGATCTAAGCTTGCGGCAGTTCTGCTTTCCATTTGGAAATTACCAATGCAGTCACAAACACATTCTCAGTAACTGCCTCAATAGTTTTAAAAGTACTTATTTTTCCACTTAGCTGTTCATTTGCCGAAAACTCAAATCTTGCTGTTCACTAAAAAGCAGTCTCATCAATGAAACATTAAAGACAATCCCTAATAGCAAGAATCAAGTAAAATGATATCCGCTGCCTGATTCCTCTCCATAACCACAGCACAAAAGCAAGCAGAACCAGTTTTTCTATTTTTAACTACTACAGTATCAAAGAAAGATGATACACTTTTGATTTTCATTCCATCTTTTGTTTCACACAAATGTCAACAGTGTTTCTGAAATGACTACTGCAACTTCCGTGACAAGAGTGATTGCTGACCATAATTACCCATTAGCAGATATTACAAGGGAACTGGGAATCTCTAAACACCAAATAGAATTATTGGAAGAGTACTGCTGGATGAGTTACGAATCTCAGACAAAAACAATCTAGAGTCCAGTGGGCCGCACAACTCATTCAGATTGGGAAACAAAGGTTTGCAATCCTTTTGGATTTTGAATACTTCATAGCAGTCACCACAGGAAATACCGTTCACATTACAGACGATTTCCTTTCAGAAGATACTTCCAAGTGCTAGCCTGCAGCCCTCTTGGCCTCTTCTACTGCTAGAAGGACATTAAAAGGAGAACTGATGTTTTTAATGACTTGTCTGCTATCAGCAGTATTCATTATGTGTGCAGGTAGGTCTCTTTACAAAGGTAAATCATTTTTACACTTTGAAGTTCTTCATGCAAAATTCCACCTTTCTTATTTATGTTTAATTTCTGAAGAGATTCTTCTGGTATACAGAAAAAAGTCTGATCTAGATTAACCTTCCACTCATCACTCGAAACTCAATTTAAACACAAAACATTCTGGCAATTGGAAAAAAAAATAAAATCAGGAGGTAGATGTAGTCCCACCACACATCAAAATGGTCATTATTAATGAAACAGAACAAACGTTGAACTATGACATTAAATCACGTAGACTATGCACTTTAACTTTCAGAGCCGTAACAACAATTGGGCTGAACATCCTGCAAAGAAAGATTAAAACAAACTTTCTCTTTTCACATTCTTTTCTGAATAGATTGCTTCTTCTTGTGCTGTTAATTTTACAATAGTCTTTAAAATCAGATCAAGATGAGCAGTAGTAATTTGAAAATGATTTTCCAGTCGCTAGCAGAAGGGGAAGGTGTGAAACGTCAGAGGGTGTATTTTCCCTAACCTGAGTCATGCAGCTGGCTCAGGGCCCCAGGAGAAGGTCACCCACACAAGCCCCTCTCCTGAGGCACACAGCCTCTCCTGGCACCTGGCTACTGCACTCACCTGCCTCTGGGCTGGGCTGGCCACCAAACAAAGCAACAGTCAGCCTTGGTGGTCACACCTCTGCCATTGCACTGGAGCGTGTCAGCGAGCAGTAGTGGTTGTGGAGCTCCGAGCCAGCCTAGCATTTGGAAAGGCACCAGGCAAACCACATGTAGGAGGGCTTGGGAACTGACTCACCCCTTCCCGTGGGTCTGCAGCCCAAGGAAAGGACACCGATAACATCACCGCTGGATCAGGGGTGGGGTGGTGGTGTTCGTGTCTAAATACCATGATGGTTACAGGATCTGCTTTGAGGATAAGATAAGCTGGTTAAGAAGGAAAAAGAATTCATACAGCCAGAGCAGCACAACTGAATTAGATGGGAGGGTTTACTACTGTACCAAAATGGAACTGTGCAATGACAGTTCAACCAACAAGTCTATTAGGCCTTATAATTAACTTTATTTCCATCTCAGCAGGAAAGAAAAAAGTGCTTTTATAATGCTGATTTTCATAAGCAGCCAACTCTAGGGTGTAAAACAACATATCACACCAGAAGGAACTCAGCTGTGCTTTGTATCTTCCAAAGTCCAAGGTGCATGATTGCTTCATGAGTCCCAGACACTCTGTCCTATCTTACTGATAGATTTTCTGACTTCACCTGGTTTAAAATTGAACTTCAACTACAAAAGTCAATATCCCACTTACACTAGGTTCCCAGTGATTTATTTAGAAGTCATGTCTTTGAGCACCGTGTCCTCAAAAGTCTGGGTGAGTTTTCAACTTCATCAAAACCAGCTTGCAGTTATTTGTAGTAATAAAAACAACAATATTAAGCAACTTACACAACATTTGAGAGAAAAAAAAAACCCCACCAAAAAGCCCAGCATATTTAGATTGAAGACTACAGGCAAAAATAGTGTGTACTATAGAAAGCCTCAACATTTCATATTGAGTATCCATAACTTTTAGAGAAATTGAACTCCCTGATATTTTCAGATTTTTTATTTTTTTTTTTTATGAGTGTGGGGAGGCAATACATTATACTAAGTAATAATCAATACTGAAATTAGCACTAAGAAAAAATAATCACTTTGAGAGGTATATTCAGACTGACAAGAAATTCTTTCAGATGTTACCATTTAGGATACAGAATTATAAGCATATAGCAAACAGAAAAATGCTAACGCTGATAAGCTATCCAAGCTCAGCTGAATTACATCTAGAATCGAATCTCCCTCATTTGTATAGCAATGTTTCAAATATCCCTCTGTTTTTCTGTCTCACTAAAGCAACCAAGCAGCACAGACTGCTGAGGTGACAGAGCCAGTGTACACGGACGTTGCTTGACTCTTCTAATTACAGCTAGGTATGCCAGGAGATGTTCAAAAAATAAATAAATCACAGTGACTGCAACAGACATCCCACGTTACCCTTATCTTCTCCCCCTCCCCATCTCATTTAGTTATTTAGGGGAAGTGTTACAGTTCCAGATAAATGTGCGTTTCCCACCTCTAGGGTAAATAGTATATTTGCACAGAACAGGTGCAATCATAATATGGCAAGGGATAAGGGGCATGCTGTGGGCGGGAGGAAGATAAAACCTGTCCTGAGCAAGATAAGAAACCACTTGCTGTTTAAATTTAGGTTCAGTTCAACCAAAGACAGTGAAACAGAAGCAGGCTCAAAGATGAAAACCTCCCTTCTCTCTCTAATTCCACATACTGAGTAGAAATACAGACAGACACAGCTGAGGCTGCACTGATGCACTGAACCCAACAACCTTGCTTTCTCAGGCTTTTCATTCTTCCAGACTCCAGATTTTCAGAAGAGTGAACAACACAGACATTCATATCAAAAATATGTCACCGAATAGTAGGTAACTGACCTGTAGGGCTGTTCAAAGCACAAATGAGCACTGTTTTCATAACATACTCTGTCATCAAAAACTATTACAGAACCAAGAATTTTCAAGGAATTGTATCAAACATCATAACCAAAATTCAAGAGTAAATAATAATACAAGAATCACATTACTCATTTTTGCTGCCAAAGGCAAAGATTGTTCTCCCCACCTGATCTTCTGCAGCATCCTTCAGGTTAGTATTCCTCTAGAAGCAAAGAGATCTGCAGGCAGCTTCACTTTGAGGCTGAGGGATGGACAGTGGAAAGGACACAGAGTACAAATATTTTTATCACGGTATAAAATGCCCTTTAAGTTTCAGAAAGCAAAGCCTGCCTGTCAAATGGAGGGAAGGAGACACTAAATCCTATCCTCCTTGTTTAATGACTACCACTTAAACAGTGAGTTCTATGGAGTACGTGTTTTTAAACATCCTACTTCTGTGCACTATTTATTACGCAGGGATTTTAAGAGCATCTTCAAATATCAACCATGCAATATTGGTTACAGCACCACATCTGTGCTTAACAGCCAAAACCAAAACTAAAACTAACACTTGCAATGAGGAAGTTTCCTCCCTTAGAGGGTAAGTGTGAAAGCACCACTATGGAGATGTGCCTATACTTTGAACAGGAAGCATTGTTTCTGCAGTTGTACCCTACCTCAGGGCACAACAGCAGCCAAACAAGAACTGTTCTTTTAAGAAAGTTTTGAAAAAATAAAATATTAGGTTTTAAAAAAGGCCCTTTACAGATTCACTCTGAAATAAACCACCACCAATGGGATGCAAACTTAAAAACTCTTGGCTTTTTAGTCATACTTTAAGCAATGCAAGCTTCAGAATTGTTGTCTAGGAGTCGTACACATTTATCACTCACCCAGGCTGCATGCCACAGATGCCTGGGTAGATACTTTTGGATCTTTGAAAGAACAGAAGCAGAACAAAGCTCTCCATGTTGTACTGCCCCACACACAGCTTGCACACCTCATGAGAACTGTTTGCACTGTAAGCTTTGATTGTCTATTGAGATACTGTAATTGCTGAACACAGATCTGTGATCAGTATCATTCTTCTTCTTTCATCTTATCCTCCATCTTTTATTATCAAAGCTTTGCTTGGCAGCCAACCCCACTGTTTTCCACACTAACAGGCTACTGGAAACCTACATCATGTGAAGCACTGACTCATTATGGGAAACACTGGTGTCTCAACAGGCACCAGCTGAAATGAAGCAGATGCTTAAATTAAACGATTCTGGAGCAGCTTAACCCTTGAGACCCAGTCATACTAAGTTCAGTTAACTGGTATTAGAACAGAAAGAGTTATTACCAGAAACTTGAGATAATTTGATAGTTACAGCAAAATTTGAGAATATGACAAAAATCACTTTCCTTTAAAAAAAAAAAAAACAAAAAACAACCAAGGCAGAAAAAACACAACTATGCAGTTACTGCCTTGGAGTAAGACAGTTCACAGAAGAACTTTCCAAAACAGCAAAGGACAAAGTCACTACCACAGAGGTTATCACGTTGATGATCAACATCCCATCAATCCCCAGAGCTGGGCGTAGCCACTGAGAAAGTACTTCTTCGACTGCAACTCTTAGGCTGAGCTGTGCACAACAGGTTACTTGCGGGTGCTACTGTCCTGAATTTTACTAAGACTCCTGCTTAAAAACAAATAAAATTGTTATTTGGTTACCATTACAGGCCACAGAATTCATCAGCAAAAGTAGTATTTCTTCACTTTACTGTGATCCCTTTGATCATTTTGAAATTTCTGCAGCAGAGTGACTGCAGCCCTGTCAGGTATGATCCCTGACACCAAACCTTTGAGACGCCCCACACACCAACCTGCAACAAGGCAGACAAGAACATTCTGAGGATCACCGTCAGCACCAAGAGTTTTTCTATTTCTTACCCTCTTAGCTCATGGAAGAAAAATACTACTCAGTTTCTCCACAGACAATTAAACTTTGGCCTAGAAAAATCAATACAAGAAAAACTTAAATATTTAACTATACTGGGCAAGCTGCAGAATGAAAGTAACTTGTCTGAAATACTTAATGATAGATGGAAACGTCTGAGATTAAGGCAAAAGACTGATGAGAGGTACTGTCCTGGTGCTAACTGATCTCAGTGCTCTGCAAGCAATGATAGCAAATGGGAGTCAGCTAAAAATGAAAGAATGTTTTTCTTAACTGACAGCATTCTTTGTAATAAGAGCTGTATGTTTTTCCATACAGTTTTATGTGTAAGTTTTACTACACGAGATGAAACATCAGCAGTTTCATTAAATAAAACAATGTACAATTCAAAATAGCATAACATTCAAAGATCAAATTTTACAAGTTCCTTCCTTGCACCCTGCATCTTTGAATGAAGGCTTATCTGCTGCTAGCATGGAAGTGAAGACATTCTGATACTGCCTACTGGCTTTGTCTTGAGGCACAAGAGCAGGGAAGCACATTCCTAAGATGTGATGAACTGAAAATTTTATCTCTAGGTAAGCAAGTGACGAGAAGACTCATTTAGTAGAGGTTCACTTTGGAAACTGAATAGCAAATGGAACTGCCGAATAGTCTGGCATGAAATGAGCATGAATGGAAAGTGTTTTATTGTAAAAAAGAATTCAAGTAAACCTACAGTAATTTTCTGTTAAACTCTTGCTAGTATATACATACTAAAATCACCACTCAAAATAGGCGATCAGTTTTTCTGCTCGTCTTAATTTCTTGAAAGCAGATAAAACTCTACAAAATACTGCAGGACTCATAGATTAACACCAGTACTTCCTATTTCTTGTAGAAAAATTTGCAACGTTTACATTTTCCTTCTTCAGAGTTATAATCACTTCAAAACTATCATCTATAACTGAAACACTTAAGATTTTTATCTTCCTCTACACTTTCCAACTCCAACTTCCACTATGCAAGATACGTATGGTCAAAAAAAAAAAAAGCATAATCTCTCATTTTATCCAAGTTTAACCCAGCCCTCAAGGTCACTCAAATCTTACTGCATAACACTGCAGTTCTCTTAGAGATTAACAGCTCACACATCTGCTTTTGTGGCAGCAATATGCCACGTTTGCACACTTCATTTTGGAGACTTCACAAGATCGGGTCATATAGCACCAATCACCTTCTCTCTAGTGGACAACTTCTGGATCCATGAATTTTTGTCAGGAATGACAATATATTGTTCTCTTCAAATAAAACAGTATTGTATCTCAAAGGCACAGTGTTGTCAAAAAGCATTTATCTTCATTAGGCTAAAATAAGAAAGGATAACAATATACATGTTAGAATGTTTGTATTCTTATCTAAAGAAACCTCTGTCCACGTGAACACACACATCTGGACACAATCTTACTCAGCATCAAAGCCTCTGGAAGTATTTCTGTCACAATGGGCTAAACGTCCAGTACAGACATAAGAACGAGGACAAGTTGTAATCAAATCAGATTACTTTTTGCACAGCAATTAGCTTCAGCAAGCCGCACCATCGGACATCAGAATTTATAAAAGTCAGGTGGAAACTGGAAAAGATTCTTAAGAAAAAGGTCAAGACCATGACAAAGGCTGCTGGCAGCCTTGAATCTAAAACAGAAAGGAAAAAAAATAATTAAAAAAAGCAAAACAACATCTCACAGAGTTGATCTATCATAGCAGCTAGAAACCCACCAAGCACATGTATGCACGTGTGTACATGTAGATAAAAATAAGACTTTAACCTCTGTATGCCTTAATAGAGGTACATGTTCAATCCAGAATGCCCAAGCTAGTTTCCACTCACACCCCGGTATTTCTCTAGCATTAAGGATGACTCCCTGGTCATCAGCAGACAGATCAGACAGATGCCTCACGCTTCTTAGAAATGGGTCAGTGCTGTCCAGGGACAGGGCCAGGCAGCTGCTTACTGGCTCTCAGGTGGGACAGGGAGGGAAACACCCGATAGCTGAGGTGTTTCAGAATTGCATAACGCCTTTTAGAAAAACACACTGTGATGCTGTTTTGAAACCATCCAGAAAGAACACTGGTCAGAGATTTTGGAAGAAGAGAAAAAGAATTGAGCGCTGATGTTTTCAGTATTTGTGAAGGGACTTCATTGCTTTAATGTGTATTTGCAATGTATCTGACCAGCTAGTAGAGGGTTACGTTGAGAACTATGCCAAATTCCCAAAATTTCACCGAATTCAGTTTTATTTTATTTTTTATAGATGTTCCTGAAAATACAACTTTCCCCAGAGCCTCTGACAAAGGCTTATATGTAAGACTGACTTCATTGGCACCAAGCTGCTCATCTGGAAGCACTGTCAGGACCAGGACCCAAGGGAAGCAAGTTTCTCAGCAAACACAAGCACTGAAAATAGAGACAGCAAGCAAGAGAAGAGATGTTGAAGACATCTACAGAGAGGAAAAAAGGTTATTTTGTTTTTGTAGCTGAAGCCTGTCAGCACACAGCACTCTGCTGATAAGCAGCAAGTTTCAGGAAGTGATACGCAGGCTGAGTACTTTGAGCCTTGTCTTGCTCAGAAAGACAGACAAACTTCCCTGCGCTCAGCGCTAACCACAGGCACCTACTGCCCTAAGAATGGGCACAGGCTATCTTCCTCCTGACTGAGGCACATTTAAGCAGCTCCACCACGAGCACGGCACCTTGCTGCTCTGACAGCAGCTGCTTTTCACACCTACCAATTTGTTGCTTACGTCCTGTTGAGCTGGTGGATCAATGGTACACCTGCGGCACAAATCCGTTTTGATTTTGGTTTGGTTGTTTTCTTTCTTTTCTATAGCTTTTGTTGTTGTTATTTTTTAAAAGTGTCTTTTTCAAGCTAAAACTGTTACAGGGTGAAAAACCTGCAGCCAAGCTGTAATACCAATAATAACATCTCTTCTCTTCACTCTTTAGCAAAACTTTTTGTCTACTACTTCATTTTCTTACGATTTTTTCCTTTTCTTTAAGTTTGTAGTATGAAGAAATCTGTTGTATGAAGAAGACAGAGATGAAAACAGTTCTCAGCCAATTTTAGAGAGAGTTCATTAACTTCAAGAAACAACAAATGTGACTTAACAGAAGTTCCAAGGAGAGGGACAGATTAGTTTTGTATCACAAAACCCCAGACTTACCGTACTTTACCCAAAAGTAACACCTCCTCAGAGTACAGACCTCCCAGATTACTTTCTTTTTCCCAGTTTTACTCAAGACATCTGCTCATTCATCACTCACCAGCACAACAACTAACCTGCAGAAATTCACATTTCATTGTGGTTACAGAAATCATACAGAAAGTCTGAAAGTAGCAGTTCAGATTCATTTTTCTTCTACAAAGCACTCCCCTTCATGTTCTTCTCTTGGTCCAGTTATGAGATATACATCCAACTTTTGATCAGCGGCTTCTTTAATTTAACATTAATACAATCCATTACTGAATTTGGATACTGTTTTTTAAGAAGTGTTCACAATCTCCTTACTCAGACATTCTTACTGGTTCATTTGACGCCTCCACAAACTTCTGTAAAGAAGCACTGCAAGGTTTTTGGTTATCTATTTGGTTTGTTTATTAACTTAAATGAGTCTCAAGAATTTACCCTGGCAGTAGGTGTAACAGAAATGGTGCTCCAGCCCTACCTTGAATGCTCATCCTGCATCTGTACAGTTGTGGAAATACCTTAATTTAGATCAAATTAATCACAATCATACTGAGAATGAGAAAATTTTAAAGCAAATCTCTCATACCACCTTTGAACTGAAATACTGACATTCACTTGAAGTCTTTTTAGGCAAAATATAGTGACAAAGTGTTTAGCAGGTCCAGGTTTGGAATTCTTTTTTACCAAATCTACAACAAAATGTATGTTATTGGAATACGTACACAAAAGATTTTTTTCAGGAAATATGTAAGTTGGGTCATTAACATGTCACGCTATACTTCAGTATCTTAAAAGGCAGATCCTCAGACACCATTTCATAACACTGCTAAAGTTATCTTCTGCAGAAACGAGAGTCTATAATTAAGAACTCTCCAATATATTTCAGAAATCCTTAAAATACATTTCATATTCTCTTTTTTTAAGAAATAAACAAGCATAAATGAAGTAAACTAAAATTAATACATAGACTAAGACATTTCCTTCTACTTTACAGTTTAGCAGGAAAAAACTTCCTCCTTGTTATCCTAAATAGCAGTCTAAAGAAAGATAAATTGAGCAGATGCTTGGCTTTCAGCTTACTTTAATCAGCGACATGTAAGACAGCTTATTGGAGAAATGAAATAAATGCTTAGGAACAAAAGTCAGAATAAAACAGCATTAGATAAAACTGGGACTACTTCCTCTCCTGTACTACCTTCAAAATTACATTGAAAACCACAAGAAAAGCCAAAAGTGTATCGATTCCTCCCATAAAATGAATTTTAAACTTTCTAAACAACAGCAGAGCAGAGCAGCCTGACTGCACTAGTTGCAGCTCCTGGTCAGTCTGCAGTTCTCTCCTTCATTTCACCTTTTGTTACACTGGAACTCTGTGGCTACCAGCATCTTACAGATGTCCCTCTGGATATGCCTAGAAAACAGGACTTCTATGCAAGGACTGGTTCCTGCTCTCCGGGGAGTAATATTTCATTAACACAGGAACTATTTCCTGAAAGCAGGAAGTTTGAAGTAATAAGACACATGCAGAGCCTGTCCCAGAAGTACTCCAAGGTCTCCAAGATTTTCTGCTATGATCTTTATTGCTGCAACAGTTTTAAAGGCACTGCTGGAGTGCTTTTAAATTTCAGTAACTAGAGTTCTCAATCTGGTGCAAGAATGCAAGTAATTAAGAACTTAGCAACCAGTAGTTCACGTTTAAACTATTTCTCATCTAGAATTGCAATTTTTTTATAAGTAAAGGCAAGGATAGAAACACCATTACTACAGGCAGCTGCAAAGTACACACGGCTCCTGCAAGCTCCTGCAGCTCTCCAGCATCAATGGCAGCTCTTTGCCAGAACCCAGCAAGGCTCCAACACACGCCGTCCTCCTGTCAGCACGTTCCTACTGGCGCTCGTTGTACCTTGGCAGGGCTCATAGCAACAGGGATGCACCAGCACAGACAAGATGTGGATGTACACCAAAACTAGTCCCAGTGAAAAGCACTGCAGAACTGAGAGCTGTGGGATCTACTAGAGGAGACAGAAAATATGCCACACTGATAATACAGTGATGCGCTTCAACTAGTCACCCACAACCAGGTCAGAGAGCATAGTGAAATAAAAAGGGACAGAAATGACAATTTAGGAAGTAACCAATTCAAAATTGAGAAAAGGCAAAGTTTTTTAATGAAAATGTAACTATACTATGTAACTAAACTCCATAAAATCCCAAGTTTCTCTCTTATTGCTGGTGGAAGAAATACGCGGTTTTGGCTTTTTTCTTTTTTCCCTCCAAATATTATATATCAAAAAAACTGACTAAAAATGGACTTCAGCAGAAGCCCTATGATCTGACCAGATGGTAGCATCCTAAAAGATAATCCATGATTCAAAGACTTCACATCCAAAATAGAAACACCAGGGGAAAGCAAGCAGCCATACACAGGAAAAGCATGAAAACCATGAAGTTCCTCAGAAGCAAACCTGGGAAGAAAACCTAGGCTTGATAGCTTGCTGGCAAGATCTTACCCGGTAAATCAGGGACGTCCCATGGAAGCATAAAACACCCATTTAATTAGTGCCACAGCCATTTCCCTACTTTTCAAAATTCTGATTGCTTTTAACTTCCACTTCAAGTGCCCACTACAGTTTAAGAGCAGGCCTGAAATACAAACATTGCCAAAAACCCAAGATATTATTTTAACAACCACATCCTGTGGTTAAAACATAATAAATTCCAGAGCCATTTCTCTTGCCTGCAATCCCTTCTTTCCATCCTGTGCACATACAAATTCTCAAATCCATCTGAAGCTCTCAGCCTACGAATGAGAAGGATGGCCACTGTGGTTAAAGCAAAGAGCTCAAAACCCATTTTCTAACTTTCAGCTCTCCCAAGATCTCCCGCTGGCTGGCTTTGAGTGAGGCGTGCTCCCTTTTGTCTCTCAAAGGGGCTGAACTAATACCAGCACCCATCCACAAAGGTGCTGACAAAATAAATGAATACTTCAGACATTTTAAGAGACAACATTTTAAGACAACAATCCAAAGCTTGTACGACACAAATCATTTTGGACTATAACAATGCAGTACAGGAAACATCAGTTTTTGCACTTAAATTTTTTGCTCAACTTTAATCTTATACTTCCAGAAATTAGCCCTGAAGGAGAAAGTCTGTTTGGCCGTGGCAGGAAGCACAATGCCAGGCTTTAAATATCACATAAAAATAATTAAGTTATTGCATAATATTATTATACTTATTTTTGAATATAAAATTAAATAAGAATGCATGTTGAGGATAACAGAATGCCAGTCATTCGGCTCCCAGCAATAGTCACGGCAGTTACAGAAACAGAGTCAATCAGTGCTGCAAATTCAGTTATGAAAGCGGGAAAAAATCCTTCACTTATGGTTTGAATTAAAGGTGGCTTTTTCAATATATCTAAATAACAGCAAGGCAGAGCAGCAGATAAAATCACAGGGTTTCTTGCGTACCTTCCTCATATTTGTAACCCAATCACTACATTTTTTAATGTAGGGTTCAACCTGATTGGTGGATTATTGCCATTATTTCATTACTTCTAAAGTATAAGTTTCTGCTCAAGTAAATGAACCCTAATATAAGAGGCCAACGGCCTACAGTGAAACGACAGGTAGTGCTGCCAGGGATGTACTCAAGTCCAAACAGCTGCTATGACAAGTTGGCAAGTGCACACATTAATGAATCAACTCCCGCCCAACTCACCTCCTTCCCTCTCTGGTTTAAATTAGTTTAGTGAACAGAAATCTAGAGTACTGCTGCTGCTCATTTTTAACAACTACACACCTGGACCTGGTTCCAGCTCTGGGACAGAGGCTTTGCTGGTAACAGTTGTTCAAAGGAGCTTCCCCTTCTCTCCCTCCCCACTGCTTGCTCCTACCTTGTCACCACGCGACACAGCTGTTTCGTTATGAGCATGCAACTATTTCTAGACCCACACTCAGCAAATTCAGCTCAAAAATAACCTACTGGCGCCTCTCGGTTCTCGTTCCTTTTCCCCTAATAAGCCCAGCAGCACAGCTACACAGCGCAGCCAGGGCAGGTGCTGCGGCTGGCAGCAGGAGCAGGGCGAAGGCAGAAAGGAGCTGTGCCCCCTGCATGCCCCGAGCCCAGAGAGATGCCAGGGAAGGTTCAGTGATGGGAAAGATCAGCTGCCTGGGGAAAACAGGCTGCTCAGGTAAGCAAGCAGTCAGGACAGTCTCTATTTTAATGCTTGCAGCAGTGACTGCCAGTTCAGTTACAGCCAGTCCATACTCCCAGGGAAATACTCAAGAATTTAAGAAAGGGGAACCAATAAGTACACACGAGAGTAGCCTCCCCCCAGCCAGGCTGGCTTACCCCACTGAAAATCAAGGCAACGCGAGGCGTGTTCCCCGAGCAGGGCGGAGGGCTGCGGTTGCACCACTTGGATGGAGCTGAGCAGCGGCACCGGTCCGGGCAGCAGCTCTCCTTCCTGTGAGTCAGTGCTGAGCCAGACGCTGCCCTGCAGCCATCCCCGCAGCTCTGCGCCGGCAGAAGCCAGTACTCTGCACGAGCTGCAGAGCAGGATCCAAGCTTTTGCTTATTAGAAAAAGACCTCTTATTTTATTTTTCAGAAAGAGCGAGAATATATTGCTAATACTTTGGGTATTATTTGGGTAACTTCCAGCAGCCAAGTTACTGTTAATGCCCAGAGCGCATTCTGCTTTTGCCAGGGGCCTCCCAGAGGAGCACCTAACACCTCCTGTACTCTTGTTAGCATCAGCGTTTTGCAGGCAGAAAAAGCCAGAAGAAAAGCAGACTTGCTAGGATCACCCTACCAACACCAACTGCATCTGCTGACTGCCAGGTTTATGCTTCCACCGCTAAATCATGCTGAGTGCTGCCTAAAAAACAGTAACTTCACATGGGAAAAAATCCATTCTTCCGTCTTAGACTGTCACATGGTAAGACATACACCACAAGTATCTCTATGTAAGTGCATGTCAGGGGGAGGACTAAATGAAGAAGTTTCACAATCAAAAGAAAAAGCTTTAGCTCATGCTTTTAATAAGAGAGTTCTTAGTACAAACACAGAGAAATATCAATTCTGTTGTGACTATTTTTATGTATATGCATTTTATATGTTTTACACATTTTTACACATCTACGCAAATCACAGAACCAAGTCATCCTGCATTTCATTTCCAGTTTAGAAAGACATACTATTTCCCAATGAGAAAGAAAAGAAAAAGGCACAAACAGGTACACGTTTTGTATTTCTAACGTCACACTCTGAAAGGTTTTCATGTCCAAAATTTGCTTTTACTCTAACAACTTCCTTCACATATTTCTGTTGACACTTAATTAAGCCATTTAACGGTCTCTGACAAACTTTCAATAGGGAATACCATAATGCTTGAAAAAAGAAAGTGTCTCAAAGGCAAAAATTTAACAAATGAAGCAGAAATGCAATAGCCTGTGCGACGTGACAAACCCTGTATTCATACCTAACACGTAGCCTGCTTCATTCAGGAGCCAGCAGCCAAACATCTCAGGGTAAGAAAAAACACAAACCATATGCAACCCTTCAGTGACCTAAACCACGCACAGAACAGGCACATCTACATTTTTAGCTACTCTACGTGTTACACACAGCCATAGAAATGCTGTAACATTTAGTTAAACCACAGCAGGTTTGAAACAAAGGTACCAACAGTACAAGCAACGTCCCTTTGGGAAATGAATTGTGCAGGGTCACTAAGAGGTACTGAGCACAAATTAAGAACAGTAGAAGAATAAGTTCTTATATTGAGATAATGCTATGGACAATGAACAAAGAAACTAACATTCACTGAACTCCCCACCCAAAACATTGATTTATGAAATCCTGAATTCTTAGACAGGATGACGCACAAAATTAAAAAAAATAAAATAAAAATATAGCAGCTGCAATCAACCATGCCAAGACGAGGAGATGTTTTGCATGCACTGTGAGCACTAGATGTCTGCATTATCAACATCATGGGTGAAAATAAACCTGTACCGCGAGCATAAAGCCAGAATGTAAGTCACCTAAAATAAACAAATATTAAGAGTTACAGAAAATGGTATTCACAACAGGAAATGCATTAACTAATACAACAATTATTTCAAGTTTTGTTTGACTTTAAGCTTCCCCAAAGGTTTCCTCTTGGCTGAGATGATGATTGGAAGCTAGCACAAAAAAGCATGGAGAAACGTGTCATTTAAATAAAAGGCAACAATGCTGAATTAAGTACCAGTCTGCACGCAGTCCCCACCTTCCTTCCTGCAGTCTGCAGAGGGGAGGCCAGAGAGCTCTGCCCCAGAGCACAGGCAGATGGGGCCAGAGGTCTGGGCTCCCCACTGCTCCCAGGGATCAGCCACTCCTGCTCCGAGCAAACAAACGTCTCTCCCAGTTCACCCTTTTATGATCCTACAGAAGCCATTAACAGATCAGCCTAAGGAACAGCAAATATTTGGTGAATCTTCAGGAGCATCAAGGAACTCACTGACTGCATGGTAAACCTATGCGAATGAATCCCCAAAGAGAAACGTGCATGCTCACTCTGACTCAAGTGAAACAAAAGAAACACCAGCATCTCATCAATTAAAAAAACCAGAGGTTTGTTTCAATACTCCTACTTTTAAGGTCCTTACCGCTAGTTCTTGTACAGAAATTATTCACTTGCACAGAAAAGTAAAAACAAGATAACAGCCCCAACACAACACTGTCTCACACGCTACCAAAACCCAGCATGTAACCTTGGTCATATATTCCTTCATCTAGTGTGCTTAAAATCTAGAATGAGTAGAAAAACATACACAAAAGTTACAGGCCCAATTAAAGTGCACAGAAGTTTGAAGCCTTTTCCATTAAGGCAGGAAGGAAGTTATAAGAATGATTTAACCTCCCGGCTGACAAGCTTACAGCTTTATCAGAATATTTATGCTAGCTGACATTTTTAGTATAACACTAAATCACAAAACTGTGTGTTTTAATCAGAGCTTTCAGCACTTGCCCACAGAGAGAAATTATGTCAAAAACAGGTGAAAATTCAGAAAGCATGAGAAAGAGAAGCTGTACTGCATTAAAACGCTTTTGAAAAAAATTAAAGAGGGAAAACAAACCCACTCAGTATCGGAAATTATGGGGATTCATAACATGTAAAGTCTCCTTTAACAACTGCCAATGTACAAACTATCTCCTCCTGTAAATGAAGCCAGAACAAACTGTCTCATGTGTACCTTACATAGGATGGCAATGCACACAGAGGCATTATGGCTCGTTCCTCAGCAACTTTCTCTGCAGTCATCCTCCCAGGTTTTCATGCAGACCAGTCACCTGCCCAGGCAGGAGCTAAGAGCTACCAGGACCAAAATTACTTTGCTATGCCCCAACATGACAGCAGACATACAGACTGCCTGACTGTGCACCATTCTTGAGAGGGAGAGAAAACACAGATGCAAAATACGGCTCCGCTCCACAAATTCCTTTGATTACGCATGATCTGACATCTATATTCTGAATGTCAATTGGACATTTCTAGTTCTTTGTAGGTAACATCCCTCTTCAAGACCCAGAGCCCAGTTAGGAGGATAGATGGTACTGCAGTGTACTGAAGAAGGAGTGGTGCTCAGCCTCTGCACTTGAACAAGGCATCATTAAAGACCATCCACAATTACCTGGGCTGTTCCCTAACAGAACAGGTGGTTAGTGCCCATAAAAACCAGTTTTTCAGGTCTGAACTCAAATTGCATGGTAACCACGCAACAGACCACCCAGGGGTTTGTGCCCAACAGAGAGCCAGGCAGCAGCTGAGGGAATGGTGAGAGAATCCGGGCTTGCCTGGATCCTTCTGCCAGGTAGAGATAGGCCTGTACCAAGTGTGAAGCACAGAGATGGGAGCCCAGGAGAGCATCAGTCAGACCCCAGGGAACATGTCAAAGAAGGGAGGCTCAGAGAACAGCATGCAAAATTGTTCATTTTGCACTGACTGGAAATCTTCAGCGTCACCTAAAAGCCTTCTTCAGAACATGGCCCACAATTAGCTGGTGTCTCTGTGACTGTCAGCTACCCCAGGCACCCAGGAGCCCAGTGGTACTGGTACATGGGCCTCCAGAGCAATTTACTTGAAACGGCTGCAGAGTCAGTGCTGGTTTTAAGGCCCAGGACAGCTGTTCCAAGGCCCAGGCCCAGTGAACAAGCCTGCAGAGGCACCGCACCAAGCAGTTCTGAAGCCCCAAAGTGCTCAGTGCACTCACGTATGGGGGCACAGCACTACTGACTGCTGCCTTGCGGAGAGGGCTTCTCTGCCTACAACCTGCAGTCAGCCTGTTTCCACAAATGAGAGCCACAGTCAAAGGAATCATTCCTCTTCTACCCCCTCAGCCACCTTTTCCTGCTCTCGAAACCCCTCTGTTTCTAGTGAGAATGTTTTCACAGCATGTAAGAACAGAAACACATCATCCTCTTTCCAACTATTCCAACTGCACACGGTGTTACTTAGCACAGCTTTCAGCACGCTGAATACACTGTGTGCTGGAGAAGTGCTGCCTCACTCCCTGGCTTGGTTTCAATGAGAAAATAAATTAACCAGCTTACGCATCCACACTTTCTGCAGCCAGCACTCCTCATAGACTTACCATCAAGTAGTGTGATTTTTTTTTGGCAAGTGCTTCTTAAAACGTTGGTTATCCATCTGTAAATGCACAAGATCAAAGAATGATGCCTGGGATACCTGTACACAGAGATGAGAAACCATCCAGAAAGACAAACAAGCACAGCAGCTTTTTGATTCTGTATTCTCCAGGAATGACATTTTAGTTAGCTTTCTTCGTATACAGCTATCAGTATTTTTCAGCAGCGGAGATAACTAAGAAAAGCTTAACCATCACTGGCGAGGGAACCACATCTCAGTGAAGTACAGCAGAATGCATTTCTGACAGCCTGGATGAATGTAGGGCAAAACTGATTCAACATTTAAAACAAGTGTTTAAGCCACTCTGGTAAACCAGTTGAGCTACAACTACACCCAAATTCCCTGTCTAGACATGTTTTATAAACAGTTACAGAACACACACACAGTCAATATAACAAAGTGAACAACTTGATTCTAAATCTGTCCAAAATCTAGAGGGGAAAAAAAAAAAACAATAAAACAACAAAAACACAACAAAACAATTATTTTATTCTTCCAATACATTATTCATGAATCCCAATTTAATCACCACTGTCCAGTAAGGCTGTTAGCTAACCAGTCTGCACCTGGCCAGAAGCAAGGTAGCAGTCCCCAGTTCTGCTCCTGCTGACAAGTGATGTCACCAAAGCTCTCTGGCTCAGTGAGCTCCCAGCATGCAGGCAATCAACACCTCAGCTCCCGGGGTTGAACAACTCTGCCTGTGTGAGACCTCGCATATTTGTGGCGCTGTAAGATCCGTGTCCAATTAGATTTACAAAGTAACTATGCTGCTTTTTTTTCCTACTTTCTTTGAAAGCTGTGCATGTTGTTTATAGTTACAAAACTAAATTCTCACTTTCTCAGATCAGCTCCTAGTTTTGTCTGCCTCCGCAGTGCTGTGATGCATCTCCTGCCTTCTTCTACAGTGCAGCACCATGAGAGAGAAGGGAGGGAGGGCTTATAACTGCTGCGTAGCATCAGTTTGCTAACTGTAATCCAAAAGCAGAGAATACAAAATCAAAAACAAGATACCCCACTGCACAAGGAAAGCAGAGGAGTGCAAATATCTCTACCGCAGTACTGCAGTGGGGCTGACAATTCCATCAGCAGTATGGCACACAAAATGCAGCCCGGCTTGCTCCGGCTGCCCGCAGCTTTAGGATGCAGCTGGTGCCCAACAGCAGGGAATGGCCCCCGCCTGTCTCCTGAAGTCCAACAACACTGCCTTCCCACTTCCTCTATCCTGCTTGTTCTGTTCCCTTGGAAGAAAACGTTCCCACTTAAAATTAAAAAAAAACAAAAACAAAAAAACCCCTGCTTTTATATATATATATATAAATATATATATATCTGCTACAGAAACTGACACTTTGCCCAGAGTTCCAGAACCAGCTCAGAAGCAGGCAAGCTGCCCTGTCCCACAGATAGACGTGGCCACACCATGCAAATCCCACCCAGACTTCAATTTACTCCTTTGTTCCTCTTCAGACACGGGAATATTTTCCAAAAATACACTTTACTAAGCCATCAACAGTCATTTGCACATAACCAGCAAACAGAAAGCAATCTGACATTTCCAGGACATTCCCAAAAGAAGCTGCGTTCTGCTGGACATATGTAAAGCACTCGCTGAGAAAGAATTCTTAAACTCATGAGCTGCAAATGAACATCCATAGAAGAGCAAAACGAGGCCCCCAGAAGCCAAACCTCAATCAGCTCCTGAGCTCAGAACAGCCATGGGCAGGGCAGCAGATGTTCTTCCTACCCCACGTGAGGAAACACACTGCAATGCTGACGCTCCCTTCAGGCTTCTTACTGAAATACATCAGCCAGCAACCCACGAGTTATAAATTGGCAGGAGTATTCTTTACCTGTATTTCTCTTCTCCTGCTGGATCTCTTCTAATGAAGTGCACAGGGCACGCACACACGAGTGTATGTACCACAGATCGGGTGAGTAAGTAAAGATCACAATTGATTCTTTGCTTTTATCTGCAATAAGGACTTTCAGAGGGTTTTCACCTCAAAACCCAGATTAATTCTGATTAAAGCGCGCTCATAACGACAACACACAATTTCTCTTCTCCTCTGCGATTCATTTTGGTTTACTGCAGTAAAAGCATATCTCACAAACACGGCTGTGCTCCTCACACACCACTTCCCCCATCCCACCCAGTGCCGCAGTGCCGGCCACCCTCCAGCAGCAGCCCAGCAGATCGGTCAGCACAGGGAAGTGAGAAAGTGTTGAGAGCCGTGCCCCAGCTTCCTTTCAAATGAGGAAATTGAAATTGAAACCCCACTCTGCTACTGGAACTCGGGGTTTTTTTGACTCAGCCTCAGAAGTTCAGTGGCAACAACAGAGAACCAGCTACAGACAAGAAGCCCAAGGAGGAAGTTTGTTCTCCCTCAGCGTGCCCCAGTGTTTCCCTCTCAGCACGGCTCCAGCAGCAGGTCCTACCTGAAAGTAATGTAACAGATGGACCAGGGCTGACACGAGCCAGGTGCTAAGAACACCTGGCATTTAAAATGATCCCTTTAATTTTCATTGCCATTTACTTCAGCTGCCCACGAGTAAGCCTCAGTGACCTCAGACTGCTCCAAACCCAGCTCTGATGGCTGCTTCCACCAGGCTCATTATTCAGCCCTGGAGCATCTGCACACTCTGTTTGGGTTACACGGGCAGAAGACAGCGCCTGAATGAAAGGCAGTCACTGCTAGTGCTTTGGTCAGCAACTGGTTCTGAGAAAGACATTTTAAAAAGAATGCCCTAACACTAAAAAATTGTATTCCATAGAAATAAAGAAGATAACACAAACTAGACATTATGCGACTAATGACTAAAATCCAGGATAAATTACAAATTAAGACCTTCTTACTGAAATATTTTCTTCAACTCACCAGAGCACTGATGTTATTGGTCGTAACAAAACTTCTCCCGGAGAGAAAAGTAACAAGTTGCAAGGAGTCACATGTAGGCTATTTCAACATTTATCTGCCTATAAAAGACTTACGCTCCCTCCTTCCCCAATATAAAGTACGCACTGTAAGACCTTAGGACTTAATCAAAGTCCTTTTAACACATTTTAATATTGATTACAGTACAAGAGGACACTCATGGTCAACTACAAGGCAATGTTATCAAAAGGGAATTTATGACTATACTCGCTGGGAATCTCAGAAAGACATGTTCCCTTAACGGTGGGATGAACGACAGCACCCAGGCTGAGCAGTACTGCCTCACGCATCACGCAGAGCAGAGGACGACACAGAGCCCCATGATGGAAGCAGGCTGAAGGCAGGACACGAGGAAGGCAGCTGGGAACACCTCACACAGCTGTCCTTAGCAGAAGCCCTGCACGCTGCCGGCACTGAGCTCACACCCGGGCAGACATCAGGCAACATGCAGGCACTACAGAGTGAGGCTGCCACAAACAGCCACATCCAGAGACACCTGTCACCTTCCTCTTACATACACCTTAGTTATAGCCTTGGTAGTCTCTGTTATTTCTGTACTAACTACAGCATGTTACTTAATCACTTAGCTCTAAGTCAAAAAACAGAAGCTAAACACACCCTGCTTGTTCCTTCTGTCTAATTACAGGCCAGAAGCTGCTGCTAATGCTGAGATGAGGATTGCAGAACAGCTGCTAATTCACAGTGCCATGAGCTGCAAGGAAGCTCTTCAGAAAAGCAGCAGCATTGCAGCCCTGAGCCAACTTTGACGTGGCTTTGTCTCTAAACCACAGACAGACTGGAGCTGCTGAACTCACACTGTGCATAAAGAGCAAAACAGCAGCCTGGCTGTCACAGAACACCAGCTTGAGTTGTATAGAACATTACTGAAATCAGGCTACACAAAACAAACCACGTTCCTATTTGAAGGACACATCTTACTAAAAATCTGTGTAATAACTACGAGCTACTGAGCTAAAGCAATGCCTCCATTAGAGAGGGAACAGCAATCCTGCGTTCCTCTTAAACGTTACCCTTTCATCTATCTCTGCAGAACCTGGAGGAAATGAATTCACCTTTTGAGTCTTAATCTTCCTAACTCTGAAGAGATGACGCTCAGCTACAGTAGGAACCCACACATGATGTGCAGTGAGCATTACAGCACTGTCTGTCGTGTGTATAAAGCAAAGAAAAACACATGCAAGAACGAAAGATGAAATGCACTGCAGACCACCACGGCAGCAGCTGGCACTGTGGGGCAGAGCTGGGACCCTCCTTGGGGCGAATGAAGGAAGGCAGGGCAGGGTATGAAGCAAAGGGCAAAAAGAGCAAAAGTTTCTTCAAATGATTGGCAAATCTCTCTGGAGATAATGATGAAATATTTTTTATCATGAGACGTTTTATACCATTTTTATTAAAGGTGTTATTTTTTTTTTCCAGGTGAAGATGGCTCTTTAAAAGACAGGAAGAAATCCCAAATTCCTATTTTACACTTTGAAAGCAGAAGGCCTGTTTGTCAGCACTGCGCACAAGGCACGTGGCCTAAGGCAGAAGCTGCACTTCCTCATGTTGATGCAGGACGATCTGCCTGCACAACGGTTACAAACTACTTCACGCTGTAACATCCTGTCAAGTTAGCAAATCATCATCTTGAAAGTTCGCAGATACTCGCTTAATAGATGATGTGCTGAGCAGCGCTCAGCCTGTGGAAGAACAGCCCTCCAGATGGTGCCTCCCAGCAGACAGCCCTCTGCAGCCCGGACACCGCCAGTCCCACCTCCCACACGGCCTTCATCTCTGGGTCACCTACTGTAAACAAACCGTCCTGGATTGATAAACATACATATATTTCCGATAGAGGTCCCAAAAGAAGCCCTGCTCAGTGCTGTGTTTTATTCCTCCAACACAGCAACCAAAACTCCCAAGCCATCAGGCAGGCTGGGTGCTTTTCCAAACAGATAAAACATAGCTCTAACACAAACGTTCAGTCTGAGGGAGGAATCTCCGGGTGAAGTGCTTCACCCTACGCTTTAAAGCCTTTACAACAGATTAAAAGCGATCATTTCCATAAATTCTCTTACGTTAAGTCAAGGACTTATTCCAACAAATACATCAGCGAGATTTCAATTTATATTTTTCATTTTTGGTAATTCCACAAGGAACGCCGTCTCTTTTTCTCTTTCTGATCCCAGAGCCACTGGCAATTACACAGACGCCCACGTTAACAGAAGGCTGCGTTCATCTGTCTCTAGGCTTACACCTCAGCTAATTAGCTCTCCACCAGCACCTGCTCTTTCACTTAGCACAAACCACGACGTAAGGATCCACATACATTAGGGAATGAAGTGCCTTCCTTGCTTACTCTTAATGGTGTTGACATTAGCTTCATTAAGAAAAAAATTAAGAAGCTTAATGGCTGTTTTACAAGAAGCCCCAATGTCCCTAACTGCTGTCAATAATGGCTTCTGGAAGCACAAATAACGTCCTTTAATGGCCATTAGAAACCAGTATTGCCCTCTTGCTTCCAGGCTGGTTTTTCTCATTCTTATTTTCCGTTCTACATCTCTGGATAGAGGGAAATGTCAATGCACGATGACTTTGTCAACCACTGCAATTCAGAATACTTAATCCCAAAGCACTTATTTCACACAAGCATACCCTGAGCACACAGCATCACGGGTCTTACCACCGACCTGCCACACATCGTCCTCCTGCCCACAGGGGACTTTTTAAAAGCTTCCAGACCAGGATTTCAACATCTGGAAGATCGGGATATCTTTATAACAAACAAAACCCCACAGGCACTACAGCGTTTATTTGTTTATTTCAAACCTATCACTAGCATTAAACTTTCCCTGAAACTCTCTCCCCTGGAATTCTGCTTGTTTAATAATAATAAACCATTTCACAGCCTGTTTCTTCATTTAAATAAATAGAAAAGATCGCAGCATCCTCAGTTATAGCACAAAGCAGCAAAACCACCAGTGCATGTCCCACTCTGCAGGAATGTTCATACCCCTGTGTCCAGCAGAGGACATTTTATTTCCTACAATAAATCACAACAGCCTCAGAATCCAAACCATTTGCATGGACTCCCCCTAATATTTGCACAGCACTTAGCACAACGTGGTCTTGGTCCACGACCAAGCATGTAAGGCAGAGAGCAATACAAATAAAGAGCTGCACACTGACAGGAGAGAAGTGGGCTTCTATGCTGAGCCAAATGCAAACACTACACTGTGCATTTACTTTTAGTGCCCAAAAATGGTTTCAAGTGGCTTCGTCAGACTTCGACACTTCTGCACACCACAAAGCAGCCTCATCTCAGCAGCCACTAAAAGGGCCCTGGGTCCCTGCTAACACCAGCAGGACGAGATGACCCTTCTCACTGACACGCTTTGCCCGCCTCCAGCAAACGTAATGTGATCAAACAGTGGTGAAAAGACATCACATCATACGTACGGAAATGTCTGAATCCCTCAGTTAACCGTGCTCACTTAGTGCAGTAATGCCGTTATGCTTCCTACCAAGACCAGAGCTGAATGATGCGCACCACTTCAGCAGCACAGAAAGGCAGGAGCCAACCCGCCTCACACATTTCAGTCTTCTCTGGAGATTTAAGCACTAAGGCTGCTCCAAAAGAAATACCTCCTATTTTATTGTGTTGGCCCACAATGGCGGAAGCAAATGTCGGTGGTATGGCAGCAGAGGTTGTACCTTCCCACCAGGTACAATTACAGTTTGTTGCCACGCAACAGATGGCAGCAGAGGGGCAGCCTGAAAAAATGATGTCTGACATGGAAGTGAGGATGAAGCGAAGGTGTGTCACTGGAATCCTACATGCAGAAAAAATGGCATCCCTTAATATTGGCGTTTGCTGAATGCTTATGGAACCAAGCAGTGGATGTGAGCACAGTGAGCAGTGGGTGGTGCATTTCAGCAGTGCCAATAGTGACAGTGGGGAACCTCTGCTGCTGCAGAGCAAACGGTCACGACCGCGTTGAAAAATAGTGTTCTGTTGCTGAGAATTCACTCTATCAAACAATAGTATTGTGGTCTTTGTAACTGTTGAAGTTTCTTTAAAAGAAAAAAAAAAAAGAATAGGAGGCATTACTTTTGGAGCAACCTATATACTCCTTTCCCTAAAGTAAAACTCGAATAGGTTGAAAAAGCACGCAACCGGGGACCCGGGATCCTCCAGCAGGACGCAGCCGCTCTCGGTCTCGCTCCGGGCCGCTGTGCAGGGCACAAAGCGCGGCGCTTAGCGCAGCTCAGCTCGCAGCTCAGCTCTCAGCTCTCGGCTCACGGCTCCGCACGCCGAGCTGACCCAGCGAAAGCAGCACGGCCCTGACACCGCGCCGGCTGCCCGCACGCGGCACTCGGCGCAGCGCGGCTCGCTATCACTTTCCGCAAGTTCTGCTCTGGAACCGCCCAGACCCTATCGGGACCACGGTAAGTCGCTGGGTGCGATCCCGGGCACGGCGCGCCGCACCGGTAGCGTTCCGGCGCGAGCCGCAGCGATGAAGCGGTGCAGATCGGGGCTCCCCTTACCCTGCAGGCTCCCCAGGGCCGGGCGGACGGCGATCGCGGCGGCAGGGCGCCCTCACCTCGGGGCCCCTCACCTCCGGGGCGCGGCCGCCTCCCGGCCCCGCCCGCCCGGCCCCCGCCGCCGAGGAGGGAAGGGACGCCCGGCCCAGCGCTCACCTGCGACGGCCGGAAGAGAAGCGGCAGCGGTGGAGCGGCGGGTCGGCACCGGGCGCTGCTGCTCCCTTCTCCTCCTCCTCCTCCCGCCGTCTCCGAGGTGTCCGCGGGAGGCTCCGTGCGCGCGGGGCGGTGCGCGGCGTGCCCTGCCCGCCTCCTGGCGGCGGCGCGAGGGGCTGCGGGGCGGCGCGCGGGCTCTTCTCAGCCTTCGGGTCGGCGGGCCGTCAGCGCGGGCGGCCCCGCCGTCTGCCAGAGCCCCGCAGCCGCGCCGCCGTCACACGGCTCGGTGCGGACACTGAGGGCTACAGGTGTAGCGCGGGCAGCGCTCGCCCCAGCCTTCTCCTCAGGCCGGAGCCCCGCGCTCGGCTCGCCCCGCGGGGAGCAGCGCTTCGCACGCACCACAAGCGCTCCGATGGCCTCTCACGCTCCCGTTTGGATATTGCAAAGGGAAAACGTTTCGTGAGACTGCCGAACAGGAGCGCTTTGTGGGATGGGGAATTCAAATATAGTTCTGTCAGTTCGTAGCATCGCAGAACTGCTTGAGGTGGAAAGGAAACTTTGAAGGCCGTGCAGGCCAGGGTCAGGGAAGATGGAGAAAAAGATCCTCCAGCAAAACACGTGTTAGAAAGAATTCCTCTTCAATGAAAGCTGGAGTAGATAATGGATTAAAAAAAACTGCAGGAAATGGAAAATGCATTGCTCTGAGATCATAAATGGAACAGCTGGACACCATTTACCACTTCATCACAAGTTTGTGGACCTCCCAAGCACACCAATTCCTTCAGATCAGCTCCGTATACCCACAACCATTTGCTGTCCCACATGAAGATATAAAATTCTGCTTGATTCAGTACTACTGATGCTGTAACTTTTTAACAGCAGCAGTTCCAGAACACCAGAAGTGCTATACAAGAACTGCTATGAAGATTAAACTGGACAACTACCACAACTCATTTCTAGCAAAATGGATGTAAAAGCAAAAAAAGTCAAGTATAGGCAGTAAGATACAATCCATTGGCTGCTACACATGCTACATACAGCACACGCTTCCCCTTTTCTTTTCCTGCAGCACTGCAGCTGCCCCACAAGCAGCTCTGCCTGGAGAAGGGATGGCACCAGCCTGCAGTTCATCATTTGTCTCTTGGCACCTTCAGATCCATCTGAAATAAATGTCCTGTGTGCATGTGAGAGCTGTACACGTGTGATACTGTGAAGCTATGTTATCCATAGACAAGCATGCTTCATGATTTTCAAGCGCTTGTTTAGAGAAGAAGTCCAGCAAAAGGGGAAAAAAAAGCTCTTAAAAATGTAGGTATTGAACATATAGAACCAGAGCATTAAACATGCATCTAAACCTTCCAGACTGACTCACAAATCTAGATTTATGATAGGTTATAATTATTCAATTAAAATAAAATGCAACACATTAGCTGATGAGATCTAGCAAGACAAAATTCAAACTCTTTTCCAATTTTCTATTTGAATTAGTTGTTGATGTGTTGTTTCTACCAAATCCACTTGCATTGTTTGCAAATTGAGTTACAGAGCATTGCAGAGGTTTGCTTTGTACAATAAGGATGTATGCTTTAGTGTGGATTGCATAGCGCTCAATGAACTGTTAGGAAAAATTGGGTTTTTTTTTTTTTTTTTTTTTTTTTTTAAAGCAGCTGAAATAAAAGGACTTAAAGTAATTGTCAGTGTAATTCTAATGGGGAGTGCCTTAATTCTTAAGTCATTGTGGGTTGGATCTGCCTACAGGATACTCTTTCTTGCACTATTCATAGTAGAAAGAGGGATGAATTGGGTCCCAATAAGTAACTTTTAAATAATTTTATTTGCAAAGACTTTCAACACTGAGGTGTTCCATGGCTCCAATAAATGAGTCAGGTAGTGCTCAAGGGACAGTTGCTGAGCAGATGGCATTTAGGAAAGCGTTCTTTTAGCCTTTCGCAGCTAACCAAAGAAAAAGCAACCAAGATAGCCTTAGCTTCATTTAGAGAGCAAAACAAATAGCTCAAGTAAATTTTATGCTACTTCCTGTAAATCTGTGAGTTCAAAGATGTCTAATAATACCACAGTCCTGAAGTAGTTGGCACTACATGCTTAGGAAGGAAGGAAAGGGAAATTATTTTGAGCTGTTACATTGATATCATCCTCATTTTTGGGACAGTATTAGAATGGATTGCTGAAGACCATTACATTTATTATGTTAAATGCAAAAATACTTAACTGCATCAGCCACAATAAAAAGAAGGTAGAATTTCACTGCTGTTATGTAGCTTGCATTCCTGGGCTATTGGATCAATTTAAGGAACTTTTGGGAATAATTTGCTGCTTTTCTCTAAAGCATAAAATCTACAGGAGTTACATACATCTCTAGGCAAATGAAAAGCTACTCAGGTTTCTTGTCACAGCTGTGATTTGTTTTAAAATTCTCAGTCTAACTGACTTGGAACCAAGGTCACATTTTCTACTGTTCTGTATTTTGTGAAAGTCAGTGGGACTTAGTTCTATAAAAGCAGCTTCTCCAAAGTAAACTTGAAAACCAACTCAAACTCACAGCAACCTGAAACCATGGAAGAGATCAGGATGGTTGTCAGTGAAGCACTACTATAACAAGGGGGCTAATAAGCCAGCTTCTAAAGGAAATGAAGCACTTAGCAGTCCAAGTCTCACCACTGGAATTTCTCCAGCTTTGCAGCCTTGGCTGCGAGGTTTGTTGACTTCTTGAATTAAGAATCAGAGAAGTATTTCCATTTCCTTTCTCTCTCACGCTTCTTTCTGCAGAGCAAGAATGTGCATCGTGCCCTAAAATCAGTGCTTGGCCAATGGCTAAAACCTTCCAGCTGTGCTTGTGGGTGTGATCAGGACTGCACCAAGAGCCACAGGTCAGACCCGTTTTAAAGTGCTTCTGTATATTGAAGTTGATCTATATTAAAATGTAACATTTTCTTCTAGAAATTGTTCAGAACAATGCTGAGTGACAGCAGACCCAGTCTGTGCTTGCTGAAAAAACTGTCATGATGACCTTATTGAGGGGTCACTCTTCCTTCACTGCTAAGTTACACAAGAGAAGAAAATAAGTAAAAGGACATTTCTCTGTTAGGCACTGCAATGCTGCAGGTGGGGCTTCTAATAAAATTGACGATGTTATTGATTTAAGGAAAACAGAAAAGGTTAAATCATTTTATCACTGACTGTGAAAATAGGTAACTGCTCTCAGTTTGCACTTCCAGTGTCTCCGCATTAGCAGCCACAAGGACGTATTGGAAACCAAAAAGAAAACGTTGGGTAAATTACTAAGGGACAAACAGACCATGTGTACTATCAGGGAAAATTGCTTTTGCATGAGTTGTCCTAGAACAGGAAGTTGATAGAGAGTCCACTAGAAAATATGACTTTACTTTAAAAAAAAAAAAAAAAAAAAAAAAAAAAAAAAAAGCCTGTTTTGAAACAATTGAAAAAAGAAAGCGTGGACAAAATCATCTGGTTAAATCAACATAGCCCCATTACATGGAGTTTTAAGGAAATAACTGACTTCTTGAAGACTAGATATAGATGGTGATTGTGATTTTAATAGACAATACTCCTCCCCTTTATCTTTTATACTGAGAAAAACCTGTGCTTTCCTGCAAGTATTTGGCATTTTCAAACATTTCAATATCATGATTATCTCAAAGCTGAGAGGGACTAAGATGATAGATGCTTTAGTTTTTTATTATTTTGAAATCACAGAGTTCTGCTGTATCAAAAACTATGACTGTGTTGAAAATAGATTACATAAATTCTTAATTGATGCCAACTGGCAGCTGGAATGGACGACGGCTGTGATTTCCTGTACAGGCCAGATGTGTCACAGAGCTAGAGAAAGCGTGTAAAAATTGAAATATCTAAGAGGACACGAAACAAGAAATGGAAAAACTTCCTATAATGAGATCAGGAAAGTAAACATCAGTTCTAATTTATGTCCTTTTACTGATGCACCAGCTCATCAAAATTGTTAACTGTAGTTTTCCTACTAATTACACTAACTACCAACTACTACTTCCTTACTAAGCCACATTAGGATATTCAGATTCTCCCAAAGGTACCAGACACAGTACCTCATCACACAGCCCAAGTACTTTGTTTTTCATAGAATTTTTGCCTGTTGATACCTAGCAAAAGAGAATTGGCATTATTTAATGAATTGCTGTTTTCTATTGTTTAGTAACATTTCCAGACCAGCACACTGTACCTACAAAAGTCTGAATTCCTTCCCTTTTATGTTAATTCTTCAGCTTCCAGGTTCCCAACTTCGGTGTTTGCCAACGTACTCTGAGAAGTTTGTTCTGGTTTTGATAAAGCATCATGTGACTTTGCTCTCAAGAATGGAGAGATCATTAATTGCTAGGTGCATTTAAATGAAGTGCTTTGTCTAGGAAGGCAGGTCTGGTCAGCGGGAGCCGCCCATGGCAGTCTCTGCATACACAGGGAGATGCCAGGCCAAGCACTGCCACTGCTGCGGCAGCTCCTCTCTCAGGGGCAGGCTGCTCCTACACATTGGCTTCTGAACCTTGTTGATACTGTTTTAACTTTCTTTCCTTTTTTTTCCTCCAAGCACCAAAGTTTGATTTTTTCATCCATACCCATAGCTCTAGGATTTGGGATGTATGAGGAATGGAGGTGTAGCTCAGCAGTACCAAACAAATTTCCTACTACCTTAAGTTCCTAGCATCTACGTACAAACACTATAAAACAGAAACCTTTGAACTACCTTTCTTAGATGGAGTATGTTGCTTAGACACTGCCCAGAAGTCATTCAGCAGGTGGCACACACTGCAGCTCTGACTTGGTTGAGGTTTTCAGGAATTAGACTGCTTTATTTTGTCACCTTGAGGGATACAAGTTAACATCATAACATATGTTTAGTAAGACACATTTTGGTATAAGTAAAAATTGTATAGAAAGTATTACATTACTTTATAAATTATTCCCTTGCACTGTTAAATATTTTGAAAAGGTAAACAAGCTAGCAATGAAGGAAGAGAATAAGAAACATTTCCACCTGCTGTTGGATTAGCCATTGATTTTTCTGACTGAGGATAGTCTTCTCATAGTTACTGATTACCAGACAACCACAAATTAGTCTGATTCAAAATCTACTGCAATGAAGCAAAAAATAAGACAAGCACCTCAAACTTAACCATGCCTTTACTTACCGTAAGAACGACAGTCCTGTTTGGAGAGGCCATAGAACAAGGGAAATACAAACAGTAACCACTACATGTGTATTTCACATAAACCACAAATCATTGTAAAATAAACAGAAATATATATATATATTCACACTCTTAGGTGCAACAATCAGTTGCGTACAGACCAGTGAAGTAGATTTGTTTTGTTTTTTAAGGAGTGAGCATTACATTCAGAGAAGATAATCTTCCCTTCAAATATTCCCTTCAAAACTCTATCAATCTTCACCCCAATTCCTGCCTCTCTGTAGAGGGCTGGATAGGGTTTGACAAACACCACATCCACTACCAAGATTTTGCACCACAAAACTGAAGGGAAATAAAAAAAGGATTATAAGACTCAAGTTAGCAAGTTTTTTTGTTTTTTGTTTTTTTTTTTTTTAAAAGCAACCAAGGATTAAAATGGCATCTTTTAAAAGTCACCTAGCAGGAGAAAGCAGAAGCAAGGCAAATTAGAATCAGCCTAATTGCTAATAAATGCCTTTGCAGCTATTTATCGCTGCTGGGGAACACAGGAATCTTTAACAAACTTCAGTGGTGAGCAGATTTACTGCTCAGGTCATTCAGTACCTGATGAGAAGGAATGTTCAAGAAAACTGACTCACCGGAAGCCTTCTGTGTCTCGTTGTTCATCTTGGAAGGCAAAAAGATGGCATTCCTCTACAAGACTTTCACGTAGAGTATCTCCAAGATTTCTTCTATTCATTTTCTCTTGGGGTTCCCTTGCTTATTTGCATACATAAATGACTTTCGGGATCCCATCAATTTTTACCAACTCATTTGCAGAAAACAAAATTTATGTTTTTTCTTTCTCTTTCCCCGGCTTCATACTCACATTCACCACTGGTTGGTCACACAGGAGGACAAACAAATGGGAAGAAGCAATTTTTTGAAGCTAGTTACTGCAATGAAAGAATCATATTGAACTGTAGCCCAACCGTGTCTGTGGTTGAGAAGTCTAATAAAGGCACCACGATTCTGGTAGAAAGTTATACAATGGCCATGGTAGGGAAGTCACTAGATAATAAGAGTTAACATCAAAACTATTGAAAATTAACTCATCTAAATTTTTGAGTGACCTAAAATATAGATTAATTTAATCTAGCACTATCATACTAAAATGCACAAATAACTGGTTTTGGGCTACTTTATTCCTTTTTCAAGTAGATGCTCAAATTTTGGGCTTGTCAAGACCTAATAAGGCTATCTAAATTTTAATTCTTCTATTGCCTCTATTACTCAGAACAGCATTCCATTAAGTAACTTGTAGAGGATTCTATATGTTGGATCATTTCTCTGGGATTATCTCAAACATCCTAATCACCAACTTCTGAAGATCAGTAATTAGGCTCAGAACAAACTACTGCTGGAAAAAGACCACTAGCTTTAACAGAAGGAGTTCCGCAAGTGTGATAAATTTTAGGAACACAAATTAACAAAGCTGCTTTCAACTTACAGGTGAAGCCACGAATACCTGTCTGTCAGAACTACTGGTAAATGGCTCATGGATATTGAGTCAAGACACACTAACACTTAGGTCACTGAAACTGGAAAACATTTTTGAGAAGCTATTTAACAAGCTTATGGAAGCACTACAGATTAGAAAATAAAGCTCTCATGTTTTCCCTTTCAGGAGAGAGAAACACTTGCAAGACATGGCAGATTTCATTCTAGAAAATTGCATTTCTAAGCAAAAGAATCAAGTTGCAGGAACCAGCAGTGTACGTAGTCACTAGTTTTTTCACTTTAACACTGGCTGGAATAATTAAATGCATTTTTTGTTGCAGCCCCTGAGGGGGGCATACCCCTTTCTAAAGTAATTGCATAGTTTGCAATCTCCTATGGTTTTATTTTGTTTGTTTGCTTTGGAGTCACATGGTAACATCTAACATGACTTTTAGCATCCATAGAGATGTCAAGTGGCTGACCTCTTTAACTTAACATACGTTTTCAAGACCACTGTCTAATCACTTGCTCACGTTACATTTAGGAAGCATACAAGATGACTCCAGACATGAAATGAAAACGTTCCATTTTTGAAGTACATTTAAAAAGAAAAGTTTGCTACCAATTGGAAAGCTTATTATTTTCAAAGATTAATAAAATTATTTCCCTAAAACTTCAAGATTGAAAATCCAAATTGTAAATTCTGCGGATACTGCAAGGAACATGGAGGCAAGTAAAGAGAATCATGTCGTGAGCCACAAACAAAGCTTGACTTACATTTCAGTTTCTTTTTTGCCATACAGTAGAAGAATGACTCTGCAAAAAAATAATAAATACACAGCTTTTTAAGAATAAAAACAATCTAAGCTACCGTTTAAAAACGCTAAACAACAACAAAACCACCAATCTGATGTCCCAGCAGGAAGATATATAAACATTTCAGCATCTCTAGGTGTTTTAGATGGTCTGTGTTATCAAACTGGCAGCAGCAAGGAAGAATTTAATACGTATATGTCTTCCTACTGATTTATGCAAGGAATTGCAAAATTAAGTTACAACTAATAGAATTAAGAACATAAACTTGTAAAAATCAACCATGCTTCAGGATTTATGCGAAGGCTGAAGGCAACTACCATTAACTTCTGAGTACACCCAAATGCCCTGCTCAGAATGCAAGATTTGAACAACTCCAAACGGAACACAAGATTGGACAAGTTTCCTACATATAGAATGGAGGAAAATTAAAGAAAGGTCATAGTTAAAAAAAACCTGTATACACATATATCCTTACAACTTATTCTCAGAATATTCTGCTTCAGCTCTCAAAGTGAAAAGCTGCAGGGCAGGCCTACCTCTGCAAAAGGTAGAGGTGCCCAGCAACCAGCGGGTGAAGCACCCAGATACTACAAAACCTTAAAGGGCTTTGAATATTCTGTTCTTTTCAGTACTGTGAAGGGAAAAACAGGGTGAGTGCCAAGAATGGTGATAAACTGCAGTAGTTAGATTAAACATTTATTTTTCATATATTCACAAAATCTTCACAAAAGTATTGAAACTCAAAAAGGAATTAGACTTGAGTCAAATACAGAGATGAAATGTACAAGACAAATGAGCAGGCAAACTAAAAGGTCTTGAAAGTATTTTACTTCAGATTGAAAAATGAACAGTTCAACTGTTCTGTTTAAATAAAGATTTGCAAGATATACAGTATTTTATGAATACAATGCTGGTCATTTGAGGCAATGTAAAATACCTCAATTCTTCCTTCATGCTTTTTTTTTTTTTTTTTCTTTTAGAAAGATACTGTTTACCAAAAAGAAACTTGAGCAGTCCAGGAAAAGCTATTTTCCATTAAATTTATGAAAACCATAAATTGAGGCAAACCTAAGATTCCCAATGGAATCAAGATTATCTTCCCGCTACCACCACCTTAAAATTATCACATGCTTATTGGAACACTAATATCTGCACCCTAAGAGTACATTTGCTTTCAACAATGAGGGTGATTCTTTTAAAAACACTTCAGTGTGGTAAATGCGATACAGATCTTTGCAGGTACTTAGTTTTGGAACAGTTTTGCTAATAGCAGCTAACAATACTGGATTAATATAATTTATAAATAATTGTTCCCTAAGCGGTGAACATAAGTCTACACATTCACAATAATCTAAAACAAAATAAATACTGTGATTATGCATAATGTGGTATAACTCTTACTAGTTTCTATGAATAAAAGCTCAACGTCCTGTGGATAAAATTATCTGATCAAATTAAAATATGAATCTAATTTCTTTTTTAAATATTGTCAAATTAACATCACTTAAGCTTAGTGTTTGAGTAACTGTTACGACTTTCCATACTTTTGGAATATATATATGTATATATATATTCTTTCCTTTTTGAAGTAAAACACTTTAACACATTGAAAATGTTTACTCATTTAAGTGATGACACCAGTTCTGGTCTTATTTGTGCATTTTTTTTTTACTTTAAAAATCACTGCACTCATTAGTGCCCATCAAAGGTCAGGTTGGTCTGTAGAATTCCACAAATGTATATATATTAAAAAAAGAAAAGCTAACACTACTTTTTATAAAAGCAACATCTCCAGAACAGCTGCATTAAATACAGCCACGTATGCCAGGTACAAACTTTCCTCTTAAAAGAAACATGTGAAAGTAAATGCCACTCAACATTTTACCACTGAAGTGTCCCAGCCCCTTTTCCAAACGATACCTGCAGTTACACATCTGATTTGCATTCATGGCATCCAGCTTACTGCAGCTAGGCTTACAATGTGACTGAACCAGACAAATGCGGAGTTTGAATTTAGTGATTATTACTTCAATGAAGAAATACTATGAGATATGAAAGGTTTGGGTTTTTAAGGCAATACAAAATATATTTCATCATTTGATTTTTTTTTTTAATAATAATTAAGTGTAAATACAAAAATGCCTTAGAGGGGAGTGAGAAAAAATACTTTAATTGTAAAATTTACTTAAAGCTTCAACAGTTATCATCTCCTACAGGAGTTAGCAAAAATATAAAAGACAAAAAAACAGACCTGGAATGGGGAGGGAAGGCACGAACAAAGAGGCATGGGATCCAAGCAGCCCAGGAATGCAAATGGCCTGTAGCAAACCGAGTTGTTTTGGTTTTGTTTTTTAAACTAAGGGGAGGAAAAAAAAAAAAAAAAAAAAAAAAAAAAAAAAAGAATCACCAACACCAACCAACCAGCCCTCCCCAAAGTGGCTTACATCAAAAAAAGAAAAAAAAAAAAAAAAAAAAAGAAAAAAGAGGGAAGGGAGGGAGGACCACTAAGGGGAGGAAGAGAAGGGTGCAACTATAAAACCCCACTGCCCTGAAATGATGGCACTCTAGAAAACAAGGTGAAGGTTACTTCTCCGAGATGACAAGCTCAGTGTCTACACAAAGTACAGCTACACTTTATACAAATGAAACATTTCATTTGTCACCATAAAACTTTCTTCCAGAGGAACAGCTTTTGCAGATCAAATGTTCTATTAAATCTTAATGCCAAGAAAAGAAATTCTGAGCAATATAACTAGTAATGTCTCTTTATATGGATGTTAAGATGACAATTCAGATTATTTTCCAAACTAATCCTGAGAAAAATTTATGTTTACAATTTAAACAGTAATGTTATGTAAAAAGTATTAACAAATCCACTATTACAAATGTCAGTTTTCCTATATGGTCATCTATATATACACAATAAAATGGTAAGTATATGCAAAAATAATAAAAAAATCATGCACAAATTACTTTCACGTTTAAAGGCTGGGTTTCCCTCAAAATACAATTTTTGCCTTTTTTATTCTTTTCCTATTTTCTGTGTTTTGTAAACCACCCCCTAGACACACTGAGTACTACCCCTACAGGTCAGCATGAGCTGATGGGAAATACATTTATTTTACATTCAAGCTTTTATATCCTAAATGACCCTGTTGTAGCATATGACTTATCAAATGAGCAGACTTTTTCCTTTTTTTTTTTCCTTTTAAAATTTTTTGTTCTTTTTAATTTTTTTTCTTTTTTTTTCTATTTTTCTTTTTTTTATTTTTTTTTTATTAATATTTTTTATTTTTGCAGTGATCAATCTTCATGATCCGTTCCGTGGCGAGCTGGGAAAAAAAAATGCAGTTGCTAATCAATGTCCGAACAGTCTGAAGCTCCGGAAGAGATCCAAGGAGTCACTATCAAACTATCCTGTAGCATGAGATCATTGCACACAGAAGAACAGTCATAAAATAGGCAACTATCTACAAAGGTCTGAAAGGGCTGCATCCCTCTTGTGTTTCCTCTTTTTGCCATGGAAATACTGATGGTGTGATTTGCTGCCTTGATGTTGTTTGTTTGTGACTGAGGTACCGTGGCTCGAGTTTGCTGGACCTTGGAAGCCTTTGTTAGACGAGCGAAATAACCGTGCAGATCCATGCTGTAAGAAGAAAGAGAGCCCAGTAAGTCCATGGTAAGAAGGAAGCGTGGCAATTGCACAAACCTATTTTGGGATAACAAGGACATCAACTCATGAAAATGAGTCCACAAAGGAACTGGCAAGGCAAAGCTGGGCCACTGTTTGAGCAGCAGAATGAAACCACAAATCTTTCATTTTGTCAGCTGCAAACAAATCTCATCTCCAGATCCAAACCACGCAAGAGAGTGACGAATACAGCACTTTGAATTTTGGAAACGATAGAACTGTTCTATCTCACCCTCTGTGCAACCATCAAAAACGTGTTATACAGAAACAGAATTCCATAACCCAAGTAGAGATGAAGATTGCTCAAATCTCATAATCTGTTCAAATTAAGACAACGTTGATCAAGACTAATTTTACATCACATCTTTCTGCAGATGTACAATACCTCAGGTTGTGTGTGTTCACCTGCCAGTACCAGAACTGGCTCTGTGCAATAACACAAACATACATGAATGGTATATCTAAGGCCTGTTTTTTTAAACTGTCTCACTCTTAGCTAAAGAACATCAGCAAACAGGAGGCAGCAAGTCTTCAAATTTACTTTTCAGGAACATTACATTAGATTCCGGACTATTTTTCATTCACTAAAATAGTCCTAAATTCTGAAGAAGTAGAAAAATTTGAACTGCATATATTCAGAGATATACTGAATGTAGAGGCACATTGTATTTCCAGATTACTGAGCTGTCACCAAAGTATTTTTCAACAAGAGAAATCCCCTGGTGTATAAGCTGTTAGGTCTCACCACAGAGATGTTTGTATTTAAGGGGAAAGGAGAAGGAATTTCATGCATCAGCAAGCATCTCCATCTCTTTTACTTAAATACATTTTGACAAGGATCAACACCTAACACAGCAGTCAGTCATTGTTTTACACACACATTTTTGCTTACTGTTATTTACTAAAGCATATGCAAGTCCCATTATTTCTCACGCTTTGCAGTTAAGAATGGGCTGACAAAATTTTTGCAAAAAAGAAAATTGTTACAACACAAACACGTACTTCTAACAAGTCTAGACTTCTCAAAATAAAGTCAATCCAACTGTCAATATGTTTAAGACTGGAAAAAGCACAAAACTAAGCTAGACAGTGAACTGGATGACTTAAATGCAAACAGTACTCAGTGTTTTCTAGAGGAACAAAGGAGAAAAACACAATGTTTTCTTTCCAGAAGAAACTATCCTTCCATAGGGTATGTGTAATACTCAATCTAGGCAGCTGTCACATTTAAACATTTCACACACCTGAGATTTGTTCGTGTTGCTGGATGTATTGCCTGTTTGGCTGTTTTGTGTTTTCCCACTTGACTGGGAGGATTCCAGTGATACTTCTTGTGACCCCACTCTGTTTGTTGTAGGCTGGCGACAACTCAATTGCTTAGAGGTTTTACAAGGTGTTCCATCAGAATCCTTCAGGAAAATGTAAAGTATGAGTGAGTTTTTTCTTAAGAACAAATGTGTTTTTCTTTAAGTAAGTGAGTTTTCCCTTAGAAATAAAGCTAGCAATGGATAAAACTTGAAATGTTGTTTATTAAACTTTCAGTTCAGAATTCTGAGTAAACAGATTGATTTTAAAACATATTGGTTCATGATTCCAACGTTGGAATCTAATATTTTTCACTTATTTTTTAAATAGAATTCTCATTCAAACAGATTTATTTCAATGACATTTTCTATTTTACTTTTTAAGTGTACATATTAGGACTATCACTCCTCTTAAAAAATACAGACAAAAAAGGGCTATGTAGCTTTGTATCTACTGCACTGACTTTCTTATATGCAAGGCATAGAAAAACATACTGCAATTTACACATACAAGAATTACATAAGAAGGAATATCTTTCACAAGTTAGGATTCTGGATGAAATACTTAAATCTGGTTCTATGCTTTCCAAACGTGTTCTGTGGCAATACCAACAAAGAAAACAGTTTAAAATCAAAATGCAGAAAACCTCCAACTTACTACATCACTAGAGCTGGACAGTGTAGATGATGACGATGATAAGGGACCTGATGAAGAATTTGAAGAATGTTTACTAAGTGTTTCTGAAGTTTTATTTCTAGGTTTTCCCAGTGCTTCATTCTCTTCAGCGAGATTGTTGTTGCATTTATCTAGTTGCTGATTATCTACTATCAGGGTTACTCCATTACCTATTAAAAATGAGATAGAAGCATCAACATACATTAAGTGACATTAATTATTATTTTTTTCAATATATGTACCCATCCAGGTATTATGCATCTATTATATCCAGCAGGACACAGACAGACATCTGTCTGTACATACTTTTAATACATGCAAGCATATTTGTACGTTTGTGTGTATGTACTGCATGGTGGATTACTGACAAGATCCATTCTTGTACACTATGAGAACAACCAAGCTTTATCCACAGTTCAGAATGAAAGAGAGATAAGGCATGGAAGAGGGCAGTCAACAGAGCCCAAATGTGTGAATTAACAGAACTGCTTTACAGCGTGCTTAAACAGCACTCTATCTTTAGCTTTATTTTAGGTCTAAATACTGTTCCTATGCACTTAGCATTCAGCAACTCCCAGCTGTTTTTTCTACTGGAGCTGCTAGGGTCATAAGAACTCCAAATAACTCTCTTGGCTTTGTATGACTCTCTCAACTGAAAATACAAGACAAAGAATTCTTTTATTTCTTACCTTCTACTTTAAAAAATAAAAAAAAAAAACCAGAACTTTAAACTAAACCTGCCAGGTGAACATTGCAACTGTCACCATTACCTTCCTAATATAAGGTTATTATTACTAAATAATTGCTTTGTCCCACATATTGCACCTTGGAGTTACCTCTGCTTCTTTCCCAGTAACTAGTATCCACATTAAAGGCTGTCAGGCTTTTTTGGACAACTTATATTGAATTGGCTTTCTAATAGATTTATGTAATACACGTTTATTGCACCACTAGCTTTATTTATACACAGCTTCATACGTCTCAAGAGGCAGATAAGTCATGCTACGGAGCTCGCAGGACCAAACTGCGGTTGACTGCCATTGCCAGTGGTACAGCAGTGCCACAAAGATCTACAGAGAGGTAAAACAGAAATGGCCCACTGGGGGCCATTGGGGAAATCACTAAAAATATTTTTAAAAACAAATAAAACCCCAGCCTAGCCTGAAGACCAGTATTTGTGCATCTTCTCTGATTTAATGGCTAACTGGAGAAGACTTCTGGTAGCTAACATTCTAAAATTAATTGTAGAGTACTATAATTAATTTGAAAATTTCCAGCTAGCACATACACCTACACCCAAGGAGAGTGACAACTTGTTACTGGGCAATGAAAACGAAGATTATTTTAAAATACATTTTTCAATGAGATCTCTATATAGATCTTATGTGTTTCCATTTGTTAGTAATAACAAAATATCAATCACAATTCTCATTTCTGTTTTAAAGACTTATTTTACTTATACGGTCAATCCTTGTTTAAATACTGCTTCTGTAGATAGACATTATGTTAAACATTAAAAATAAAAAGTGAACAAAAGGTAAAGATTTGGATTTTAACTAGCATTCCTAATAATTATTTTTCAAACACCACCCACAAAGGAAGCGTGACAATAACAACATGTGATTTAAATCTCATGTTTGTCAGGAGCTTAGTTTTGCAAGTCAGCATTGCTTACAGACCTCCATACTGACCAAATCTAACACTGTAGAACAGTGATGCTATGACACAACCTTTCTTGTAGAAGTTTAAATTTTCTGGGTGAAAACACAAGAAAATCCATCTCCACTTTGCAAACGAACTTATGTTAAGATGTATGCATCACCTTATGTGGAGTGGAAGCAACAGAAACATGCACATAATCAAAATATACAGGAAGTCTGTCCTGTATACTTAGTCAAATCTTACCATTACATGAAGACTCAGTCCTACTTTGCATTCCCCACTGCTTTGATATCCAGTCTCTGTAGGTGGCCACTTCTTGTGTTACTCTAATGATTCTACCTAATATACTGCAAACCAGGAGAAAAGAAGAAAACTCCAAACAATTAATTTTAGGCACACAAGAACATGAGCAATTAATGTCTGAGATTTAGACTCATAAAATTTACCTTTCAGTTTCGTTGTTGGGATAATATTTAGCTATTGGGGAAACTGCATGGCTCAAAACAACATAGGCATAATCAAAAGCCTGTTTCACTTGCATGGCACCATATGAACTCCTCCCAACATCATTACCTTAAAATAAGAATATAAATAAATATGTGAAACTGAAACCATGATTATCTGCTTTCCGACGGGACAGTTACGTGGTTTTTTTTTTTGGTTGTTTTGTTTTTTTTTAACTGTCCTTAAGTTCCATCTCACTAAACTTTCACAATACAAGACTACTACAGATATTTACACGTACAGAAGTTGAAAAGGGTAGAAGTTCAATACAGGAATAAAAATACAAATAGAAATAAAAATCAGGTCTGCATGTATTACAAATGTAACAGTGCTATCCTGGGCGACAGATTGGAAGAATGAACGCTCTTTTCTAAAACAGCACTTCATTTACCACTTCAGAATCCAACATTCATGTTAACAATTGAATTTAACACAAAAGTAACAAGACAGAATACAATTGCTGTGTTTACATAATTCTAAAGAATCACAGAGAGGGGGTTGGACTAGATGATCAGCAGAGGTCCTTTCCAAGCCCTACAATTCTGCAATTCTGTGAATGAGAAGAGTGGGCATAAGCATATGTTGTAAAGCACCCGTGCAGTGCTTTACAACCTGTCAAGGTGCAACCGTGACAGAGGCAGGCACAGGCTTGGAAGGGATGCAGAGATGCACACACAGCCAGCCCACATTCATGCCTGCACTGCTGTAGCTATATTGCTGTCACAACTCTTGAGGACTGTGAAGTTGTTTGGTATGCCTTCTTACACCCAAATTTCCTGACAGTAGCATAGGCACACTCTTGAATGGCAAGACAGCATTTGCTAGGAACATTTAAAATAAATAAATAAAATCACAACATTGAGTGCATCTTGTGTTCTCAGACACAAACAAACATTTCTTTGATTTTTGGTGGTCACTACACTATTCCTTGGTTTGACTCTTGAATTTAGCATTCTCTTCGTCAACACAGAAAAGCATGGTTTGTGAGCATACCTGGCTGTAATGGATCTTCAATATACAGCATTGATGGTCTATAGCCATCTAGCATGCTTTTTTGCACTTCGTCTTTGGCAACGTAAGAGCCACCATCCTTTATTCGGATTCCAGTCTTCAGATAATTGAAGTGACGTCCATATAATTCAAAAAACTCTATTAAAAGAACACCATAGTTGGCGTTGGGTGTGCAGGCATCTTCTCTGGGATGCAGCTATTAAGAAGAGAAGAAAAAAAATAATTTTCTTAATATTTCAAGTGCCTGTAAGTCCTCTTCTATTTACCTTTATATTCTTTCCTAGTTCAAGGCAAGCACGTTGAAATATAATAAGTAACACATAATAATAAAGCAGACATATCTGAACGTAGTAACTATTCTTGATAAAGCTGTCCTGCCTCTTTGAAACAAGACGTAATCAAAGCTTTTATAAACTCATTACCTCTTTACAATAAGGCTGGCAAGTATTTCTGCCTTTATATTTGAATTTTAAATGCATTTCTAATATTAATATAGTTTGTATTTGAACTTTCAGTTCAGTAAGTCAACTTCAGTGCCAATGGCAGAGTTCATATATACACACACACACAAAAAAGAATGCTCCAGAATCAATTTGATCTTCAAAAACCTGGGTTTGAAATACAAATACAGGATTTCAATCTACAAAGCTATATAAATTAACCCTTACTGTTAAGCATGCAGCCTAAGAGATTACAAATTGATTTTGTAATTGATATAAAACTGGATCAGTTTTTGTAAATGGACATGTCACTAGTTACAATTTAAAAAAAAAAAAAGGGAATGGGAGAGGTTTGGGTTTGTTTCAAAAAGATATGCCTGTTACATTTATTTCTTTTCTGCTCGCTTGTCAACTGAAAATTGCACTGAGCAAACACTGATTTCCAGTTCAAGGGTCAGGTTTAGAAGTAACTTCAATGTGAAAAAGCACAAATATACACACACACTTATAGTGTATAAACATAGTTAAACAGTAAGATAAAATACAAGGGAAAAAAAAAAAAAGGAGGCTAGAAGAGAGAACTTGCTACTTTGTACTTCTGCAGTGTTTTCTCAGCCCAAAATAACAAAATGGATTTAGCTTATGAATTCTGTTCTCTAATATTTAACAGACAGTAAAATCTTCATTCTATACCAGGTTAAAAACCAAAACAAGCAAATAAAATTCTATTGTATTCATTTAACCACATACAGAACATATGATCTCAAAACCAAGTGTTATAAAGAGCAGCTGTATCTAACACTAACAGTACCACGCTCAAGACCTGGTATCGATACACTAATGGATGTTCCAAACATCTTCTCTAATTCCAGAAACAGCAGTGTGGAAGACAGAATAGAAGACAGCTGTGATGCGACTATTTGTAAATGAAAAGAGGGGGCAAAACCACAAACAAAAGGGATTAAATTATTAAGTTTAGCAACTAAATCCTTTAATGTATGCCCATTAGCATCAACAATAATAGATTTCATTAAGCTTACCTGAAGGAAACTGACAGCCATTAAAAAAAGACTATAAGAACCAATTCCACCCGTGAATACTTCATTAAGGTCCCTCTGCAACAGGAACTGTTTCAATACTAAAACTAGATATGGTAATACAGGATATTTCTGAAAAAGAAGAACAAAAGTGTTAGGATACCCTGATACATATAAACAGTTGATGCTAGAAAGCCTCACATATACAAATTTTAGGAGGAAGGTTTATGTAAGGACACACAGATGGGACTAGACAGACAAGTACTCAAGGCTATTATGCCAAAATTGAGCAAAGACTCCTATAAAAGTTCTATAGGTTTAAGAAGAAGACAGTGTAGGAGCAAATTGAGTTCTTTCATACTTACTACTACGTATACATAAAAGAATCAAAGATTAACAAGTTGAAGTCCATACATCTAGCTCTACAGCAACTGAGAAAATCCCCCAATACTTGATAATGTCATTGAATTGCAAGGTAACTTCCAAGACAGATGTACACGATTTCTTATCATTTTGATTTAAAGTGCTTGCTTTACTGAGACTTACAGATTTTCCTGAAAGAGTTTTGCTTATTTAACTATTAAAATACTTTTTCTTGTTGTTAGTTAGGCTAAAAAAAAAAAACAAAAAAAACAACAAAGCACTTAGCAGCAGAAAACCAATACCATATCACCAAAATGAGACTGCACTTCATATCCTTACACAGAACATTTACACATACAAGTAACATTTTCTACTATTTTGATAAAACATCTTCCACAAGTATTCAATACACTGAATAGGAAAAAAGTATATAAAGATACTGTAATATATCCAGAAACTGTAATACATCCAATATATGGAGAAAAAACCCAAAAGGTGAAAGTATCTGTGAGACAGCTATCAGGGAATTCCTGAACAATAACTTGCTGTGTCTAACCTAATCAGCATTTGTATACTGGAACAATATTCAATCTAGAACAAGATTATTCCTACCTGCTACAAGACTGCAGAGCACTACTGTTTTTATGTTCACGGAACCACAGTTAAAAGAGCAGAACATTCAAAGTCAGTATTAGTGCATTTTCATTAGTCATTGTGTCACTGTAACATTTCCATACGTCTTTGTACATTTTACTCTTTTCATGTCTTTATAGCAGTAAACCTAAGAATTACATGCAGTACTACCAGACAACGAAAACTAACTGTGAATGCGTATCTGCAGTAAGGATGCAGGTCAAAGTAAAACAATCAAATTAAGTCACCACATGAATATAGAGCTCTATAGCTCTATCATAGTATTGCCTAACCTTGATAAAATCTTTGATGAGCTGTGCTGCTTTAACCCCATTCTGTACATTAAAACTGATATCAACTTTTACTTCCGTGAAGGAATCTGTCAGTTTAATAATAGGTACCTGCAAAAGAAAGACAGATTAAGTCAATGCACTTCCAACACACCTTTGTTTTCATTCTTAGTGATATGCATCAATAAAACAGATATATCTTATGAATTCATAGAGAAGGCAAATAAAAAAAACAGGTCTCCTAACTAGTTATGAACACACTCTGCCTATCTATTCAAATTTTGCTTTCTTAACTCATATATGTTGTTTTCAGTTTACTATACTGTTTTAACAAAGCGTAACACTTCAGCTTCAAAGTTATTTATTTTACATTGGCTTTAGCCAGTTTCTGGTGTAGTGCAGTTCTAGCAGGAGAAACAAACACCAGAGGGAGACAAATGCTTAAGAAATAAATGGTAAGACATACTCTTAAGAAAAGACACAGATTCCTCAGCAAAATTATCTTTAAACAAGAAGCAGAAGGTATTGAGAGCACTCTATTCTATCTCCACCTGCATGATTTCCAAATTATGTCTTTCACTAATGATAGCAATCAGACACCTGCTTAAACTTCAACACCCTTAACAGTCTTACAACAAGCAAAAGGGAGGAAGTCAGAATAGAATTAATCCCATCCTGCACAAGAAATACCATTAAATATTTATGTAATACTTATACTGTACTTATTAATTCTATATGAAAGCATATTATGTCTGCTTACTTGCAATAAAAAATACATCTATTTCACTTATTTATGTACAAACTCTGTCCAGAAATTTACGAGTTTGATCACATTAATTCACCTTAATGACTAGCACAACCACACTTCAAAGCAAGCATGTGCTGTGCTGTGTGGAAACTCCAAAGACTTTTTCCCAGTAGAAGAAATGTTTCTTTTGGAACTCCATCAATTATTTTGTCAGAAATAAAAACCATCATTAAATAAAAAGGTCCTATTTTGAATGTATATGTGAAGTAGCTTCTGCTTATGAGTATTTACCCTTTTAACAACGATCTTCCTTAGTCTAGAAATTTAGCTTAAAAAAGGAAACACCCTTCTTTCCCAAACTTACAGTTGCTTTATCTAAAACCTTTACTGAGTTTTCATCTGCTACATTGTGCTTTCTAAGAGCTTCTTCCAGGGTCCAAAGAGGTAACGTCTCCCATTTTCCAAACACAACTAAGTCAATATCGCTGAAATGAAAAGAAAACATAGATATATTGAAATTAAAAGACCAATACACCAAAAAGACAGACAATTGATATCCACATGTAACTACAAGTAAGCTGATGGAATGCAGCTTAGCCAAATAATTTATTCTTTATATTCTTTGGAAAGGGGTAGGGGTGAACTCTTACGCTTGGGAAGATAAAGAACATTTCTGATTACCAAGAGCAGAGGACTGACATACAAACAAATCAACCGGCTTGCCCAAGTCAGACATGAGCCCCCTCACATCACACAGTCAGCAGAGAGGGATCAGCTTCTCCAGAGTAATTCAGAGCAAGAATGTAAATAACTGTGAATCATATATGGGCTGTATTCATCATTAAGGTCAGTTTAACAGCTAGTCACTGAAAGGGAAAGCCCTGCTCCCATCTTCCTCTCCCAGATGCACAGTCCTATCCTCTTTACTCCAAGTCTGGTATTTGTCTAATCTACAGCAAATCAATTCATATACTAATGAGCTTGGCAGAAACCGATACCCACTCAACCCCTCTCCCCTCCACATGCAAAAAAAAAACAAATCAAACCAAACAAACCCACACTCTGGGGGTAATTTCCTGCCTCCTCACAACTCAAAGGTTGTTTTCCAGATGATCCCAGCACCAAAGTGGGCACGTAGTAAGCAGCTGGCATGTAGTGCTAACAACAGGGAGCAGGGAAGGAGTGAGAAAAACGTGGCAACTTTTCAGGAAGCAACAAGCTGTTAAATAAGATCAAACCTTCTAAATTAACTTCACTCATTAACTCAGCTCCTTGAAGAAGTATCTCCATCCCTCTACACTTCCCACCAATGCACAGTGACGTTCATTTGGCTACGCAGGGAGCTGAAATCCTAATTACTCTTTCTCTCTTTGCTTCTCAACTTTTTTCTTTATTTCCTATGCAAAGAAGGCAAGAGTATAACCCTATAATTAAGTATAGCTAAGGTCACTTCAGGAATATGGAGAACTACATAATAGAATATAGTAGAAAGAAAAAAAAAAAAAAAAAAAAGTAGTAACACTACCCCTACCCTTCCCCCTTCCTCTCCACATAGATTTCATAGGTTTGCTCATTCACAAATAACAATGCTCTAACATTCTCAAGGCATTCAAAGAAACTACATCTGCACTAGATGAAACATCTCTTGACAACAACTAATGTCAACTAATAGCAACAGGCAAGTTCAGCACCAGTTCAACTGCATACCATTTAGCTGACAAGGACAGGTAGCACTCAGCACGTTTCCAGAAACTATGTTTAAACCTGCTTGGAGAGCAGGAAATGGTGCTGAACGCTTTTCTTCTAATTTACTTTAACTAAACTAGTGTTTAACACACTAGTAATGCTGATGGTGGCAGTAGGAGACGTCTTATGCACACTAAGAAAGAAAAGGCAGCCCTCTCATCACTTTGAGGAAACATATTACCTACAAGATTGTACAAAGACCCAGCAGCAGAACAGTCACGTAAACTGATACTGAAGATTTTGTATAAGTAAAAGGATATTAAAGAAATTCTAGCACAGAGTAACAGAATTAAAAACACACTCTGCCAAAAACTCAGTTGAAACCAGTATGGAGAAAACAAAGTATATGGAATCAAGTAGAAAACAACAAACCTTTTTTTGTTATTCCATCAACTTCAAAACAGTCAAGCAAATACAGTTCAGAACTATAACTATTAGTCATGTGGATAGGAATCTTCTGCATTACCAGTGTACAATCAAGTTTAATTAAGCCCATTTAAAATCTACGTTGAAAAGGCGGAGGATGAGGCCAAGTCAGAAAACAGTACATATTTGTAGGCCTTCTAACTTTTTAAACAAAAAAGGACCAATTAAGGTTTTCTGCAACTCTTTAGACTAAAACAGTGAATGTAGTAACCCTCATGGTCTGACATCAGAAGGTGAGATGACTCAGGTATCGCTCACAGTCAGTACTGGATACTAATTTCTCATGTTCCCAAAGAATATTTTGGAATATCTACAGAACTGAATTAAAATGTTAATCTCAGACTTATACTACATAAAGGTCTTTATTTCCTGCAGCTGATTAAGCCTTTCATTTTATTTCTATTTAATTGCCAAAAATACTTACATATTTCTATACAGAAGACAATGAAGTCACAGATCAATAGCTTTTCTTTATGAAAACTAGTAACAGATTTTGGAAAAGTAGAGGTTAACTACTATACAGATTTCACAAAACAAGATAAAGGACAAGAAACAATACAACATTGATATATTGTATAGGAACTGCTGAATCACAGCCTGAACCTCTGATTAATCACCTGAGATGAGCAGTAAATCAGCCACAGGAGTACAGGTGAAGGCAATTCACCTGTGCTGCAGGAAGGGGTGGAGCCTGGCTGCACCTCTCCTAGACCTATTTAAGAGTTGACCACCAGTGGGGAAAGATCTCTTCTGGAGATCCACTCCACTGGAGTTTTCCCACACAAGCCCAGGTTATGGGTGAGTGTACCTATTATTTCTGTTTCCTGCTTTGGTGTAATAACATCATAGCCAAGCTCTCTATTACACCTTAACATCTGTATATTTGTTAATTGTACACTGCTGTACCATAACATTGGTATATTCATTAATTGTACATAAATATGTTTTTAATCTTCAATGCTAACATTAAGAAGGTAGCCCTATGTGTTTTCATCTCTAGATGATGAAATTTGGCTTTTCTATAAGAAGGTTGACTTCTTATTTTGGTTCAGTTTCTTAATAAAGTCAGAAAGAAAACTGTGATTTTCTTTTTTTACAGTGTAACAATTCAGATCTTTTACCGATAATGTGAAGCCTATATAGATGTATTACAGTCATAACACTAATTACTGTATTTCTGCATGTTCTGCAGAGTATTAATAGCACAACCCTTTCTTAATAAAAGAAGTGTATGGACATCTATGCACAAGTAACAGATAGTGGGATACTGGATAAATCACTACAGGGGTACAGATTCCACAGGATATCCTTTTTCCTGTATGAAACTTATACAGCAAAATTACTAACCTTGTAGGTAAATATAAACCAGTTTTAAAACTTCCAAATATCTGCACCTGGAACACAAGAACAGTGTGTAAGAAATCAGATTTGTAGGTTTCAGAAGACAAACAAATTTTCTACAGTTTCTTGTAAAGGATGATTACTGCTTCCCTCCATCGGCAGAATTAGGTATTGCTAGCAGGTATGTTATGAAAGAAAGCACTCTTTTCTGTCAAAGCATTTACATATCTAACGTAGTATAAATAGTTAATTATTACATAAGCACAGATAATAAAGTTAACAACTTCAACTTTTCTCCTATTAAACCTTTTCTGCAATGTCAGAGTTCTTACTATAACCAAGTTTGGCCAAAGCCATTAACCAGATGATTTTAAAACACTGATGACTGACAGAACACACACACGCACGCACATAAGACAACACAAAAAAAAAAAACCTAGATCAATTCTGGTTTTGCTTTCAGTATACCCTTCTGTTTTTGAACAGGTTTTCAGAATTTAGCTTTATATACTTCTGTTGCTTTGCATACTTAAAAAAAAGAAAATTAAACTCAGTAATTGTTGTTGTTGTGTTTTTTTTTTTTCCCCTGAATTATAGGTAGCACAACTCTATCCTAAAACAACAACAAAATAGCTTCAGGAACTGTCACATGATCATGCAGATTCAGTTCATTGTGCTGGGTTTTTATTAGCACTGGAAGTTTAAAACATTGTGTATGTATTACAAGCTGTCCGAAACCTCCATCTCTTTAATGTACTCAAGCCTCACTGGGAGGTCGGACTCATAATCCAAGTCTCAGAGGGGACTAGGAGACTTCAAAGGAGAGTCATCTACACAGTTGGACTAATTGTTAACTAGACTGTCTTCTGATGCATTTCCTGGAGCCACCTTACAGTTACATATTCTGCTTTAATGAGTCTCACAAACTAGCTTGATTTCTACCTATGTGTACATCGAGTGACCCACTTTTCATATTTTTTCCCTTTGGGATAAGAAAAGAGGGAGACAGGAAAAGATGATGTTCTGTAAATAAGTGCTTTTACACTTTAAAAGGCTAAGAAGCAGAACACAAATTCTTCCTCTTGATTATTTTGCATCACCTCACTCTTTAACCTTTCTCACTCTTAAGGCCAACAAAAAGCACACAACTGCAATAAACTTAATGTTCAAAGTCCATAGCTGCTCACACTGCAAGAGATGTTACTGCACTAATATCAATATTTTACTAAATCTTGACAAAAACAGAAAGACAAGACATGATAAAGATAGGAATGTAATAAAAATAATTTTAAATTTATGATAATTATAAAAAGCACTATCAAACTGTTTGGATCCAGACAAATCAGGATTTATTCCACCACTAAAAAAGTCTGAAAAGTACTTTTCCATAATAAAGCAAGCACTGTGGGGATGAGTTAAGAAAGTCCAAATATGCTTTCATATGACTAAACAAAAAAGTGTGTTCCACTCAACAGCAAAGAAAGCTCTTATTGAATAAACAATCCTGGAAATGTTCATAAACTTACTGATACAACATATATGACCTTTGCTGAAAGGAATGAGAGAACATCTGCTATTGTACAATAATTTGGAGTATGAGAAACTGAATTATTATAAAAGAAACCCACACCCACACTCCAATCCCTCTCTCATCTACCAAAACTACAGAAATGGAAGAGGAAGAGTGGGGAAATCAGAACAGATATTTTAAAAGATTTAGATTTATTATCAAAGTAGAATTTAATCCATGGTAGTTGTGTAGCCATTTTCACATTAAAAGCATCCCAAATGCAAGATACTGTTATGAGAGATGTGTTGGTTTTTACACTGCTCCAATACTGTTCACTTTATTTTTATTCTGTGCAGACAGAGGTAAGAATACGCATTCATAGGACAGCATTTCATAGTACTGCAATGGACTCCTACTGCTGTCAGTATTTATCTCCATAAACTTGTTCGAGTTAAATTCCAGAGTTCCTGAAGGAGCTTTAACAATGGTACATGTCCAAATATGTCCTCACTATGCAGAACAGAACTTGGAAACCCACAAAACACTGGGAAGTCTTTCCTATCAAAATCCCCACATCAGGACAAAGAACTTATCTATCCATAGCCAATTTAAATTCCTCTTTCTGCTACATCATTAAGTTAAAATATGAATTTTCTGAAGTCTATAAAAATAAACAGTCCTACTATTTCCAATCGTAGTATTTTTATAACTGAAGTGCATGAAGTATGCAACACTATCTCAGTGAGGCCACACACTCAGACATAAAGCTGAGGGCACTATGACAAATGCATCCTAAGCTCCACTGAAGTACTTGTTCAATACTCAGCTTTTCAGATTCAACTACTCAAAAACCGTTGTGCCTTCATTAAATGCCTTCATTTAATGTTTTGGGTTGTTCAGTTCCAGTGTAATTAAAGCCTTTCTTATGGTCAGAGCATTGCCGATGCCAAGAACAGTTCTCACTTACTAGGAATGTTTCCTTCTAAGCACATTCCCTTGAGTAAGAGAGCAAATGACACAATTGCTAACTTCTATAAATAAAGTAACAGTTTAGGATACCTAGTTCTACCCCTCTTCATTTGCTTTTTCAGCCTTTTTTGATGTGAAACTGGAAAATGAAAAAAAAGAAGGGCACACATTCCACACTATCTCTACACAATTAGATTCATGAAGCCTGATTTTACTTCCCGTGGTATCAGATTTTTACAACATCCGCAAAGCTGAATGTGTATGTTTAACTTGAAAGTTTATTTTAGCTGGATTTGCTGCATCTATCAGTCAAAACGAACAGCTTAAACATTAACTAATCACTTTGCACTACAGCTACAGCAGAGGACATTGGACCAGATACCACTCCACCTTCTCAGAGCATGTACTCATTTTGGAATTTTGGAAGTACTAAACCAGTAACATTTTCAAAAGTTTAGTGATTAACTGAAAAGACTGGAAAATTACAGATGGCTGTCAAAGTTAAAAGTCAAGTTCAGCAGTTAGTTCCCAAGCAGGTCTGCAAAGAATTAGAAAAATGACATTAGTGTAATTGCAAGGGTATAAGCTGGCACAATGCCAGTTCTTAAAAAGATTATGGCTTCAAAAAAGCAGTAATAGTATGTTAGATAGATAAAAAAAAATATTTTCTCAATGGCCCAAAGTCACATATTTAATACATATATAAATAAATAAAAGATCTAGCTTCCACAGGTTAGAAGTCTGTCCTACGGATGGTTAGAACACCTTGGAAAGCAGTAAATTCTCGTGCATCATTCAAAAGTCCAGCAGTAACAAAGAAAGATCCCCAAGTAATAAATCCACTCACCCCATTAAGCTAGTAAGCCTACAGCACATAAACTAGTCTGGACAACAGTGGCATCTTTTCTAGGCTGAAAATAATGTGTTTTCTCAGTGAAATCCACCACTACAAGTCTTTGGTGAGGTGCATCAGAGTAAGAACTGTTCAAGGCCAGCAGTGTTTCTTGTCACGGTGACACCCCACCACTCCTGCTCTTGAACAGGGTCTACAACCTTGTTTCTTCACTGTTAGTGGAGAGCTACACAACACCGTGAGATATACTGAAGTCTGGCATAGTTCCATTAGAAAAATTACTGCTTTCTCCTCAAAGAGAAAATTACCAAATGTGTGGTACTGACTGCACTGATCCCCCAAAATTCTGCGATGAAGGCTTTGACTGATGAGAGTCAGTCAAGAGACTGATGTGCTCTTTCCACATTATTACATCACTAACATGCTGTCTGTAACATGTGAACTACCTTGAAGACAGTAGTGTATTTTACACATTAAAACAAACACATACACATAGCTCATACTGAATTCCAGTAGTCATTCTGCCAATCTCTAAAAACACTTCCCCCCCAAAAAAAATTTTTTAGGAATATCTGAAATGAATAGCAGGTTAAAGGCACTCATGTCATAACATTACCTTCTACTGTGGCAGGATCAAAGTGCATTCCTTAAACTAAAGATTTTGCTGTCTGAATTTGGTTTGTTGTTCTGGTTAACAAGTCTTTATTTTCAGCTAGTGTTATCTATATTTATCTGTAGATAAATGACTAAGGCTACAAATCTGCATTCTGGAAACAAACACCATGTTAGTAGAGACAGTTATGCTAAAAACCCAACAGTGTCTCCATAAAAATTTCTTGAGATGCAAAAGAAGCTTTTCTAGTTTCTCTTCAATCCATCATTTATTATAAACAAAACAAACCATAAATACACAGCTCATAAATACAGAGGAGAAACTTGCTTCAGCTGAACAAAGCACTGGCAAAAACCTACCTTCAGTGGAAAGTGGCATTAGAGATTTAAAGCTCAATATATAGTGAAAAGATCTGCAGACTTTTTTTTTTTTTCTGTACAGAAACTTAGATAATTTACATTTGTAAGATATTTCAATTCAGTTTAACTGCCCATTATGGTCTGCACAGCATTCCACTTATTCAAGACTGCAGGTCTTTGGACTAGAAGTCCTGCTACAGACTTCTTCAGTCAAGCTATGGGTTTCAGAATTTATTTTTTTTAACGTGGTACAGTATAAGCATGTCTGCCTGCCTGATAAATCTACCTTCATCTTAATAATTATTAATGAGATTAAGCATTACTTTGCCATATCTTACATCTTTTCTCTGACTACAGGTCTAGCTTGTCTTTGTTCTTTTTTGTTCTTATGTGTGATATAAAATGTTGACCTATATTACCATAGAAATAAACATCACCTCTCTTATTTGACTAGAAAGCCTTATTTATTTATTTTTAAACAGGAGAATAAACAGTGTTTTCACTATTCAGAACTTCAAAGACTAAACAGGCACAAAATGTTGTCTTTTATATTTTAACAAACAGAACAGTGTCCTACTCACATCTGCATTAGGCCAGAGTTCCTTTATAACGTTTTCTATCCTGTTCACCACTTCCATTCGCATTCTCTCTTCTTCATGTCTGGGAGACATATACTTATAAAAGTCAATGATTTCTTCATGAAGACTGGAAGAAAAAAAACAAAACAAAACAAAACAAAAACTCCTAGTTAAGGACCAGTCTATGAGCATCACGCAATAATTTTTTTAATTTTTTTTTTTTAAATCTAGATTTGCAACACTTAGCAAGATTTAGTTTCCCATTAGTTTCCCTACACTAACTTGCACCATAGGTATGGAAGCAACTCTAAGCCAAAGTACCTTCACATTAGAAGTTGCACTGTGTAAAGTCAGCATTATACAGAACATTTCAGTCTTCAACTAAGAATGCAGCTGTAAGCTCAAAGCACATCCAGCTCAAAAGCTCCAAGAGGAGGTTTTCAGCCAGCACTTCCCAGCCTGCCCCTGGCACCAGCAAGGGAGTTCCAGGCATCAGTCTGTTTCCAGCCCCAAGCTTTCAAAAAAGTTTATAGTAATTGTGCCAGTACTAGAGCGAGAAAAACTGCTTCTTTTACTGTTTAGACAAGACACAAACTGAATACGCATTCTCTCCCCATAACAAGAAAGTAAGTAGTACGCACACAGCAGCTGTGGCTCAGAAACAAGGCCTGACAAGCAGACAACCAACTTGGCAGATGTGAGGTACCTGTTACATGTGCTGCTCGCAGTCAGCAAGCTACATTTACATTGCCTTTACTAGAGCTGCAATAACAAAGTCTTCACACAGAGCCACCAATGCGGAGACTTCTGTGGTATCATACACACATCATCAGCTAGACTAACAACATATTCAGAAAAGCAGACACAAAAAAAACCTTAATTCCAGCAAAATACAGAGGAGCTCTGGCACAGAGTAGTGAAATTAATTTCATTTGTTCCCTGTAATGATCATTACAGTAACAGTTATTTTATTTAAATGTATTGTTTCTAGTTTCCAAGTACACACACATCCTCCCTTCAAGCTCCAAAGGATCACCAAAAAGGAGTAATTCACAGAAGCACATCCTTAGATCAGACACAGGATCCAACACTTCCTCACTGCAACCGTGTTTAAGTAAATCACATGTTGATAACTGCAAGTTGTACAAAGGTGTCAAAAACAGACTGAAACATCTGAAAGGTGTATTTAACAGTCGTGGTATGGACAGAACTCAGTCCATGACTTGTCTTGCATTCTTCAGCACTGCATGTTACAAACAACAGAAGCTTCTTTCTATAAGAGACCAAGGAATGAAATATCTATGTTACTTTTTACCAGCATTGGAATTACATCCAACATCTGCAAGACAACTGTGCCAACAGCCTATTAGCCTGGGATGGCAACCACCACAGGCTCTCTATGGCTAATGCAAAGAGAAGAACACCTCTGAAAAAGCTCCTCACGGGGATATAGCCAGGTCACCCTCAGAGAGAACCTTGCCAAGGCCTCAAGCCCAGACTTGGGGCAGCCTGGCTACACCCACAGCACCATTTGGCCCACAGCGATGTTTTTTACAAGGCAGAACCGAGCATGCACTGCTGTCAGAGGGTACATGACAGCACAGGCCCAGCACGAGATAAATCCGAGGGACCTGGGGAGACATGAAGGTGTGGCACAGCACAACCCTTCTGCCAGCTGCTGGCGCCCCGGCTGCTCCTGGGCTTCCAGGGCCGAGCTGTTCTCTCAGCCCAACTTCAGGAAACACCGCCACCAGGAGTCTGAGTCCCTGAAGCCAAAAGAGGTCTGTGCCATGCAAACACTGCAGGTCTCAGTGCCTTCTCCATTAATGCAGCCACACATCGCTCCTATGGAGATAAAACATCGGTTGGTGCATCCCTTGGAAGCATGTAACTACTGAGGTGCTATACATAAATATCATGCATGCCTACACCTGGATTGCTCTTACCCTTAGGAAGCCGTGCAAGTTTTTATGGTGAAGAGAAGAAATTAAGCAGGACACAAACAGACACATCACACCTGCACTGAACATTGCTACACAACATAGACACAGCAAGAATGAAATGGGAACTCTGTCAGTGATACAAGACTGGCTTTAAGAGTACTAGAGGCAGCCCTCAGTGTGCCAGGAGGAAACTTTCCGAGCCCCAGGAGCACCATGCTGCAGAGTGCAGCCCTCAGCTCCACCTGGAACTGCACTTCCCTGCCCACTGCAACTGCTGCCAACAAATGAGAGAATGATTAATCAAAGACAAGATAAACAGAAGCAGCAACACGCAGATTTCAGAGCAAAACAGCACGATGTGGTAGCGTGACTCCAATTAATGCAGAGTTAACTCGAGTTGTATTGAAAATTAAAACCCAAGGTTATTCACTGTCTTAATCAACATCTATAGCTGCAGTTTTTCGAAACAATTTGTTGAGATTAATGGAGCCTGTTGTCTAAAATCTCTAGTGGAATTTTATATCTTCAGCTGAAATGAAGATCAAAGAGACCAAGAAGTTATTTTTGGCATCATAACAGTATTTTGTTATTGAATGCCACTACATTCATTAGCTATTTAAGATAAAAGTCCTTAAAAGGAGGCTTGTTTTTGAAAGGAAATTACGCTGTAATAAACCTGATGACAGCACACAGGGCTATTTTACTTGGCTTTAGAGTCACACTGAAGCTATCAACACCCTACAGCTACTTAAGATGCATGAGCAGAGTACTCTGCAATGCATAAGAGCATTAGTTTACTTTATTACAGTAAATAGCCGTAAATAAGCGTGTCTTTGTCCTGTATCCAAGGAAGTCTTAACATGCGGGGAGAAAAAAAAACAAACTTACAGTTGCTCTGAGTTTGCCTTAAAACCAAGTACCAGCTGTATTGTGTCCTGTTTTCAAACCATGTTAAGATGAGCTCACTACAATTCTACAGACCAAACAGAACCGAAGTAACAGAAAACAGATGCCATGAATACAGTGGACTACAGTGTTTGTTATGTTTACCTGACAGTGACAATAATGTATCATTAAAAAAGTAAACGATGGTCACAAAAGTTATAGTGACAAAAAGGACATCATACTGCAACAGCCTGGAACAGCACTGTGAGGAACACAAAGCCTGTTAGACCCGCACCAATAAGGCAGAAAGCTGTGAGTAATATGGAAATAGGACCTTACTTTTGTGGTACAACTTCTGGGTTCTAAAAGCACTACCCAAGGTTCTCCAACTACGTGGCCAAGATACTGTTATTCTGGAGGATGAACCTTACCATACCTTTGCCAATCAATTAAAAGCAGTCATGGACAAACAAAATATGATTTCTGCTTGAAATGCTCTGCACACAGACACAAACTCAGTTGCCTGCAGCACAACTCACTCCAACAGGTTTGAAACTGGGCCCAGGAGAGCTACCTATAGCCATGCTGCTCCATGAAACTGAAGACACGCTGGTGCAGACCAAATGCTGAGAAGCAAGCTGCCATATTTCTAAGCAGAGCAGGGAGACAAAGATAATAATAACAACAGAATAGCAGCTGTGTTGCCATTGTGTGCTAAAGTACAGTTCTATGCTAATCAAAGAAATCAGTTGTAATTGAAAATTTCCCGCTTTTGTCATTTTGGAATTGTGCTATAAATCCATTTGCTCTAGCTCTTCTTCACCTTTCACTTCACAACAGAAATTACACAGGCACACATGCTTTAATTTCCCTGGTAAGGGTGTTACCCACAGCTTCTGATCCAGAATTCCGTAGTGCTCATGTACTACAATTTATCCTACAGGACTTTCTGAAGGAAGCTCCATTTTCAAAGTGATGAAAATTTAAATTATTAAGAACTTCTGTGGAGTGTGGGCAGAAGCGAGGAATGAACACACAACTTCTGTCTCCCCAAACTCTATGCTTTAAGATGAATCACTTCTGATTTCAGAGCTTATTGATTTTATATCCACACCTGGATGGATATTTACAGTGTACTTCTGTATCACTGAACAAGTCTTTATATCTGAATTTTCCTTGGCTGAATCATTCCTGTACAACAGTGTTTAGTTGCCCTCACCATTTTACATCTACTCCGGAGGAAAAGAAAACAATACAGATGCATCCATCCCTTCGCTCCAGTTAGGAAAGCCAGGACTGCACAGGAGGAGAGAGAACAACTTTGGTTTGAAGCTTCCCAAGATACTTGACTATGAAATAGACGGCACTGTTTCTGCGACTACAAAACAAACAAACAGGATTATGGCGGAAATTTCTGATCCTTTAGAAGTTTCAGGAACCAAACAAAGCTTGTCCATCTCCCATTTGTGAGCTGTTTGGTCCTGAAGGGACTTTGAACAAAACAGGCAAAGAAAAAGCACTGGGAGCCCAAACCCCTCCCTCCTCCAGTATTTTTAAATACAGAAGTAACACTGCACTCTCTAGCAGCATCCCAAATTCAGTTTTAATGCTCATAATTAAAAAAAAAAATTTCTAGATTATTATCACCATCTCATGTATTCAGTAACGAAGCAGGACAGAGCAGACAACATGAAGACCACAAATCATTCTGCCTACCTTCAATGTGAAGCAAAACCAAGCATTAGAGCAGCAAAGGGACCAGTAAATACACAGCATCTGCTGAGCTCCTGTCCCTACCACCTGCGTTTCTCTAGTGTTCTTTTAGTGTGTGCTAGGTTTTAAGCTACTGAAATAACAACTAAGTGCATCTGCAGGTGATTTAACAGGCAATTAAGCTTCATGACAATGAGTACAATCGGTCCTCATAAGAAACTAAAATTGCACTGAACAGAGCAAACAACTTTCAAAAGCCACAGAGACTTCGGCCATCGCTTTCTACCCTCAATCACTGAATCACATCAATGTACTACAGGTCACACAGTAACCAGATTCTGTGGCCACGCATGCCCTATGGGAACTTCAAAATGAAAAATCCCCAGATTTCCCTGTTAGTAAGGTAACAGATAGGAAAGTGTAAGGAGGTGTGACCAGGCTGCTGAGAGCTCAGCATTCATCCACCTACAGCCAGTCACCTCTGACCAGCACCCCCAGCTTGCCGAGTGAGTCACAGAACTGCCTTTTCACATTGAGGGCTGGCAATGTTTTCCCAAATAAGTAAGTGAGGCAGGAACCCAGACCTGCTTGCAGGACCAATGTGTTTCAAGATTCATCTAAATACTGTGATGTTAAATTTGAAAACATTTCCCTGAATGGAGCTTGTTCACTTTAAAAAGTCATGGTTGACTGATCATCACATTTCTTCAAATGCAGTGGAACAAAGAGAGATGCCACAAAAACTTATATTACAAAGCCTATAATGTCTGTCCTGTGCAAGTATTTGAAATCATGCCATGAAGCCTCTCCTCCTTCCTCTCAATAAACTCAATACTCCCCCAAGACCTTCCAAAAAAAAAAAAAAAAAAAAAAAGCAGCTTTTTAGTGATGTCCCAAATTTACATGTTAACTTATTGGTTTAACAGCATCATAAAAAGCATTAAAATAACACTGCACATTGGCAATGGCAAGACATACTAAAACACGGGAGGGAAAAGAAAGCAATGTAGGCAGCTTTTTCTATTACTGAATTTAAATTATCACCATCATTTCAGTTTTTTTTTTTTAATTTATTTTATAGATCCTTTGCTTCAATGCAGATGAACAGTCTCTTCTTTAAGCTGACTCAAGTTACTTCTAACTACAACTCCAAGTGCATTATTACAGTCAAAATAAAACACAAGAGATTGACTTTTTCTGACAACATACAAGTGAGCATTTGTTTTACACTGTGTCAAAATGGCTTCAACTCTTAGTAACAGCTAATGTCTTGAGACACACTTCTCATTCCAGCAGCCCCTCTGGTGAGCATACGTAAAATACTGCAAGGCCTTTCTCTTCAGCTCACTTTTAGAAAACCATCAGTCTGTTGGAATACAGTGAAATATATACAGCAGCTCTACATTCTGCAAATTCATAATTTGGAAAACAGATTTATATTAAAAAGACCCTTTAGATGCAGAGCACGACTATTGGTATGCACATTCTATGTTCTGCAATAGCAATGAGGTACAATTCTGAACAGCTAGAACTTCTGAAACATTAAAGGTATCTGTTTCCTATAGTGAGGAACCAGTAAATCCTCAGTCTGCCAGATTCCCTTGCTCAAAAAGCTCTCACTTGGAGAACTGGTTTGTAAAACATTTGAAACAAGACTTTAATGAGAAGTAAAATACTTATCAGTACCAGTTCAGTGTATATTAGCTGCACTTTCCCAGTAATGCTGCAACAACACAGTGAGTCTGGGTTAGTGTTAGCATTGTAACAGAAGTCACCCTTGGGACATCTCCCCAAGGCCTGCAATTAGGCCTGATACCTCCTGAATCAACACAACAGGTAAGAGAAGAAAGAGAAACAAAAAAAACAACCACATCAGATCAGTTCTGCAAATGTCAGTCATGGTGTTTACTATTAAAATAGATCAGAGGGATCCAGTAGGTCATTCATCTCATCTTCAGAAACATACATTACATCAAGCTCTTTACACGCCACTAACACACTGCTACTGTTTTGTTAGTGTGGGAAATATTATCGTGTAAGTGCTCTATGTGAGGTGTGCCAGTAAGAGACACCGCCTGCTGCCAGGACACAGGCAGAATCACTGCACTCTCTGAAGGCTGTCCACTACTTCTGGTGGATAACAGCTCTCCACCTGGAGACTGGGATCCAAGCTACAACTCACACCACAGGCTCTCCTCAGCACGTACACGGCTGTGCACATGCCAGGCCGCCTCTGAGCTGAGAGTCAAATCCATTGTGCAGCCAAGCAAGCCTGATGCAGACCCAGAACAGAGCTCTGGAACAGAAGAAAGCTGAAGAGAAGCGTCTGCTCTCCCACACACAGTGGGTTCTGCCTGGCAAATGCTCTCCACGCTTATCACTCTGTAACAGATTTCACTGGGAAGATCAGTTAAAAGAAGAGGAGAGTAACACAATTATTCACTTCAGCCTCCTTCCATCAGACTTGATTTAAACTTCCAGAGCTCCAGCCCAACCACATCCAGAGCAGCCTTAGAATGAGCAGAGGCAATCCTGCATCCCCCTGCTCACAACAAGTCAGTCAGAAAGCCAGGCCGAGTCCGAGCTCCCCCACGGCAGCAGCTGCTGACACACCTGGCTGCAGAGCAGCAGCCGCGATAAGCACACAGCTCCCCGATGGCCACTTGCACAACAAGCACACTGCTCTGCTGCTCAGCAGGAACTGCCCAGAACAGAGCTCAGCTCCAGACAGCTCCATTTAAGTAACACAGCATTTGATCAAACTTGCAAATAATTTGATGGAAGAATATTGCATCCGATAATGATTTACATCTGCAGTACAGGACTTTTCAGGTCCAGCACAAGAACATTTTCAAATAAAATCTGAAATCCGAGTGTATCAGCTAGAAAATCAGTGCAGAACCCTGTAGCTGTTAGAACAGTCCTGGGTGGCTACCTGGGGGATCAGGGAGGGCTGAGGGGACTGCATTTGGAAACATTCAAAGAACGCAGAAAAGAGCCACAGGTCACTTCAGTTGAATCTTCATGTTAGAAGTACTTTTTTTTTTTTTTTTTTTTATATAAATATTTGAAGTTAGCAGTTACTATTTTGAACGAGGTCTTAACTTTGTATGTTAAATTTATATTCTTCAAGTAAAATGGACAGTGATCACAACTCACCTGCCTAGCACATGCTCAGAACCAGATCTTCCCATTTAGGACTTGTTTCTGCATTTCAGTGGCTCTGTGATACAACAGTAACACAAATTCAGATGTGATAGTGCTCACGTCTGTGCAGGGGGGCATCTTGAGGGAGGAGGAGGCAGAAGGACCACACGTGCTGTGGCAAGGTACAAGGAGCATTTCAGGTAGCTTTTTTCTTTTATCACTTGCTATCTTTACAGTAAGGCTGTGCAAAGTGAACTTAGTTCAGATTAACAACCGAGTACTCATTTGGGGCCCATTTAACCAATCATATACTCTCTTACAGGTAAGTATTACGATCTACCTGTTCACATTCTGGTTTGCTCTCTGGCATTCTGATGCTTTCGCTTAGTTGCACAGGCACCAGAAAGAACATGAGCTGTGCAAAGCTGTGTGCCACACTTGCAACCTGCAGCATTTCAGGGAGTCACCAGCCTTCTGCTCTGCTCAATCGCTCTGGGCTAGATGGCTTCAAACAGTAACAGCCAGAAAAGAACAATACGTCAGCAGCTCACAGAAAAGTGTTTCCTGAGGTCCCTACTCGATAGAGATGCACACCCAGGAGCTTCAATGTGAGAACTGGAAGAAACACTTCCTCGTCCCACGCAGGCTACCAGACATGTTCCTCACAGCACCTAGAAGAGTAAATCTCTGACTAAAACTGCAGATCAAATCACGGTTTTTCCCTTCTTTCCCAAAGGTTGAGCTAGTACATCTGACAGAAAGCTACCAGTATGAGCCTAGAAAACACCTTTCACTGAATATACTTTCCAAAGGCATAAAATCTTAGAATTCATATAGACCATTATATGCTGAAGAATGACTTGTTAAGGACATAATGTGACTGCAACAACTGCTGAATTCTGCTTGGACACAAGGACAACAGAATCTGTACGTGGTAATAAAACAAGGCTCTTAATGGCTGGAGAGTCAAACCCTCCCAAGGGGCCCAGACATAACGCAGGCAGCTGAACTCTGGATCCATCTGTAGGATGGGACATCCCTAGCACAGCATTAATTTGTGTGCAGGCTCTCACAGAAGCAGAAAATGCACATGAGACTGTTCAGAGCTCTCACACCATGCACTCAAGATTCATCCAACTAATTTACTGAAACCACCATCTCAAAATAATTTTGAATATCGAAATTTAAGTGAATTTGTCAAGCATACCAAGAAGCGAGCACAAGATGCAGCAGAGGAGCCCAGCTGGCTGGCTCTCAGTGGGTCGCTGAGCTCTCCACACACTGCCCAGTCAATTGAGGCTGTGGACAATGTGTTCCTGGGCCCCTGCAGCTGGTACACTCCAGAGGAGCAGTTGCTGAAGTGAACTATTCCAGCATTCAATGACTTAGTACCTACAGGCACATACTGCATTACACAAGAAATGAGAGTTGAAGCTTATTATTATACTGTTACACTCTTCATTTGCTTCAAGGTACCCTCATCCAGGAACTGACACTGCTACTTATTGTCACTGAAAAAGTACCTTTTACTACTTGTAAGTGCATGGTGGCATTTGGCCAAATTGTAACAAGAGCAGCTTCAGAAGATCAGTAGCTAATTCAAATTTACATAGATTTTAGCTAAGAAAATGTTTACAGCCGATGTATAATACAATTACACGACATAAAAAAAAAGGAGGACAACGTTCTTTATCTGATCTCAAAAAGTATCTAATAAGAGGTAAACCCAACAGCTCAGTGAGACAAACCTCTCTTGTATACAATGTTGGAAGCAGAAATAGGTATAAAGCTGTTAACCTCAGACAACTGGCTCTTCAAGGCAAAAACCAACATGATGATGTTCTCCTATGAGTACCTGCCAAGTATGACTCCAGCAAGGAGGAATCCTCATGGATGAATGGGAATGAGACAATGAGACCAAAACACAACCAGAAGGCCAAGTAAACAGAAGATCCTCAAACACTGGTTGAATCACTCAGCTACAGCGTGACATAACCAAGCAAATAATAACAAAGCCCATCAGGATCTCATTCTCTCAGCACAGCTCAGTCCTAACCCAGGCCTGCATGACCTGCAGCCACGGCCACTGTTTGGGCCCAGACAGCTCCTACACCATGCTGTCCAGCCCAGCTGCTGTACTGACAGCCACTGGGCGCCTGCAGGCCGGGAGTCCCTGGCACAGAGCAGGCAGAGCCCAGGCACAGGCTTTTCAGACTACATAGGAAAATACCAGCTGTTTCTGAAGTAACAGTGGAATTGAACAGCTTCAAAGTTAACACAGTGAGAGAAAAACTTAGGGAAAGGGGCTGGCTGCATTACCACTTGTCTTCAGCCTGGAACCACTAGCAGACCAAGAGGCCGGGCCAGGCCCGCTCTGACTGCACGTTGCTCCTCAGATTGCAATACTGCAGCAATACTCCCACTCTAATCACTGCAACACTCTTTATAAAGGCTTATCTCTACACTATATTTGTGACAATGCATGTTTTCTCAGCATTTACTGAGTCTGTAAACAAACAGTAAGAAAATAAGCAACATTTTACACATGCACACTCGAATCAAACCAGCAGAAAACCTACACTGAACAAAGGAAAGTTCCTCCTGACCTGGAAGCACAACCCTTTCTCCAGTACCCTCATTTCTCCAGTATGGAAGTTTGTGAAGGACTTTAACATTTGCATCCACCCATTATTACATCCCATTACTTGCAGAATCACAGCACCATTTCCTCTGCGCTGCTCAACAACACTTAAAAAGTAATGCTGGCTGACTCATTCCTCCCTTCAATCCTGACCCCAAATCACACCAATAAAATGGAAGAGTAGGTGTGCATAGGCACGCTTTGTTCCTAAGCCCCCTACAACCACCATTTTTCAGTAAAAATCCTCTATAAACTAAAGCAGAAGAAATAAAATGCAAGATTAGACAGAGCGGTGTGGTGATGGAGCATGCCATACCGTAAAGCCTTCTCCAAGCAACTGTGGCAAGACTGTGTCTCTTTAGCTGCACATTGCTTCTGAATAATTCAGATGTAGTTCCCATGCCAAGGAGGACATTACGAGGCTGATCTGGAACGAGGTCTGCCAAATAATCTTAAATGTCACCATGGGAGGAAGGAAATTAACAGACTTTGCTGATGTACCAGCACAAGACATCCTCAGGTGCTGCCATGGGGTGGTTCGCCCTCACTCTGACCTGCTGATGCCTCCCAGCCACCACCAGCCCTAAGGCACACAGCAAGCACGCAGTATCACATAGGTTTTGTGACACTGCTTTAAGGCTCAGAACAGTAACTGCCAGGGACAGCTAACTGCAAAAGACCTGGACTGAATGCAGCAATACTAATACTTTAATTGCATGGTTACGGTACAACAGTTACCACCCGTGCAAAGACACATTTATTCAAAAGGTAAACAGGCTCCAAAGACTCCATAGGAGAGGTTTTTGGACAAGTTTACAAATAAGAACTGTGTCATCTAGATCCAACCTATCTTGCTTTGACATCAGAAGTCCATAGTATACTTGGAAAAAAAATCCTGCTGCATTATCTGTTCTAGGTTAAAGTTTCAAAATGATTAAAGTTCAAATCACTTCGGTAATGCTACCTGCAGCTTAGGAAAAATATCTGAAGCCAACGTCCAGCTTCTTGGTTTACACTCTTTTCCTTCTGATAGGAATATTTTCTTCACCCCAATTACTAGATTTGGGGACAGAAAGCAATACTCAAATACAACCAGTGTCACTCCTTGGCAGTTCATCTGCATGGATAATTCAAAGGAATGAACTCTCATAATTTCAGAAATCACAGCATGTTCAAATACCAAATTAGAACGCAAACAGCTCACTAAGAACAGCAGTAGCATTCATTTGCTTACAATATGCTCTATGCAAGATTTTCACTTTGTCTGCTTCAGACAGCCTTCTCTTTTTCTTCTGATAGGAAAAGGAGAACCAAGGAAGGTTCTCAGGCCACGTGCACGCAGGGATCTCCACACAACATGTAACGTGGCTCCGGGCCACATCCCGCTACTGCTGCCACTGCCAGCATCCAGCAAAGACAGTGGAACACTGTTATGCATCACATGCAATATAAACAAAAGACTTGGGAGCAAAAGCCACCTCTGCAACTTCAGTGCATTTGTTATTTTGGAGTACATACTCTGTATTGAGAGATGTATTCTGAATCATCAAATTATGAAGTCAATAAGTAGTACAAAGTTTTACAGTACTGTTTTGATGGTGGTGGTATGTATACAACTTCTCAAAATGGCATTTCAAAGCGTTAAGAATTTCCAAAGTGAAAACAGATCTCATTCTCCAGCTTTACAAAAGTGAACACCCTGGAACAAAGTGTAACACTAAGATGGTTAAAAAACAACGAAGCAGAGAAAAATGCAATAATACGCTTTGATGACATGGGTCTAGGACCAACAAAACACTCTCACGCTTCCTAAAACTGACCTCATACAAACAGCTTGCCAATTAAAAAATAAGAGCTAGAACTCAAACACAATTTAATGCGACTCCAATAAAGATCCAGCAGGCACTCTTTTCTCAACTGCACACTGCTGAGGAGAGCATGTAGCAGCTCTTGGGAAGCAGCAAACACCCAAGGGGGAATGACACTCTCTTCCTATTACTTAATATAGACATCCCCGTCCACCAAAGAAGTCCACCAAACTTCTGTTCCTTATATAGCCGCTCCAAGGTAAGTAGGTGCCCAAGTCACAAGTAGAATGTAAGAACCAGAGCAAACAAAACGGCTCACAAAAATACATTCAATGCTCTTTCCCTGCATGTGTAGAAACCAGCAGGTCTACAAAGTTCTTCTTAAATTGTTTAAACAAGACATGCTGAAATTTTGGCACCAGCACAAGATTCTGCAAGCTAAACAATACTGTTATATAATATTTACAGTGTGTTTCCTACAGGTTTCCTCAAACTGCCTTTAGTCTAACGCTTGCACCTCCTAGTAAGCCCTCCCTCTCCCTCCAGGAGAATAACAACCAGCCACTACCTGAGGCTGCAGGCAATAGCCCACCCCACTCCCACGCAGCCCAGCTGCCCACCTTCCAGAACTGCACAAGCTGTCACGGGGGCACTGCCGGCACCCGGCTGGGCCACGGCTCAGCGCAACGCTGACACTAACAGCAATCTCATCTGACAGACACGAGAAAATGATGCGCACTCAACTCACATCCCTGGACTTCTACCTTAAGGTTTACACATGTGGTACAAAGTGACGAGACAGCACTGTTCTAGAAGACTGTTTCAGGGGGCTGTTAGAATTTCTGTGCATGATGTACACGATGAATTCAAGTGCAACCCATATTTTGACACACATTTCTTCATGAGGTCCATAACACGCGCAACTACTCCAATGACACATTAAGAGGCATGCACACACCTCTCTGCTGTTTCACCAGCACTTCGGAACAACAAACACTGGTTTATTTACGTGAAGCTATTGTAGGCACCAAGCTAGTGCAAGCAAACTAAGTATCACGCATGCTTTTGATTCAAACACTGAAGAGTACACGATGAAAAGCAGCACAGCAAATGAGGATGACATTACGTTTGCCCAGGTTGGGCACTTAGCCACACAAATCAGCAGTACAGGTACACCAATTTGCCGTGTCCACACTACACCCAGCTGCTTTGCCCATGCTCCAGCCCACATGGCAATACTGCTGCTGTGGCTGACAGCACACACAAGTGAGAGCTGTGAGCACAGGGCTCGCTGCCTCAGGCTGCCCACAGCCCTGCTGCAGCCACGCATACACTGCTCAGCTCAGGCTCAGCACGGCGCTCACACCTGCACACTGAACTTCTGCCTTGAAAGACAACAAGAGGCCCAAAGAGCTGACAAATGCCACATGAAAATAGCAGATTAGAACTTCTCCAGTAAGCATGTACAGCTTTAAGCTACTTCTTCCTGACGTGGTTACGGTTCTATTTCACAGCATCCCCTCCTCCTGACCAGCACACAGGGAAGCCCCGCGCCATGTCAGCCTGCTGCACCTCCATTGGAATGGAAGCCTCTCTCTCTCATGTCCAAGTCACTGTTATCACTGTGCTTTCAGTACTCCAAAACACTGAGTCTTCAACTTAACCCAGCCTCTCCCTCACTACTACATATAACATTTTCATTCCTAAACTCACACATTAGTCAGGTTCTTCCTATTTGACTGCATGTTCTGGTAAGTTATCTAGTTCCCTACAAAGTCCCCAAACCCACATTCTGGGAGCTGCTCCTGAGCTCTTTCCTTCGGTACAAGCATCAGAGAAACAGGAGGGGACAGGCCAAAACGAGGTGAGTGGCTTTCCCTGGTTTGTTTCTTTTTTTTGGCTTTGTTGTTTCATACAAAGCTTCTGGCTTATGCAGTTCTTTTAGCCAGGCTCAGCCTAAGCTCAGACAGAGCTGTAGGACCCATTTTAGTACCTCAGATGCTTTTTATGCCCTTACAGCTATGGCACAGTGCTATCGGCATTTACTGCTGTCCTTGGATGGGAGGGAACAACACAGAACCCCAAACCACGTATCCACCTACACCTCTGACCTTTGCTGCTAGGAGTACCACATCCAGGTAAATTCAATCACAGTTTTAAATGGACATATTACATCTACAGCAACAACATCCAGGTCCTGCACAGCTTTCTGTGCTGTTGGCTCTTTGGAGCACCACTGCCTGCTGACAATGCCAGCAGAGGACAGAAGACACATGCCTGAATCTGACAGTGCAAAGCAGGTTGGACACACTGGATACCTGCTTTACAGTGCTGTTTCCCATGTCACAAAGCTGAGAGTGCCAGCACAAAGCAGAGGAGTATGAATAACATGAACATCTACATTACCAACAGAACAAGAAGTCTGAACACTGTCGTAAGGAAGAGCGTTAAAGACATGCCAGAATCATATGTACACAGCAGCGCCATTAACTCAGTAGAAACAAAGCGGCCACATGTTGAACACAGCCAGTATTTCTGCACCAACGAATGCTCATAAATACTGTGCACGCTCTGTAAGAGAACTGTCTTAATATGAAAACCATGTAGTGGTGGGTTATTGCTCAGTTACCACCTTACACACAGATTGCTTGAGCTGAGAAGATATTGTTTCTCAATAAAAATAAAAACAACTGAAAAGAAATGCCTCAAGCATTTATCTGAAGCTTCAGGCAATTCAGTAGCAAGATAGTTAAGTTACATGCTGTCACATGTTTACATAAACTGCCCAACTAGCTAAGAACTACCGGGCAGTTTTTCCAGACAGCTGATCAATAGAACTGTGTGGTCAGAGCCAACTGACACACAAGTGACATCCTTGCACTGGAAACAGGAATTCCATCGTCTGCTCCCAGCAGTGCATGTGAGCAAGTCAGGCCCGGTCCTTTTGAAAATGGGACTGCTCAGTAATGAGTCTGCATCCAACAGACTCAAAATTTAAAGTGATCAACTGAAAAAAATAAGGGAAGATATTCAAGGAAAAGCAGCAAGTCTAGATTATTTGTAACATTAGCATGGAACCAAGTATAGAGGGAAAAAAGATACTTTTAAACCAGTGTAGGGCCTGCAATACAACTACATATCTTCCTTTACGCAGTATACGCTAGGACTAACCCACACAAATTCTGGAACCCATACTGGAAATACGTAATTTAAAATATGTTCTTTAGCAACAGCCTTGTTTTCTGGGTTATAGAGCTCTCTGTCCATCACATGGTGCTCTAGGACACGGGACAGAAGCCCACCAGCAGCTGCTGGCGAGGAAGGCACACGGCAGCGATGCAGCAGCTCAGCACGCAGCTGAGCAGTAATGCAGAGCTCCACCATGTTCCACTGGCAGCCAGGCAGGCACCCTGCAAACACCCAAGGGCTGTCTGTGCTTTCCTAACAGGGTACAGCTCCAGCATTTTGGAAAAATTATAATAAAAAAAAAGTAGGGGTGTATTTTAAGGGCATATCTTAAAGACCTTATCCCGCTTTGAACAAAGGAAATAGCTAAAACAGGACCAGCATCACATAAACGCGCACCACAAACCTGACAGCCCAGTACACAAAGAAGTCTACACTGAGCATCCAACTTTGAGCATGAAAGTGATTCAGGTGAAATTCTCCTACTGCGGCAGTCATCGCCTTGAGCACTTGGGTGCAGTTATTACCTTGTGGCTCCTGACAAAGCTAAGTCCCTTTTTCCACTTCGTCTCTTCAACGTGGAGAAAAGGTTTATAGATTCACAAGAATGAAGAGCTTCTAAAAGCGATCCTCAACAACCAAGTAAATAAATGACAAGCTGGAAGGTAAACAGAGTCCAAAAACTAACTTAAAAAATGTTTGATTCAGTGTGTTTGGAATGTGCTACCTGTAAGTCTTGTGAAGGACATTGTGGAGGCTCCAACACGGAGAGTGACCACAGAATTCAGAACAGCACAATTCTGCAATGTCACTTTATGAATTATTATAAACCTTGCAGTAAAGGTAACAGAGTGGCTGGCAAGAAAATAGGGAGCCTGGGGCTGTAAGAATTTGTTTTCCAAAGCAACCAGCAACTTTGAATATTCGTTTTGACGCTTCTTACAGAAGGGCGGTTTTCAGGAGGCAGGAGGTCTGCACTTCCCAGTGGGAGGCAGCAGAAGGACCCATAGGCACAAGTTGGGCACACCAACACTGACCCATTCACATCAATACTGATTTCTAAACCGAGTCCTTCCCACTCCTCCTGTCACCACACACCTTGGCCAGCTGAACCCTGGGGCGAGGCCTGATGTTTTCTAAGCAAGAAGGATTGGAAAGGTGCTACACCCTGCACTGCAAATCCACGCTTAACAAACACATGTCAGTGTGCTGCTGCTGGGGAGGAGGGAGAAATGGGTCACAGCCAAAGGATGGATTCCGAGAGTATGAACTTTAAAAATAAAACCACAGAAATTATCAATGGATTTTAACCAGGGATTCACCCATACCAGAAGTCATCCACAAGTTTAATAAAGGGGTGAGGAGGGGCTTTGGACAGAAGATCTGTGTTTGGCTGCTGTCGATCTCTGTGGCCTCAACAACACCAAGGGATGAGACCTAAGCTAACAGAAAAACAATATGGACAAAATCCTCAGATCAGCACTCGCATTCCACAGTCAGAGATCCATGAAAACCATTAATAATCCCATACCGAAATCCATAATGCTGCATACACACGGGTTCGCTGCTCAGAACGGCAGCCAGCATACAAACGTACCTTTTCTGTCACCTCTCCGGAAAACGCACCGCCCCCACCGTCGCTCCCTACTAACGCCCTTTTTTATCACCAGCAGACCTTTAGGTCCCAGCTCCCTCCCCATGCCCGTTCCGCACGGCGCACAGCGTGCCCGGGGCACAGCCGGCCGCCCTCCCGCCTGCGGGCGGCCCCGTGCCACATCCCTGCGGCGTGCGGAGCCGCACCGCCGGCCGAGCAAAAAGCGAAACCGGGGACCCACGCAGACGGAACGCGCGGGCACGGCCACGCCGAGACCTCTGCGGCGGCGCGCGATCTCCGAGTCTCCGAGCGCTCCGCGGGCGATCCGTGTGTAGCACGCGCCACGTGCACACGCAGTGACAGCGAGACGAGCGTGCGAGAGGATCCCGTCCCCGCACCGAGGCGTGCCCGCCCCATTAGCATGCACACGGACACCTCCCGGCCGCCGGCGGAACGCGCCGCTTCGGCCTCGAGCGAACGCCTCCTTCCTCCCCCTCCCCGGTTCCAGCACCCGCACCGGAGCCGCCCCTCCGGGCCCGCCGCTCGGCCCGGGCCTCGTCCCCGCAGGGGCGCGGAGCGCTGCCCCCCACCGCGGCTCGGCCCCGCCCGGCCGCCCCGCACCGCCCCCGGGCCCGGGCCGCGCCCCGCCGCCCGCCTCAGGTGCCGCGGCCCGGCGCCCCCCGCCTCCTCGAGGCCCCGGGCCGGGCGCAGGCCCCGCTCCCCGCCGCCCGCCCAGCGCTCACCCCACGACTCCCTGGCTGTAGTTCCTCTTCTTCCAGGGGGTGCCGGTGTAGAGCGGCTCGGCCGGCCCGGCCTGGGCCCTGGCGGCCGGCCCGTCGCCCAGGGCGGGAGCCCGGCCCTGCCCGGGGGGCCCCAGCAGGAGGCTGTAGTTGAGCCCGAAGGTGCTGGCCTTGTTGTCGCGCTTCCTCTTGTTGCTGGCGGCCGCGGCGGCGGCGGCGGCGGCGGCGGGCGGCACCCCCCGCGCGGGCCGGGCCCAGGCGGCGGCCCCCGGGGGCGGCGAGGCCTGGCGGTGGCCGCGGTTGTGCTGGTTGTTGGCGCTCTCGAGCGGCAGGAAGTCGGGCTGGGGGTCGGCGCGGGGGGCGCGGTACATGCCGGGCGGGGAGGCCGGGCCGGCCCCGGCGGGGGCGCTCTGCTGCTGCTGCTGCTGCTGCTCCTGCTGCTGCTGCTGCTGGAAGTAGAGGTTGCGGACCCCCTGCGTGGTCTCCCAGATCTGCATCCACAGGCGGTTCGAGGGGCCGAGCTGCTCTGGCTGGAACCAGGCGATCCGGGGATCCATCAAACGGGGACCCACCCCGGCCGCCTCCGCTCCCCGCGCCGCGCCGGCCGCCGCCGCCGAGACCCTGTCAGCGGGTCCCAGCGTTAATGGCGGCTCCTATGGAAGGGCAGCTCCGCGCCTGCCTGTTCGCCGCCGTCGCTCCACAGCCCCCGCCCCTCCTGGCGAGCGCGGCGAGGCGGGGCCCGGCCGGGCCGCCGGCACACGGGCCGCGCGCAATAAAGGGGGGCGGCGGCGGCCGGGCCGGCCCGGAGCTGTCAGCGCCGGAGCGCCGCTCCGCTCCTCTCCTCTCGGCCGCCGCCGGGGCCCTCCGAAGCGAGGCGGCCGCCGCCGCCGCCGCCGCCGCGGCTCCTCTCGGGGCGCGGTCCCCGTTCACCCGGCCCCGCGCTGAGGGGCGCCGGCTCCCGGCGGGCAGCAGGTGCGCGGGGCCGCCCTGCACGGGGCGCGGCGCCCGCAGGCGGAGGCGCGGAGCGGCGGCCGCTCCGGTTCCCCTCGCGCGAGGCACGGCGTGCCGGCGTCGGTAACTGCCGCGCCGCCGCGTCCCCCTTCTCGTAACGCGCCCTGCAGCTGCGTGAGGGCTGAGGGGACTTGCCCGGCACCCCGTGCGGCGCCGAAGGAGAGAAACGGAGCGCCCGGCTGCCATGCTTGTACGGGTACCGCTGCCGCAGATGGAAAAGCACATTGCACGCGGCGCAGCAAATAGCAAAATGGAGTAGTACAGCTTCTAGTCGGGCTCTATTTTATTTTTGCAGTGCTTTCGTACCACAGCCTTAAAACATCTTTCGTATGATATCAGCTACAAAGGTCCCAGCACACTTCCAGCACTGTGTGGGACAGGATTGCTCCTCAGGAAGCAGGAGCTCAGATAGGGTTTGGAACTAGAAAAGTGTGCTTCAGTTGCAAGCATTCTGAGAGGTCGAAAGCTTACAACGTGCCCCAGCAGCGTTTGGTGATGACAGCCACAGACTGATGGTGCAGCTTCACCCCATGTCCCACACGGCCCAGGGGAACACCGAGCCCTGTGCTTGTGAGGTTCTACCCTGGGCTGACTGATCTGCACGGCCCTAGAGAAACCAACCCCAGTGAGAATCGCAGGGCCAGATGCAGTTGTTGAGGTGACAGATTTGACTAATTGCTTTGAAAATCACCCGAAATTACCACCAACACCAAGTGGACAGTGATGGGACTTGAGCACAGCTCAGGAATAAAGGCTCATAAATGGAGAAGAGCTGTCCCCACTAGCTATTTTTCAAGGCACACATTTTTTGGTAATTCAAAGATTTACAAGCATACCAGAAAAGCTGCCCAGAAGATGATCAGCCATAGTCCCTCTTACAAATATACGAATCAAAGGGTTTCAATTCATAAACTTCGTATTTAAACAGCACAGGAAAGGGGAGCATCAGTAATAAAAACTCAAGTTACCATTAAGGAGATAACAGTCACAAAGTATCTGGTCTTGGAAAACAGCGTGATACCACAAGCACATGAGATCAGGGTGCAAGCCTGAGTCTTAGGGAAGAGAGGCAAAAAGCTGCCATGCTTGAATACAGTTGACATGACTTTTTTAGTCATGACTTTGAACTTTAACTTTTTCTTACTAAAAGGCTATTTAGAAACACCACACAGTTTCTAGCTGTCAGCCATTCCACAGTTAGATTCTTGAAGTGCCCTTTACTCTCCATCAGCAGTGGGGGGTGGGAAAAGGCCAACAACATTTCCCTTACAGGTTAAAAAAAAAAAAAAAAAAAAAAAAAAAAAAATCACACCAGAAGGGAAAGGAAACAATCCCAGATGAGATTTTTGTCACAAAAAGGAGCACAAAGCCTAGAGAACATATATCGAGTCCCAACACAGCTTTAAAAGTGGTAGAGGCATTGACACGACCACTCAGGGCCTCTCCCAGTGCCGGGGCTGCACCAGGACGCTCCTGTGTGCCGATAGCTATGCAGCAGCCACAGCACTCCCAAAAGCACAGATCGTTGCAGGGATGCCTTATTTCAGCTCACTGCATTCTGATTTAAGTTCTTAATATAAACAGCAACACGAGGACACTGGGATTTGAAAGAAAAAAAAACATCTCTCATGTTCTTTGTGTACAAGTCTCAAGCTGTGTTTATGTGGTCACTGAATTATGTCTGACAGAACGTTATGTCTGTGACTCTCACAGAAACAAGGAACTTAGGAAAATAATACCGAAACAATATGAAGTTAGAGTGATTGAAACACGTGTTATTCTTCCTGGAAGGTACAGAAGTAAAACAGTCTGAATTGATTTGGAGAACAGACAAGAACTCTGCAGCACTCAGTAAGAGCTCCTCCACGCAGAGCACTTCAGCCCTTTTGGGAAACTTCAAATTCCTTTCTCTGCTGCCACTGTCCGAGTTCTCAGTTTTTGCCAATTATCTGAGTGTTACGTATCTTAAGAGCACATCCAATGAGACTATATTTAGACTGTCTGCTCAATTCATCTGTGCCAGAAAAGAACCATTATGTTATTTTCAATTACAATTACCATTGCCTGAATTTGAATTTGCAACAGTAAATGTAAGGCTAGACAGTTCTTTCCAGTCCTCTGGGAATGCTTTTACTGAAAATTACTTATTAAGGAAACAGAACTTGAGTTTATAAGCATTTTTGGTTGGTTGTTCTATGTTACTATTCCATGAGATATGCATTTCATTTATAATACTTAAGCTACAAACTGATTTTAAATTAATTTGTTCTCAGATTACAGTTCTCATTTTGTAACTTTACTGTGCTCTGATTTTTTTTCCCCCCACATTCAAAATACACATGTAGAACCAAGGCAAGTAGTACTGGCTAGATGTATTCTTCTTCCTCTACAGAGAAGATCCTTAAAATATATCACACAAAAAATACCCTCAACATACAGCACAAACCTTGAGTAGTTAGTAGTTAACCATAAAGTTGCATGTAACAGACATCTTCTGAATGCCGTGTCACAACAAATACTTATTTAAATCTTGCCACTAGTTTATCTTCATAAAGAGTAAAAACAAGTCACGTAACAATGATAATTCCTTATCTATGCAGCTGTGGAGTCAATGTTTTGCAGGTTGCAGAGGCCAAAGCAGCAACCACCGCCATCCGTCCCACCACTTCTGAGCAGGAAGGGGCCAGCAGCCCCTCTTCCTTTACTGTACTTCATACCTCAGACTAGCAGTTTTTAAATTGAAGCGTAGACAGACGCTTTAGGGACAAGGATAAGCAAACAAACTCGGTCTAAGATACCTGCTTTGATAACAGTCTTATCTGTGTGACTAAATGAACTGATGAAGATCACTTACATCTCTTTAGCATCTGCTTACTTAGGCTGCACACTGACTAGATCTGGGCAGTATTTCCCACCCTCGAAGTGTCTCCAAGATCTGCCTTTGTCTTTATATGCTGTCAAGGATCTCCTCTTTGTCTCGCTTACTCTAAAACTACTCAATTAAATCAGTGCCAGAAGAGCCCATCAAGCATTTAACTTGAGCCACATATTCTTTTCTTCCGCTGCCTTAATTTTTCTCAATTGTGTTAGAACAACTTTTATAGTCCAAACCTTACAGCTGAGCTTTTCTGTACCTATAAATCTCTTCTCTTATTAGGCCATGATCTGACACTTCTTTCAATCACAGACAATTTGCCTTTTCATTGTCTTCCATACTTGTCATATTATCTACTATCTCACCCCTTACAAGTAGAACATAAAAAAAATTACTCTCTCATATTCACTCACAAACAATCCATTAGACACCAAGAGCAAGTTACACTATGCTAGGAGTTAGGCAGGTAATACAGTGAGATTTTCTTAATTCAACAGAGAAATGAAAGTGTGGACATCAAAATATGCCGGAAGATACTGGCTCCATTTTGCTATGTACCATGATAAGGGCAATAGGCTGCTCATGACCATACAACACCAGTTGCCAAGAAATCACTTACAGAAGTTTCCTTAAAATTAGCAGTGAGCCAAGAAAACAACAACAAAACCCTCCTAAGAGCTACAGCTTCCCCCTCTACCAACAGGAACCTACCTGAGGAGCAGCAGACACAAGAGCCAGCTTGCCCCTTTTTTCATACCCTCAGCCCAATAGCTCCACCGAAGAGCTTCAATCAGCTCAGGTGAAACAAAGCTGAAAAGGGACTATTTCAGCTTTTATACATCTGAGTTTTAGTACAAACTTACATGAAACTGTCTTCATATGTCCTCATTACCTGCATACCAAAGTATATCAAAAGACAGAAACAAATATTTGCGTGCACTAAATCATACATGTCTACAAATGATACAATATATACTGTGAACCTACCTTTTAGCAAAAAAAAGGAAGATTTTCTAAAGACATTTAACTGGTTAGTGCACAGCAAAAACAAACAAAAGAAAATAATTCTTACTGCAGAAATAGCTTCAGATGTAAATGACACTCTTTGCTTTCATTATCAGGAAAAAAATGGGGTATGACAAGTTATAATAAAAAATAGGCTCTCTAGCAGAGACTTTTATCTGCAGCTTTCAGATTTGTATTTTAAGAGAAAACATTTTTTTCTCATTAGTAACAACCCCTGTTCCACACACACATAATTGTTCTAACAGTCTCCAGGAAGCAGGGTCCGACTGCCCTACTTGATGCAAGATGTGAAGTCCTATACTTGGAACAGAGCAGTCCCAAAAACCGAGCAGGCTCCTGACTGAATGAGAGCAGCTCTGCAGAGAAGGACCTCAGGGGTCACAGCGGACAAACTGATGATAAGTCAGCAGTGCAACCTCACAGTGAGTGAAGGCTAATGAACACTGCACAGCATTGACACGAGCGAGGCCAGCAGGTGCAGAAAATGGCACTTCTCTCTCTTCAGCACTCGTGAAATCACGCTGGGAGTACTGCGCACAGCTTTGGGCCCCTAGCACAAGACACACTGAGGCAGGCGAGGCTGCAAAGGCCACCAAGATGGCTGGAGACTGAGGGAGCCAGGTCTGCTCAGCCTGGAGAAAAGGGCAATACCATTTCTATTTTCAGCTACAAAATGGTGACTGAAGGGAACATGGAGCCAGACACCTCTTGGTGGCACCCAAAGGACAAGAGGCCTGCTTTGTGGCACAGGGAGTTCCTATTAGGTAAGAGGCAGAAGTGGGGGGCATTCTCAATGAAGGCAGTCAAGCAAAGGAAAGGTCCCCCCACAGTTGTGAGATTTCCACCCCTGGAGATGCTCTCACAGTTGTGAGATTTCCACCCCTGGAGATTTTCACCCCTGGAGATGAACCCTTTGAGCATGACCTATCAGACCCCAGATAAAGCCTTGCCTTGAGCACGGGGATGGAGTTGGGGACCCTCAGAGAGCCTTTCAATCATGATCAGCCAGCAATTCAATGGAGCACCCTCAAAATGAAAGCATGAAAGTTTTTCTTTTAAAATGCTTCAAACGAGTATTAATGCCTTTTCTTGGGCTAAAATTATACTTATCCTCAGCATACAGCACATATTATTAACATTGGGATTAAAAACCACACTGTGCAGCCCTACCCCCTAATCCACCCAGCTGCTGCATTCCAGCCCTGCCAATCCCCAAGACAACTTGTACAACAGCTCCACTTCCTCAGGACTTCTCCTGTACTTCTAAAGACCAGGTCAACTGCCCTAGATACTCCCCAGTTGTCCACACACCCTCACTCGTTTCATTAGCAAGCATCACATCACACATTTAATCGAACTTCTGAAAAGGAATAGCAACAATGGGACTTTCAGGCAGTGCAGCTGCTTAAAACTCATTTCTCACATCCTTTTGCTTGCACTTGGCCAAATATTGCGTGTCAGAATTCTGTAAAATCAATTTTCAAGTTATCCATCCAGCTCCAGAGCCTACTTTCCAGCCTCACAGACTGAAGTCTAACAAGCTGAACAAATTTTGTCTTTGCAGTTCCTTGCTTAACACCACGGGGAAAATTCTGTCAAAATCTAGATGCTTATACTAATGATAGAGGGAGGAGAGAAAGTCCCTTTTCAAAAATCAGCACAACAAAATGCTTTTCTAAAAAAGTAGAAAAAGAAGTGTCTGAGGGTGTCCTGCACACAGAAACAAAACCAAAGCTTTTGATACATGGGAGTGCATATAAAACCTTCATGAATCAGTGACAGTTTTTTAAGCCATAAGATACTGAAACTATTTTCAAAATCTCTATCACAAATATTTTAAAAGATTTTCAGTAAATATAAAATTACTCTAGATAATACTTCAGTATAAAAATATTTTATTAGGTTCATACTTTGCTGAATTCAGATTCACCCAGATGCAGAATTACAAGGAAGAATATAAACTGGGAGACTTGATTCTCAGAAATAGCAATCAAATCACAAAGATGGAGCAGCACCTTTCAAGACTGATTTCTATAGTAAAAAGCCATAATACCAAATTTGTCAAAAATGAATCTGAAACAGTTTCCTCTGTGACAAACCTCAAGAAGTAACAGGTCCAGGTGCTGACAGTAATCTACACACTTATCACACACTCTTCTTGGGAAGCTTGCCGTAAGTGCCTGTGCAAAGCTACAAACAGGTAAAGGCAAACAGCAAATATCAACATCCTGTCACTGCTTAATTCCCTCAAAATACTTTGAGCCTCCCTGCCTTGATCTGGCACATAACTGAGAATATTCTTTAAATTACTTTGTCATGCAATTGTAGTTTTCTGCCAGGATACATGAAGGTTTCTAACAATGACAGTGGTGCTATTTGCTGATCTCAGGACTGCAAGAGCACTTATCATCTCTGCTAACATTTAAACTCAAAATATGCTATGCATTTTTATGCTGATGGACTTCCACATTGCATCATCCCAGAAGTATAAAATACTGAACATTAAAAATCCTAATATTAACATGACAGCAAAACTGTTTTTCAATACATTTTAGTATATTTTTGGAAAATATTTTTTGATACAGAAACCTTAAAGTTCCTCGATGTTTCAAGTGGGGTTTTTGCCTAATGTCTCCTGATATGCAATGAATCTTCTCAAATTCATCTTCACATTGTCAAGAACACAAAGTTGATCTGTACTATATTGTCCTTTGCCTTCTTTTCGTATCTGAAAAACCAAAAAACACATACTTTCACTAATGGAGAAGTTTTTCCTATTAGATCCCCAGAAGCTGGTAAAGTTTAGAGGTTCTGTAGCAAGCCATGCTATGTATGCGTTTTGACAACACCAACACGTTCGTGTGTGCACATTCACCACTAGCAAATGTTTCTGCAAGTCACATCACTCCAGTACAACATTTCTGCTTAAAACTATGCTACAAGTGGCATCTTATTTCACTCCTAAATCTAAAACATGCACTTACTAACTGCTTTTCAAATTAAAAATCTTACACACCTAACTGATCAAACGACTGTAGCCCTGTCAAATATCCATACGTGCTTAGTGATAGGACTATGAAAGTCACTCCTCAGACTTCACCCAACTAAGAAATAATGCACTGAAGGCCATTCTCTATTTAAGTCAAAGCTACACTTAAAATTACAGCTTACAATTTTGGCTGTACAGTTCTTGGAAATACAGGATAATTAACTAACAACAGAATAAAAATCCACATGCAACTACTGCAAATTAAAACCAGAAGATGTGAATGTAAATTCAGAGGAGACTTCTCCTTCCCAACAAATTAGCTGCTCTCTCTCCTCCAGAGACATCTAAAAGATTATTTTTACAAGAGTTTCAGAAAAAATAATCAATTGCACATCACTAATGCTGACAGTATAGCATAGATGTTGCAATGCTGTTACCTTAACAATTCTATAAACTGCAAGGTGAGTGCATTTGGTTTCTCTAAAGCAGAATAGCAGGAATTTAATTATTTGCTTTCATTTTTTTTCCCATCATCTCATAAAGTCATACATTCCTGCTTAATTATCTCTCCTAGCTGCCTAAATCACAAACCTGAACCCACGCAGTGAACTGAGATACCAAGCTGGCTGTATCTGATGCCTACCCTCATTTTGAACACTGGCTGAAATTCTTTCAGTGCTGGAAGCAACTTCATCTGTACTGCTGCTTTTTCTGCTTCTTTACCATCTGCAAATACATCAAAAAGGGCATCCAAGGCTTCCCCTGCTACCACAAGAGAAGACTCCTTCATAGCCACCTCAAGAAGAAATTTTCCAATCATCTAAATACAAGAAAGAAAAATTGAGTTTTCAAACACTGCATACGACAATTTTTAAAAGTATCAAAGTTTCAGGCTTTCCACACAAAGTAGGCTTTTTCACCTTTAGTGTTTCAGCTGTATCTTGTACTTTGGCCAAGACGCTGCCAGAAATTCCAAGGATGCTCACTACATTCACTCTCACACTGGCATTGCTGCTGTGAATACTCGCTTCACATAAAGCCAGGAGCTGCTCAGGAGTCATACACTGATCAGCAAAAGAAAGAAAGGAAAAAAATATGTATTAACATTTCCAGAGAAACTTCAAAACATGAAACTTAACTAATGTGCTTCTACAGAACACTCAGGCAAATCTGTAATAGGAAAACAGAAATTCCTATATTATGAAGGGTACACAGATTCTTGAAAGTGTAATCAATAAGAGAACAGTTAAACTTTCCCTTTCAAATTCATAAGGTGTTTCTTTCAGAACTTAACTAAAGCTTTGTGAAGCTGAAGGAAAAAAGTTCTGAGCCAAAAGGGATTTTCACAAATCTACGCAGCTCATTAGCTATCCAGCTCGTTACAACTTATAGAAGCTCATATTTCAGTTTAAAGCCAGAAAGGACCAGCAGCCCACCTAGTATTACATCTTGTATAACAAATCACTAGGCTTCATTTCTATATTTAGCTCATGCCCAATGCTGGATATTTAATTCAAGTCCAACAAGCATTCTAGAAAGTCCAGCTTCAACTGGATGACATCAGGAAATAAAGAATCCATATGTCTAGGTGGTGTTAGCAGGTAATGTACTTGTCATTCTAACCATCTCACCCAAAGTTTTTATTGCTATTTTAATTTTTAAAACATTTCACCTGTTTATGTAGCAAAGTGTTCCTGTAAGGTCTATGAACCTACTGGAACATTTGAGCTTGATACCTCTTACCTGGGAGATGTTCTTTGATGCCATTGTTTGTAAGAGAGCTCTCAAAGCACTGGTTATGGCTTCCAGGAATTCTGTGTCTTCAGGGAGTTCTGTTAAAGAATTGCACCCAAAGCCAAAAGTTAAATGAGAAGATAAGGATACAAGAAGCATGAATTCCTTAATCCTTAATTTTTTCCTTCAAGTACTACCAAAACCAGAAAAAGCTAGATTTTCAGTAACTGATCTTTGTAGTTGCAACCATAGTGATTTTTTAAATTCAGTAGTAATTCTATCTGGAAATTAGATATATTGTTCTTTCATGGCACTTACTTTCACAGAATCATTTGTGTGAAGGGACCCTTAAAGGCCATCTAGTCCAACTCCCCTGCAATGAACAGGGACATCTACAGCTCCATGTGGTGCTCAGAGCCCCATTGATTCTGACCCTGAGTGTCTCCAGAGATGGAGCATCCACCACTTCCTTGGGCAACCTGTGCCAGTGCTTCACTACTCTTTTCTTAAAAACATTTTTCTTGCATCCAATCTAAAACTTGTGCAGAGCAAAGGGGCAGGATCACCTCCCTTGCCCTGCTGGCCACTTTTCTTTTGATGCAACCCAGGATACAGTTGGCTTTCTGGCCTGTGAGGGAACATTGCTGGTTCATGTCCAGCTTGACATCCACCCAAGTCCTTTTCTGTAGGACTGTGTTCCACCCTTACACCCTCCAGCCTGCACTGATAGCAGGGGCCGCCATGACTCAGGTGCAAGACCTTGCACTTGGATTTGTTGAACCTCATGGAGTTTACTTGGACCCACTGCTGGAGCCTGTCCAGGTTTCTCTGATGGCATCCCAATCCCTTGGGCAGGTCAACTGCACCACACAGCTTGGTGTCATCCACACACTTAATGAAAGTGCGAAAGTGTGTTTCAGGACATCCTGGTTAAGACGCTTGTTAAGACTGTTCTGACACCATAGTCAGAATAGAAGATTGAAAACCGTGTGTCACATGTGGCCATATTACAGGAACTGAGAAAATTACAGAAGCTGACTGAGTTCTTTAACTCCTTTCTTCTAAGCAGGCTTTTTTAAACACTCAGAACATTGGGGTCCTTCCAACTCATGCAAAGAGCATGCTTTCCAGTGGTTTAACAACCTTTCAGAAACGTACAAATCAAACAGTGCATTATTTCTGTTAACTACAAATTCATCAGTTGGAGTCATTGCCTTCAGTGCACATTCTGCATTCTTCAAAGCTTTTTATTTTAAGGTGTTGCAATTTTCTGGACTATTCCAGAAACAGAAACTCTTGCCAACTTAATACGCATCTCCACCTCTCCTACCTAGGAAATAAAGATCAAGTTGCTTTTCTTCAACTGTAAACCACAAAATTCCTTCTAAACACTTGGTGACTTATCATCTCTAACAGTTTCCATTAGTTAGCATTTAATTACTAACAAAATATTTAAACTAATTGTAGACCCCACTGTTTTTAGCTTGTCATTTCTTCAGTTTCACCTAAGAACTTCCAGACTATTCCAAAGTATAATATGAAATCTTGCTTATGTTTTCACATTTATTTTCATTTCCTGCATTTTGTTTTTTTCAAGCACTATAATCACATCACATGCTTTTAATATGACATTTTTTAAAAAAGTGTGTTTTGCAGGCAGATGCATCCTCAAGCAACAATGCAGCGTCATACTACACAACAAATAAGGACTGCATACACCATATTTGTGGTTACAAATGAAGTCACAAATGAAGGAAGGGAGGAAAACTGATCCTCTCAAGCTTTTAAAAGGCAAGAAATGACAAATGCATATGCTAGACTTCAGATCCATCTTAGGAAATACATTTTCTGTCAGTTTTGAGATTTGGCAGGTTCCTCCAGTCTCTAAGAATATCTCTGATTTAATGATGAGCCATATCACTGACCTTAAAAACACATTAGTAGAACAGTTTGAATGAAGCAGCTTACCAGGGAACCAGATCACTGAGTTGGAACCAGCTGTTTTTTTAAAGTCTTGGTTCAGCTTCTCTACTATTAGTAACAGAAATCATATAATAAGTGGTCCAGCAGTACTACTTGAATGACTATGATCTGATCTAAGGGATTGCAAGAAGTAGCTGGAAATGCTAACTGCCACGTACCTGCACTAGGCCATCCATTATGGATACTAGCAGATCTACAGGGAAACCATCACAGTATCTCTATGAAATAATGTGTCTTGGATGAATTACAGTGGATGCATGATAGTGTTCACCAGGACATATTTGATATATTTGATATTCTAAACCAGTATCATTTTTAGAAAAATTAAATTATCCAGTTTATTGACTTCTCCATTCAAACTGAACCACCATCATAACATGAAGTGGTTATCTTATGCACATTTGCACATTTCCTTACTATAAAACTGTTTTCAATAAAGCTGTGCAATCACATGTATAATGCATGTCCTAGAGACAAGAAGGCTGCCATCTTTCCTACTGCAGTATGCACATGCATTCTGGAGATCTTCGCAACAGCCACTTTGACCATTATTTCAAATAAAAATATGTGACAGACTGTCCTGGATACTCTTCCCTCATGAGCATTTCCACATTTAAAGGAAAAAGGTCCCATCTTTCTCATGACACAGCTGATTGATGAAAAATTGCTATTATCACTAATATATTCAAGAAAATAGTTTTGGTCTCAAAGCAAGGGAAGATTCATCTGCTAACTTAGTGACTTTCTTCTTGCACGCATAAACATAATACAGTCTTGCATTAGAAGTGTAATTGCTCAAGATTCAATTTGAGTAAACACACTATACCACTGTACACTGCTCTGTCAGCATGTTTCTGATACTCAGTATCCTTATTTTGAATGATTAATAGAATACAATTATTAATAAAATGGCAATAAAACCTAAGATGCATAGTGGCTACCTATGCATGTGTAGACCTACATGACAGGCCAGCAAGCCTCTAAACACCTTACCTGCTTTAGAAAAGATCAGCTGTGAGAGATGCTGTGCGAGTGACTGTAGTGCTGAGGCTCCTCCAAGGCAATCCACATCTGACACCAACAAAATGCTATGAAGACAGGTTAAAGCTCTACACTGCACTGTGTTTAGTCTGAAATGAAAACAAAAAGTGCACTTAGCAGACCTTTGTAAATAAATGCAGAAATACAGAGAAGGATCTTAATTTAAGTAAGGATGTAATCTGGTGTGCGGTTTACCCAAAGATCTGCATCTCTTCACTGAAAGTGAAGCATCAGATCTGCCATTTTCCAGATCTTAAAAGTAACCCAAAATGAACAGTCCTTCTAAGAGCTCTAAAACTGAGTATATATAAAAAGTAGTAAGAGAGACAATGAAATTCCTACTTTTTAATTAACGGTTTCCAAGACGGATTGTGCATACAGATGTCTAGAGCAACACTGTTCGGAAAAGCAGTTTTTTCAAGAATCTGGGGAGGGGAAAAAGAAAGGTTTAGCAAGAAGGCTTTTGTTTTTCATCTCTAAAGCATGGGGATGGGAAGATTGAATTTTTAGCTTAATGTCAAACAAATACCTCAAATATATGTATTTCATACTTGTCTGTCCTCAAAGCTTCGAAGGTAACAAACACTCACATGCTAAAAATGTTAAAATCTTCCTCATTCACTCAAAAATGGAGCAATCAAACACAGGTTTAGCACAGCTTTTCTTTCTGTACTGTGCATCAGGTGATTTTCTAGATCTCTACTATTCTTTTTCATTTTTTTAAATCTCTCTTCTCACAAACTGTTACAGAATTCTCAGATAGCTGCAAATTTAAAAGACTTTAACATGAAGCTTACACTGCCTGCTATTGAGTACAAAAAGCCCTGAAAGTTTTCACCTCAAGTGAATGCTGATCACACTAATAATTGGGTTGAGATCAGGAATCTTATATTTGCAACCCTATATAACAATTATCAAAACAATTCTGGAACAAGAGCAATTTAATTTTTGTCAGTGTCAGATATTGTACTTCAGACACCATGTATTAAATAGGGTAAAAGAGGAACGTGCATTTTTTTCAGTGCTGACTACTGTTATTCACACAGGTTACTTCCAGTTCCCTCAGCTAACACGGACATTTGGCAGCCAAGCTTCTAATCAAGTTTCCCTTTCTTTTTGCAGGTCATCTCTTTCACAACCAAATCAAGAAATAACCTTTGTATTTTGAAAAAGCCAAATTAATTATAACACAACAAAATGGCCAAAAAACAAACAAGAGACAACAAAGCACAAGGGTTCTAAAACATAAGAATCTTCTATTCCAACTTACATTATTTAGACAAAGACAACCCATGAGATGTTGCTACATCTCCAGGAGAAAACAAAAACCAAAATAACAACAAAAAAGCTAAGTTGTCTTTAAATAAATTTCATCTTCTCCAGGTGGAGTGGAGAGATTTGTTTGCCTAACTTAGGATATAAATCGGACACAAATGAGAGAACGTAGCACATGTTGGAAACAAAAGAAAATACCTTCTTTGGAATGAGGTTGTTCAGAAATGCTGAGTGAACCTCAGCAGAGAGGCACAGGGGTGACATCAGCAGCCCACTGCCCTCACTGTACGAGTTTTCCATAAACAGGTCACTTTCATCACTGCTGGAGAGCTCTTCCCACTCATCATCAGAGGGATCTGAAAACAGAAGAAAGATTTGTAAATGTGACCTCACTACAGAATTATACCTGGCTCCAGCTCTTGGTTTAAGTCTTAAGTTCCAGTGCCCTAATGAAATACACATAACCCAAGAACCATTAGGCCACAGTTACAAATGTAGTACCACTTTTGTTTAAGCTGTCACACTAAAAAAATAACTTATTTTATATTCACTCATGGAACATGTACTCTTATGAAAGAGATTCTCCAAACACAGACACCTCATCCTCTGGTCTTAACTATACTTTACTTAAAGATATCAGATAAGGCACAAAAGAAGCATTTCTTGAGAAACATTAAACATTTACTGAGATTTTAACTTGGACTGTACCAATTTGCTTTTTGAGATAGATTCAACCATGCACACACATTCATTTAACCTGTTTAATACCTGTAATCAGATTAAGGCAATCGTTTTGTCTAAGAATGCTGAAGTCGCAGAGAGACCTCTTCTAAGTGGGCACTAATGGGGTTGGATGAAGGTGATGCTGTTTTCACAGAAAGCTAGTGAAAAGGAAATCTTGACAACACAGCCAGCCAAAGCAATCTAAATTACCTTTGACAGCTTTTTCAGACAACATATTTTAAGTAAATTAGAAGTACAAATATATAAGTTAAGCTGGGTTGATATTTTCTGTAGAGACAGCTGCGGGGAGAGGTGTTGAAGTAAGGATATCAATGGACACAGCTACAACAAAGTAAATAATGTGTCTGTGGCAAAAAGTTGCCTTGGCCTGATGAGCACAAGTCCATCACCTACATTTAACCTGATATTCCTACATCCACAGGATTTACAGTAAGCTATCTAATGTTTCAGATCTGGTTACATTTTAACGAGTGCACAACTGGTGTTTACACAAATTCTAAGTCTACAAGTAGGAATGATCCTCCTCACTTAATGATGAAATTTCTCCCCCTGTTAAAAAGTCAGGATATTTAACTAATGTGACAAAATTATACATATTAATATCTACCATCATGTAATTTTGTCTGACAAAAGATTAATGTGTCATCTAGTTCCTATAGAGACTAGTGCACTACCATGCACTTCTTCTGTGGCAAAAGGTAAAGTCATTCACTTAGAATACATTCATTTACTCTCTTATTGTACTTCTCCTGCACTGAGCACCTGCATTCAATAACAACTTTATTTAAAAGGTGATGACTACTTCTATATGATGCAAAGTAACTTGTTAGGCTGTGACCACCTGATCACATGGTCAAATTCTTTTCCTTATGGTAACACCCAATTAATTCTACCTCCACAATGCACTGTGTTACTAACTTCTGCGTGAGAAAACATGTCATCTTTCATGTTCTACCAACAAGGCCCTGCCCCAGTGCAAGAACAAACATGCAAATAAAGCTGACATCTCCTTTTCAATACATTTCTTGCAGATGGAAGCAGTTTTGTTTTGTTTTTTAGAAGCAGCATCTTAAAGCAAAGAAAGAAAAAAATCTCAGAAAATTAAATGATCACTGTACTACCAGCTGACCTAGCAATTCAGCAACAAAAACAACAGCAGTGGCATCACAGCTCAGAGAGCAGAAATTGGATCAGTCCACAACTAAGATCAGGTTTCTTGTAATGTTCTTGGAAATACAGCAGCATTTCCTGTGGCAATCCTATCCTAACTAGGGTTGACAACCTGTGAACTTTGGACAACTGTGCTGATTCCTGACTGCTTGCTCCATGCCTGCTAAGGATGAGAGTACTGTTTCTCCTCCCAAATGCCAGCCAAAAAACATCTATTTGTCAGCCTGGTTATTTCCCTTAGTTGTGTGGCAAACTGAGTGTTTTCATCAAGTCAGCATAATGGCAAAAGCTATTTTAGTTATCAAATAACTTGAAAATTAATTCAACAACTGTTTCTGGATTCCTCTTAACTTCTACTGACTACAATTTTGTCTGCCCATGTATGGGTGAAATACTGCAGTGAAATACAACACAGTCAACCTTACATTACACTGAGTGAATGGCAGAATATGCAGCTCATCCGCAAGAGATTTTCCAATTAAAGGGGAGAGCTTATGAATTACAGCTCATTAGATGAGAAACACAGTTACAAAAAAAGCTTCACATATAAGGTGAAGAATTTCCTTCTGCCATAGGAGAAAAAAATCACCAATGTGAATACTTGGGTATTACTGTGGATTTTATTAGGATGTGAAAAGATTTACCTACAAAGTTATCTCCTATATGATTACTTTTGCATCAGCCTCACAAATTGTGTTAGTGACTAAAATGCACAGGATTTTTGTTTTTAAACAGAATTTGTGAATCACTTATTTGTCTCCCCATGGATTTGGAGAAAAGCCATCAACACGTTGATTATCAGAGTTCAAAAAAAGATATCCTATACCTTTTTCCTACTCCCCCTCCAGCATTTTTCTTTAAAAAAAAAAAAAAGGAAAAAAGAAAGCTCATCAAGGCAGAGATCTCAACAGTCTACATCTGCACTGCTGTTGCTAGAGTTTCATGCAAAAGCCACCTCTTACTTCTTCTGCAACAGAAGTAGTACCTAAATGTAAGATGTGCAGTAATTCAGTCAAAACCAGAAGAATTCTCTCCTTAAAAAAATAGATACTCCATTCCTGTAACAGGAATATTGTTACTATATAGTATCAATATTGTATCAGATTAACACTCAGACTGCACTCTAACTGAACAAAGAATTTGTTGCAGGACTGTTATCTTTGGCACAAGCACTCAGAACAAAGCCTTCCCCTTTAAATCATACGGTATGTGCAGTACAAAAAATGTGTAATAGTAGAAGTTATTTAAATGAGAAAAATACTTAAATAAGTAGTAGAATTAATTACTGTGATTGTCAACCAGATGAGGGCATCAGGCAGGAATGACAATTCTATGCAAATTCACCTTAAAGGTTAAGATCACCAAATGGCAAACTAAACATGACTTATCCCAGAAACTAAAGCCACACCACCACTTGCAATGGAGGGAGAGATTCCTACAAACCTTCACTGCAGCACATATTAACAATGATTTCCAGAGCAGTCTGCTGAGCCATCAGTAAGGCTGTCACTTCTTTCAGTTCCCATTTATCAGACTAAAGAAAAAAAAGATGCAAAATTTAATTTTGGAAAACAATATTTCAGTGCAATTTAAAGCATCTAGACTGTCAGTGAAAAATACAACCCAGCCATTCCTCTTCTCACCCCTCAGCAATTTGAGAAAACATTAAGATCTATCTACCTATCATCACTCTGACAGATATTTCAGATGACCATCTCTACTAGGGATCAAATTTTACTTTTAAAAATCTCATCTGAACTACAGTTGTAACAGAAAAGATTACTAAGATGTTACCTAAAGTCCTAGCAGAAATATTTATTTCTACTTTATTTTTCACACACAGAACAGTGAATGCATTTGTTATCTCTCTGCAATCTCCACTGAACGCTAAAAGTCATGAAACATCACACTCACCTTACGCAGGGCTCAGGACTTCCTGCACTAGCTAGAGGTAAAAGAGTCAGATAAGCCTACACTTCCCACTAGCCGACAAAATGGAAATGTGCTTTCCTTATGTGTTGCTCAACTTGACCACATTTGAACAACTTGTGCTGAAATTCTCCACGCTCAGCTCTGAAGTCTTAGCTAAAACAGACAAGCCATTTGGGAGTTGAGATTAGTGACTTTAGCAGTTACTCTGGCAAACACTAGACAGCAACAGCCATTCAAACGCACAAAGCTCCCAGAGCCAGCCAGACACACTTACTGGAAGCAGGTCTGAGATGTCATGTTCTCCACTGCCTTTTCCTTTAGGTATTTCTTCCATGCCATCATCTTCACTTATAGCACAGTTGTCTGTAACATCAATCACGTTTTCCTCGGTTTCTGCCTCTGCAGCAGGTTTTAATCTGTTTTTTTCAGCTTCATTCATACGAATAATTGTTTCACCAGCATCTACTGCTAATGATTCTGAGAAAATCTTCAGGATTGCATTAACCATGTTTCCCAGGCTGCCTGGTGGAATGGTTTCCTTGATATTCCAGATGGTGCCTATACATGAAATAGTTGAAACATAAAAATGCATTAAATTGTCAAATCCCAGCTCTGTAAGAGCTGTATATTTTGTGAAGACACAGTCTCTGTGAGTTACAATACTTATGGCTTGTATTTCTGCATGAGTCCACAATCTTTTCTCCACAGATCTGCATTTTTCTTTTTAGCATTCCATACACTGCTATGTAATAGCTGCCCAACATTCACGCCTCAAGCTTGGAGAAATTCCAGTATGTAAGAATACACGTAGTATTTATAAGGAGTTATGTTGACAATTTTACCTTTAGGAAAAAAAAAAAATTAAAATCCACAAGATAATTATTTTCTGAGTATTCTCAATTAAACTCATTTATTGCACTCCAGTACTAAAAGTCACCATGGTTGAGCAGTTGAGGTAGAGAGAACAAGGCAGAAAATCTGAGGTAAAAAACCCCACACTTGAGGTAAGATCAAAACAATGCCTGTACTACTTATCACTGACTCATTTGACTTGTGAAAACCAAATGAACATTTAAGATGGATGACCACAGTAACAAATTCAGAATCAAGCATTTGAGATGATTCTTTACAGACATTTGGGTCTATGTTTTCAGTACAGCACAAAACACAATCCTAAGAGGAAGAAATAACTTCATGAACCAACTATGCAAGCACTGCTTACAGCTAATGTCAGGACATCATCACAAGAGGATGTGAAGATGAGAAGAGGAAGCCTTCCGGCTCTCCCATCCTCCTTTACCTCTTGTGCCACCCAAAACAACAGAAGGAATGCCCCAGACACTCTACCTGCTATCAGTGTTCTCAAAAGGATGTGCTTCATTGTGCTCTCTGGACACAGCATCACTGTTTCCAAGACTTGCTGCACAGGGGCACTGAATGAAGAAAGGAGATCTGGATTATCTTCTGTCACTGCCTGTAAGCAATTTGCTGCAGCAAAGGAAAAAAGCAATAATTAATTAACAAATCCAATAGTAAATTTCAGTCTCCTAACAAGAAAGCACTGTACTCCTGAAAGTTGGAATAATTAAACACAGGGGAAAAATATGCAATGCAGCTTCGTACTGTAGCAGCATGACACCATCCTTCACAATTTGTGGCTGAGGTTAACAGACATACTTCAGCAAACATGCTGCAGGTAGGGCAGTGAGGACAGTGCTGTTGGACACAGAACTTGTATCAATTTCAGCTACATGAAATTCAATTTCTGCACTGTATACTGATTAAGGAAAATACAAAAGAAAGTGCTGCAAGCACAGACACCACTGAGACTATATAAGACCATAATTACAATACTACTAATAAAAATGCGTTCACAATGATAGGAGCCACTTAATTTTTTTTTTGTTTTGTTTCCAGATGGACCATATACTTTGATCTACTGAAAAAAATAATAAAAAAAATACACCTCCCTCAAGCACTTTCTTTCCACAGACTTTTTCCACCCATGTTACATGGTTACCATCCAGGCTCCATTCCCCTTTAGGACTTCTGAACACAGTATTGTTCAGAAGGGAATTCAAAGTCTTATATCCAGTGTGCTGTTTAAGCAACACTAAGGCAGGTGCATTATGCAGTGGGTTTGACATCAGTGTTACATTCAGACAGTGAAGAAAAAAACCCAAATCTTTAGATCCCATCTCCTCTTTTTGTAACTTACCTACTGAAATAGCCAGATCCACATTCGTGGAAAATTTCTTAATGTAATGTAGCACAGCCTCCAGACACCCTTCTTTATTGAATATGGATACTGCTGTACCATTGCATTCACTAATGCATTAAAAAAAAAAAAAAAAAAAAAAAAAAATCAATAAAACACTTTTCCCAGGAGAAAATAATTCTAACGAAATTTTAAGTAACACATACTTGGTATTTTTCACATTTATAGTTTTAAGACCTACTTAAGAATGACATATTAGCCAAAGAGCTCATCACAGTTATGGCCAACCCTACAAAACACAGAAAAACGGGCTGGGATTCCCGGGATATCTCTGAGAAAAGCTGCCCTGTGTCAGCTGCTTCCTCACACACATTATTCAGGAGTTTATCAGGCCAAGAGCAACCTTCTGTGAACAGAACCAGCACAACAGGCAGCCATGGGCCCTCCACCAGCCCACGTGGATGACTTCACCCTCACATCCTGACAGAGACTGGGCTGCTGCCTCTCCTATCACTGCAGTCATTTACTCTGCAAAGTGACCGCTGCCCGATATCCAGAAAGGTACACCAAAACAATGCTAAATGTGTCGTTTCTTTCTGTTATCAACTGTGAAATTCATATCTCCTCAAGTTTTCACAGCTACTTCAATTTTTCAACTAAAATATTAATACAAGACAAATTCTAACTAAAAAAGACACAGGACCTAACTACCTACAGTGCTCTTCAGAAATCCACTTGTGAAAATACTGTCTCAGCATCAAGGCCAGCCCCAGTTTGATCAGCACCACACTTAGCAGTGATGCCAGCAGTTCGTGATCAGAGCCACAGGGTTCAATGCACAAAGAAGGGACTTAGAGCACGCTTAATGACTGCAGTTCCTCTTCCAAAGCACTGGTGTCTACAAAAGCTGTCATAAAAAAAAGAACACTAAAAATTGTCCATATAGGCCATGCAAGGTGCTGAGCAAGCAGTTCCTGCACTGCTTTCAACCCCTTGAAAACACGCTTTACAGATAAGGACTCAAGTCAGCATCCAGTCAGACAGACAGGGAACTCCTTTGCAATACTGTACTGCACAAAACAAAATTCTCTATGGACCAGAAATGCACAGCTGTTACAAAATAAAGAGAAAACCAAATTCCAGGAGAACTTTCAGAAAAGATTTTCATTTAAATGTGCATTTACTCTCCATTTACTTAGTGGTTCCAGTGCCGATTACTAACTGAGCTACTCATATTCTTTTCTCACATAATTATGCACATCTATTAGTGCTTCAGTCACTACAGGGCAGTTTGTTCCAACACTTAATACTAACTTTTGGGAAGACCTGCAGAGAGAGTAAGCTGTAAGAAAAGCAAACCAAAGCTCAAACATCTGCCCCCTGTATTACAGCAGACATTGATAAGGCTGCATGCAGCACCACCCAACTCAAACTGTACAACTGTCTTCACAGAGTCTATGACAGAACATTCAGAAAACAGCATCCCAACTGAGGATGATCGATAGAAAGAAACTAAAGACCACCTTCATGTATTTTTAAAATCTTCACTTATGAGTTGATCTTTTATCACGGATTACCTTTGTATTTCAGATGTGGACCCGCCATATGACTAAGTCAGTCACATCAGGAGCTGAAGGCAGAAATCAGGTGGGCAATTGAACACAGCTGCTCGTGCAAGGACAGCTGCTTCCTTTCTGCCTCAGCCACCGTGCTCTTTCAGCAGCAACTTCATTTAGCTTTTCTAAGAGACCAGTGCTAATGCAGAACTCACCACACATTCCACAGCAAGTTGATAGCCTCGTTGGCTATATCTTCAATGTAATTTTTGTTCATCTCTCTGTGTTTCTTCGGGGAGAGCTGGTTAGCATCTAGTCCATTGCTACACTACAACCAAATAAGTAAAATAGAGTTGGAAAACAAGCCAAGAGAAAAGCCAAGATTTAAAAAGTTCAAAGCAGAGGGAATTGAGAAATCTCTCATCAAATGTTTAATATCAGAAAACCTGACTAGTTTTCTGTTCACTGTGAAAACTGGGTCACAGCGGGATTGAATGATTGATTTGTTTTCTCCTGTAGAAACAGACTCCTACAGCACTAGCTTTGTACTCAGACTTCAGGAACACTTTTTTTTTTTTTTTAATAAAGAAATACTTAGCAATTTTAGAACCTGAAAAGCCATTTCTTGCTAATAGAGCTTGTATGCAATTTTCAGCAGTTCTAATCACAAAGACTTATTCTGCTATATATCTTACTGTGCTCTACAGTAATACTATTACTCGTATTTAATATACACTGAAAACATACAGAAAATGATGGTATTGCTCAAAGTTGCTCATACAAAGACAGCAGCTGACAGAACCCAATGCAGTTTCCAAACTGCACTGCAAACCTGGACCAAAAAACAGTGCTCAGTACACACTGTTTTACAAAAGCAGTAACTACTCAACTCTAATTTAAGCTTTCATTAAGACAAACTGTTCACCAAGAAACCTTAGTACAATAAAGATGTGCAAAATATCCTGACAGATAGAACAGACTACTCTTAAATGCCATTCCTGATCCCAAATCACCAGCCTGCTTAAGAAAAAAACAACCCAGGCAACGCACCTTACCATGGACCCAAACTGCCAGCTCAGGAAGCACATAATTTTGTAGTGTTTTAGATTTACATATATCTATGTAGAGTTGTAGTATTGTAGGTTTACTAACAAATCCTAATGATGAAAAAGCAATATATTCTGTATCATGTGGGAAATACTCAAAACGTACAGCAGTTAACGCTCCTAAAGATAAGGAGAGGCTATTAGGTCTACTGAGACACTCTTTTAAAGACTTCTCCCAAATATCTATCTTAAAAGTGCTGCAAAAAATGGAACTACTTTGGAAATAAAGATATATAAAGAGCCAGATCAATTTAAAAACAGACTAAGAATAAGCACACCTCTTTGAGAAGTGCCACAAGGGGTGTCATGACGTCCTGGGTCACCATGTCATCACAGACTTCAAATCCTCCGCAAGCACTCAGATTTCTAGGAAAAAATAAATTTGTTTGGATCAGATAGGAGACTTTCTAGAAACGTTTAATAATAATATATTTTTTTTACCACAGCAGGAGCCCCTCCCTGTAGCGCTGAACGCAGACCAGAGCTTACCGGAGGGCACCCGCCGCCGTCTCACGCACAGCCAAGCTGCGGTCCAGCAGCATGGGGCCCAGGCAGCGGACGACGTCCCTCTGCAGGAAGGCCGGGATGACGTGCTGCTGCTGCAGCAGCCGTGAGATGCTGGCACAGGCGTACTCTCTCACCTCGGCGCTGGGGTGCTGCAGCTGCGGAGACACAGAGTCAGGGGAGCGGGCACACAGCTGGTCTGGATCGTGCGGATGCGGCCTTTTGGCTGCAGATCACAGTTCTGAGGAGAATCGAGGGCCTTCAGCTCCTGAGCAAGCTTATAAATCTCTGCCTGAGTTATGAGGTCATCTCTACGAGCAGACAAACCCTGTTCCAGGTGTGTAATGAGAGGGCACCAGCTCAGGCACAGACCTGATGCCAGCTGGCACCAGTGGGACCTCTGACTTACGCTGCTAAAAGCACATGCAGAAGTGTGGGGGGGAAACACTGCCAAAAACAATGCCGTAAAAAATGACACCACAAGAAAAGCTGAAGAAGCCAAAGCTACACAAGTGCACGAGGCCAGAGATATCTGCCTTGGGTCAGCCAGAGCAGCCCTGCTCCGTGCCCACAGACCTGCTGCCAGGTGGGTACCAGGGCTGCACTCCATGGGAATGGCAGAGCGGCAGCAAGGGGCACAGCAATGGCTGAGATGCAACAGAGAAGATGACACCTGCCAAACAGCAGCGTGGAAAAACAGTGCATTCCCTCACCAAAACCAATTGGATCTCTCAGCTCTCTCACCCTGGTGTGGGTGTATCTGTGTACTTTTTTTAAGTAGTGGATAGGTCAGTCCAGAAAAATAATCAAGCAGCACGTTGTTCAATCGGTCACTTGGGTGAACAAAGGGACTTGTTCACCTAAATGAAAGTAGGCTTTTACTTCCAATGCTAAAGCAATCCACACACGAAGGTTCCAACTACACTTCCCATCTGTAACGCTTCAATCCAAACTAACGAGTGGTGGAAGATCGACTGACCCCAACCTCTCCCAGTACTGCGTCTCGATGCCCGCAGCACGCCGGCCGGGCAGACAGACAGACAACAGTCGCGCACAGGGCAGGGCGCGGAGCACCGGCAGGGCCGGGCCGCCTTCCCGGGCCGCGTGCGGGGCAGGGCCGGAGCGGGCGGCGGCGGAGGGCGGCTCAGCCCCGGGCACCCGGGAGACGTCGGGCCGTCGGCAGGACGGACAGCACCGAGCCCTCGCCTCCGTCCCTCCCCCCACCGCCCGCTCTCCCGAGCGCGGCCTCCACCGCCCCTCCGGCCCGGGCCCGCCCCCCGCTCCCGCCCGCACCTTCTGCAGCAGCTCCGCCGCCGGCTCCTCCTCGGGGCCGCCCTCCACCTCGCGGCGCGGCTCGGGGCCGGTCGGGGAGAAGGGGACTCTCCGGAACCGCCGCGCGCGGCTCTTGCCCATGGCTCCGCGGCACCGCGCCGCTCGGCGCCGGCGCACCCACGTGTGAGACGCGGCGCAGGCGCAGCGCCGCCCCGGAGCCGCCTCCGATGGGGTGCAGCGCCGCAGCGGCACCACGGCCCGGGAGCGGCCGGACTCGGCGCCTGGAACGCGCCGCGTGCCGACCGAAACGATCCGCCCGGCAGCGGGGCGGCAACGGACGGCAGCCGAGATTCGTGCCGCTCCCCGCTCTCTCCAGATCTGCTCTTGCGCGGAACAAAGAAGATAGCGTCCGTTTATACAAAGCCTTTATTTTATACACATTTACCTACAAAATGTACAACGGTTAAAAACGATGGACGGGCGGAAGAACTGCTGGAAGGATCGCAGAGGACCGATGTCGATGCCCTAACGGTCAGTCTGTCCATAGGCTGCCTCAAGCCAGCCCGGCCCGCAGGTAGATCTACAGAAGCCGCAGCAGCTGTGCAGTTTCAGTCAACTGAGAGCTTGGGAATTTAAAAGGCACCTGAAATAACTTCAGCTCGTAAAATTCTTTGCCAGTTGAGCTATCCAAAAAGCTATGCAGGTAACATCCGCAGCCTGCTTTTAACACTTGGAATAACACGTTATTACTGTATTGTGGCACTGTTTTCTTCAACAAATTTGAAGTTACACATTTGCAATCCTAGTTTCATGTTCAGACTAATCACAGCCTAAAATCCACTCAGTGTGGTCTTCTGAATCAAGATACAGTACAGTCTTACAATCAGGAAGATGCAAGCGTATTTAAGACAATATTTAAAAGATTAAAGTCTTCTTAAAATAGCAGTGCTGTGAACCAGATCAATGAACTGCAGGTGAGCACAAGGAAAGTGACTGGTGCACTGTACACATATACACACGCAATTTGACAAATGCGATCCTCAACACAGCTGCAAAGTTCTTAAACATTAAGACCAGTTCTCTCCAGCACAGACAGTCTTTCTGCAAGTCTCTTAACCAGTTCCAGAAACAGCGACCAGATGAGGACAGCTGTAATGAGTAAGTGTGCTAATAAAACATCCCGGGAATGGCATGTGTTCTTCTCAATACTGCTCATGAGACAACAAAATTCAAACAGCAGTTGTTTTTGTCCTGAACCTTGGTGTTACTCTGCTATTTACAACAGCTTACAAATACACAACACAAATGAGGTTTGGTTTTCAAGTTCAACTCCATAGCCAATTCACATACTTTGCCTGGATGTTCTCTTCTAGCTGAAGTAAAAAAGTGACATTAATACTGAAAAGAGGTAATCAGAAGTAGCAAAAGCACTGATATGATAACAAAGAATTTGGATAAATAGTCAAGAAAGTAATATTGCACACTTTCACTGTCAACTGTATAAGACTTTCATTACTAGGCAGTGACAACCAATCCTGTTTGGTGGTGGTGGTTTTTTTGCTGTCATACTACCTTAAAAAAAAAAAAAAAGTCATTTTTGGTTTCCATGGCAGTGGAAAAAACCGAAGGAAGACAGCCCTTATTGAACATGAGGCCTAGGTTTCAAAATTAGTTTTCCAGTCTGCAAGACAGAAAACAATGAAAAAGTTAAGACCTTGAATGCTGAGCATAACTGCACTTCAATTTCACAGGCTAAGTTCAAAACGACAAATGAAACAACGCTAAATATCCTAAATTCCAGTTTTGCATGAATCCACACAATTTCATAAGGTGTATTTTTCTGAGCAGCACTTGTATACAATACTTCACATTTATTTCTGAAATATCTGCATCTTGAAAAAAAGAAAATGCGTAGAGAATGAACCATTAACACTTACATCATCACAGGACATGTTATATTCTGCCAAAACTGTTCGACATCGAGCTGCTATACTGTGAGCACTGTGTCAAGGAAAGCAGCCAGATTTGTACACTAACAGCTCACTGAAGACACAGCATTGGCATACACCAATACACTAATGACTAAAGTATTTCACTTGAAAAAACACTATCAAAGGATACATTGATGGTGCCACCACTCTTTTATGTATTCCAGCAAAGAACAAGCCTATTATAGTAATACAGCTAATTGTGAAAAACGGGTGATTCCAAAGTGATGTGAAAAACGACACCTAGGAAATAAATCTCATTAGTTTTAGCATATACTTGCTACACACAGAAAGCTGCTGTTCAGTTCAACAAATTAAAAAACTACTGCTCTTAGTGGACAATTCTTTAGACACACCTTAAGCGGCAGTATTTTGCCATTGTGCGAGGACGTAGTACAGAACTAGTCCAGATGGCTTGAGAGCCAGAACTGATCTCTGAGGTCCTTGGGAAAACAATCTTTAGCCTTTTGACTTTCAAGATACTACAGCACTTAACTGCAACACCAGGCTACGAGCAGACTGCATACAGGACTAGCACAACCTTTACCTTTTGTGTCTCTGGGTCTATTAACCAGTTCCAAGCACCAGTTGCTGTGCAGACTGATACCACTATTAGAATCACTGATAAAAGAAAGAACAAGAATGTGAGTATCATATTTTTACTCCTATCAAAAGCAGTATTTTTTTTTCCCCAAACAGAGGCTCTTAAGCACTTATTTCTTTTCCCATGTCTGAGGGAGGAAAAACCTCTTCTTGGAAGGTAGAAATGAAAATCTGTAAGCAAACTTCCACTGTTTATAACAGTAGACATTCCATACAGGTTTCCTATATAGGTACAGAAATCTAATTTCTTTCAAGTAAAAGCATTTCAATGCTTTGAAGAAACAACACTTTCTAAAACAACACAGCTAGAAAACCTAGGAGCTGGAAGACTGCAGCTAAGAGTTGTCCCAACTATTCAGTGTTCAGCTTCCATCCTGCTAGCTCCTCTATGTAGGAAAAAGCCTGAAGAATTAGCACCAACAGTTTCAGTGGCACAGCTAAGTTGTATTGTACTCCCCTCCAACCCCAACCAACACGCCTAGCAAGGAAAGTGGACACAGAAGGAAAAAAAAAAAAAAAAAAAAGAAAAAAGTACCCACAAACTTAAACAGGAGCCAGGAAACAAAACAAATACAGAATGACTTTAGAAGAATAATCAACTCACTGTAAATGAAAAAGGCTAAACACAAACTATAGCAATATGAGACACTAGCTTGACTTTGAGAGACTATAAAGGGCTGGAGAGCAGCAGGTGATAAAAAAAAGAAGGAACAAAGTAGAGAAAGCTTGTGTTCTATTGCACATTCATAAGGCTCAGAGGCTTTCACTGACAGCCTTGCAGATATGAGTATTTTTTGTTGAATGTAATGCTTGGATGGATGCAAACAGACTTTTACCATGATAAAAATAAACAAAGAGAACAAAAAACAACACACAAAGACACAACCTGGAGTTGCACATTCCATACTGATAATAAAAAGGTAAAACACAAAACAACACAAAAACAGTAACAATTTTTAAAAGAAGGTTGGAAAAGATCTACCTAAAGCATATACTTCTTTTCTGTATGAGTACTTCTTTTCTTGGGTAAAAGGAGAAAAAAAAAACCATAGCACTGAGATAAATACCCTCATCATACAGTAAAAAGTCCCTCTTATATATGAATTACAAAATTAACAAAATTGTTTCTGAGTTTGGAAACCTCAGCAGAATCTTTGAAGCAAAAAGCAGTCTATTTCCACCATGGACTACTGATCTGAAAATTGGCAGCACACCTATTCTACACACATTCTGCTTCCCTCCTCTGCCACTTCAAGCTTTCCCGTTAGAACAGATGAAAATATATTCTGCTCCTAATTCCTTCTGCTTCAGAACCCAGTGCTACAATTTATTCACTCTCACTTTGAAGGACTATCTAACCTAGTCTTGTTTGATTCCAGAACCTGAAGTGTCTGGCTGGGCAATAAGAGCTTTCAGGAAACAAGCAAAAAAGCAGAACAACAAAAAGCAGCCCAGCAACAAGTAAAAACAAAACAGAAAAAACAAAAAACCTACCACACATTAATATCCCAACTCTGAAGAATAACTCAGCCTTGAGCTCATTCTATCTTGATATCTGGCAGAGCGTTGGCTTTAAAAATGTATATACTGGATAACCAGCCAAGCCATTCTGCATACCAGATACAAACTCATTCCTTTAATTCATACAGTTTTTTATTTGTCAAATTTGTGTTCAGCAGTGGTAGGAATGATCAGTGGGACCCAGGACATTGCTTCTGAATAACAACCAGGCAAGTGAACACATTACTGCCCTACAGCAGAGCATGTAAGTGCATGCACACCACAGAAACTGAAAAAGATCATTAAGTAGAGATTGTTGTTTGGGTAAGCATAAATCAAAGCTTCACACCAGTAAATCTAAAAAGCATATAAAAGAGAATGCAACGTATCCCTTGGAACATCAAACTTACTTCTCCAACGTCCTGTAGCTGGTTGCAAACACGCAATATATTCAGTTAGCCTTCTTTCAAACGCTTTGAGATCTGAGGGAGATACATTGTAAGTGTAATTAGATCTTCATCTGCTTAGTTATACTGTGATGTAAAAGATGAAAGGAATTTGCTTTTTTTCCCCAGCACACACCTCTTTCTCAAACAGGCAGAAGAAAACAAATGCATTCATCGCATGGATGAAAAAAAGCAGTTAGAATAACTCCACCCAACTCCAGATGAAAAGCGTAACGATGCCGTTACATTAAACACGAGAAACATTCCTACTTACAGAAAACAGAAATGGTTAAGAACTCAAAGTATTTTAAACAGCTTTAAGAATACCTAGATTTAGAATAGCTTACACAGCCCCTTCACAACAAATAGATAACGTATTTTAGAGATTAATTATATCATGAAGCCTTTAGGTTCCATTACTGATATAGCAATGGAAAAAAAAAAAAGAGGTTGGCTATTTGCCAGCTGTTCAGCTATGTTGCAGCATAGCTTTGACGACATTATTTTGTAGAACACTTAATGCCATATGTCATACAGAGAGATACAGACACATACATACAGAGCAAACACTAATTCATTAATCTTAATACAATTCTTTTTTTTTTTTCCTCCCTCTAAATAGATGCTTCACCTTACTGCCATTGTTTTCTCAAGATCTTTCCATTTAAATTGCTGTTAAGAGATGAACAGCACTTCAAGTTGTTCCTAATTTGTGTAAAATCCTCACTAACCACCGCTTGTCAAGGAGCTGTTTCACCCCCTGCCTGTTAGATTCAATCTTCTGTTCAAATAGATCAATATTTGACAACATTCAGTCAAAATCAGAATTCTACCAAGAGTTAAAAAGCTTTTTAATAACAAACACATAGTTTTTCAGCTGAAGAGTTTCAGTTAACATTACCCTTAAAGTACTTTCCTTCAACTTGAAGCTATTGCTGAATTATTTAACCTATCATAGAGCAATTGGATTACAAGGAGAAAAGAGCAGGTATTATAGTCATTAGTAATGCACTTTTCCAAGTTCAAACTACTCCCAAGAAGCGTGCAGCGAGTTCGTGGCAGAAGATGACAGCGCCCTGTCTGTGGCCACAGAACTGCTAACTGCGCTAATTGATGCCAACAGCTACAGCCAGCCCGGCAATTACAGCTAACGAGCGGGGCTCCCCGCGCAGCACCAAGCTCTGTACCAGGCACCGCAGCACGGAGGGCATGGCAGGAATCCTGCTCTGCTGTCAGCAAGAGCTCTAAAAGAGCACCCCGCAGGCACAGGGACGAGCTTATCTTGGGGCCCGTGCTGTAAGAGCGGCCCCCGAGTGGGGCCACATCGCCCGACGGCCGCTTAATGGCATCCTCGCACCGTTGCAGCTCAGCGAATACAAGGCTTGATTTCCAGTGGCACAGCATGGCGAAGGCCGGCAGCGAACACGGCTTTCAGCGAACCCAACGCGCCCCCGAGCCGCTGAGCTGCCGCCGCTCCCGAGCAGGGCCTACTTACGGGGTCGCTAAGCCCAGCGGCGCCAAGGGCGGCTGGGGAAGGGCCGCAGCCCACCCCACGTACAGGACAGAGCGCCGAGGATCAGCGTTGCTGTACTCACCCTCCGCCTGCTCCAGTGAGTTCATAGCGGGCGGGCGCAGGGCGGAAGGCAATCACCGCCGGCCCGGCCCTGCTCCCACCACACACCCCTGCCACCGGCAGACCAGGCCCGTCCCCCTCGCGCGGCGCTCAGCCACACCCCCAGAACAAAGCCTCACCTTATTGGACAGCCTCCCACTCCCGACGCCCTCCTCAGCAAGCGTGGTTCTCATTGGCTCCCGGCAAGGCAAAAGGCGTGGTTTGGCCGTGTGTGGGTCATTAAGAGGGCGGCGATGCGTGCCGTGTGGAGCTGTTTATGAGGGAGCTGGTTGCTGTGCGTCGCGTGGCGGTGGTTGCTGAGGCTTTGGCGCGAGACTCATTAAACTTCACCCGCAAGCGGTGGCTGGGCTCGGGAGATTGGCTGAAGCCCTTGTTTTGCTGAGTACAAGCATAAAACATAAGGCCCTGCTCTTAAGAAATAAAAAAGCCAATAGAGCCGCTTCGTGAGGCGCGCGGCAGCAGCCTGGCGGGGGGCGCCTCGCGCTCCCGTCCCCCCACTCCCCTCAGCGCGCGCTTCCCGCCGCCCTCAGCGGAACCGCCCGTCAGCGGGACTCCTTTAGCAGCACCGTCCCTCAGCAGAACGGCGCCGCGGCGGGCCGCCTCTCACAGCGGCCGTCCCTCAGCACAACGTCCGCCGACGCGCTGCTCCGGCCCCGCCTACCGGCGTGGGGCCGCATCGCAGCGCCGTGTGGGGACTGTGGCGGGCCGTGCGTGCTCTCTGAGCGGTACGTGGTGCTCGCGGAACTATTTTATTTTTTTGGTAGGTTGTGAACGTCTTTTTTGTAGTACCGAGATCGGCAGTCACGATCGCTAGGTCCGTGCCGCTGCCTCCCGCTGTCCTAGTCGGGATGCTGAGGTAACTGAAGTAAAATTTCCCGAGATAAGAGCTTCTCAAGTTTAAATGCCGTGATTAACGACTCGTCCCGGGGCTGCGCGTTACCGCCAGCTTTCAGCTGCCGAGGTCCGTGTCGATGCCCGGGGCAGCGCTGCGAGCCCTGCGCTCGGCTCCGGTCCCGCTGGTGCCACCTACCGCCCGGCTGCTGCCTTGCAGCTCCGCGCCGCCCCGCCGAGCCGTCCTCACATCGAAACTCCGGCTCCCGTGTTTCGCTTTTTTGTTGTTTGTTTGTTTGTTTTGCTTGGAAAGTTGGTCGTCATATAAAAGCAGCTTGATTTGATTAAAAACAAGCTATCTTTGGTAAACTGCGCTTTTGTTTGTAAAACACAAATTACTTTCTTTTTCTTGGAAAGCTCCTGATATTGAAACCTGACCTAGGGAACACGGTTTCCCCACTGCAAAATGTGCAGCTATGAAGGTGCTGGAGGCAGCCAGGCAAGCTGCTGGCGTCAGGCTGCCCAGGCTGGACATTAGTATAAAGGCTGCTTTTTCAGTTGGTTTGCACAGCTGCAGATAAACTGAGTTTATACGTTCTCTGTAAAAGCCACCAAATCTCTGGCCTTGCTTCCCTCCCCTGGGTTTCCTGATGGATGAAAAGCTGGACATGAGCTGGCAGTGTGCACTTGCAGCCTGGAAGACCAACTGTATCCTGGACTGCATCAAAAAAGGGGTGGCAGCAGGCAAGGGAGGTGATTGCCCCCTTGTGAGGCCTTTTGAAGTACTGTGTCCAGCCCAGGGACCCCCAGTACAGGAAGGATGTAAAGCTGTTGGAGTGGGTCTAGAGCAGGGCTATGGAGATGATCAGAGGGCTGGAGCACCTCTCCTATGATGAAACGTTGAGGCAGTTGGGATTGTTTAGCTTGAAGAAAAGGCTCTGGGGAGACTTCATTGTGGCCTTCCAGTACTTGAAGGGAGTTTACAAGGAGGAGGGGGACTGGCATTTTCCATGGTCTGATAGTGATAGGACAAGGGGGAATGGCTTTAGACTAGAAGAGGGAAGATTTAGGTTAGAATTAAGAAGAAATTTTTTACTCAGGAGGTGGTGAGGCCCTGGAACATGTTGTCCAGAGAGGTTGTGGAAGATTCATCCCTGGAGGCATTCAAGGCCAGGCTAGATGGGGGGCCCTGAGCAGCTTGATCTAGTGGCCGGCAGCCCTAATCATGACAGGGGACTGGAACTGGATGGTCTTTAAAGTCCCCTTCAACCTTAGCTATTCCATGTTTCTGTGTCTTGGATGCCAATGGCAGTGGGTATTGAGTGCATGAGGAAAAAAATGTGTAATGCTTGTGCATGCAAATGCTTCTCTGTGGTGCATTCTGTAGTGATAGCTGACACTGTGCTACTCCCATCTGTTCTGCTTATAATAACATTTATATGAGTGGGCAAGCAGGACTGGCTGTTGGTCTGTAGGACTGAGCTTCTGAAGTTATTGGAGGAATCTGAAATAAGGGACAAGGAGAATATAGTAACAATTGCACTGGAGAGTGATTCTATCAGTAATAAAGAATTAATCTCCTGCAGAATTTATCTTTTTGACTCTTCCTACAGATTCCAAAGAAAAGTTCAAGCAGATGTAAGAGAGTATCAGCCCAAAACTGCAGACAGTTGGGGTGTAGTAATTAGGAGCTTATTATAAGCAACTGCAGCACTGCTTTTTTACAATGGGGAAAGGAAACTTTATTCTGTTAATAGAATATTGTTTATGTGTTTTCTATGGTAGTTATTTCAAGAAGATTCTGTCTTTGCTTTGAGATGCTTGACAAACCTGAATGAGTCAGGGTGCTCACAAGCACTAAAACATACACCTTCCATCCCTGCTGTCTCCTGGGGCCATGATTCATTACCTGCTGTAGGTGTGACTGTTTCAACTTCAGAAGCTTGTCACCTTCAACCAGAAGCTTGGGTTTCAAAGGTGAAGTCTCAGAAGCACTGAGATTTAGAAAACTTGCACTTGTAAATAGCACTGGAAATGCAGGGTCCTGAAAGACTGATTGTTTTGTTATTGATCTAAACAAACACGATAGTGTGAGTGCTTACCTCTAGGAGAAAGGATTAGGCTACAAACACCATCTTTACTCTTGCTTCAAAAAAACAAAAACAAAAAAAGAAATTAAGAATCCAGTGCATGCTGGATTCAAAAGCATCATCAGCTGCCCAGTTTAGGGAGCCTGTTTAACATATAAGCTGTGCTGACTGCGTTTTAAAATCTCATTTTCAAGCACCTAGTTCTCCTTTGCTTAAGTATTCTGGAGGTGCTTCAAGAATACTTGCCCAAGTCATTTTGGAATAGAAATCAATGTAGTATGTTTTTCCTAGAAATTAAAATGTCATCATGGATCAAAATCTCCGGGGGTCAAATCTAAAAACCTATTGATGACAAAAGGTGCTGTAATTTACCTGAAGCAGTTTCAAGATGGTTTCTTTTCATCTTTATAGAATTTTCTATGGATGTTAAGGTTGTTGTGAAAATATGATTTGTGGTCATTTTGCAGTCATTGTTCTTAAGTTTAATCACAAAAAAAAAAAAAGAATTATTATTTTAAAGACTGCAAGAAAGATAAGCTCTTGCATTAAATGTTGGTTGAAGAGACTCTGAGATGAATTGCACTTGTTCAGAAAAATTAAACTTCATTGTCTGAATGAATTGAGTAGTCCAGTTGGCTGAGTTAGAGGGAAGTAGATGTACAAAAATAAACGTGCATGAAATTGGGCTGCTTTTAGTACAGTTACGTTGCCCGTGGAGATTTCTAGCATCCTGAAAGCATCAGGAAGTTGTAATATGCAGTTACTTATAGTCCCATACGTTTGTTGACGTGCAGCTCCCCTGCTGATCTCTTTTATCCTCCTCTACCTATTAGGTTTACTTCTGAACAGATACAGACATTTTACAACTGTTTTTATTCATCATTTTCATGTTTTGTGGTACACAGTCTAAACCTATGGAAGGGAAGAAGTTTCAAGAGCAATGAGATTCACACCCCTTAGTCAATTATAATACTATTATTTGTAATAAAGAACTTGGGTAGTTCAGAATGCTTTTATTGCTGTTTTTTCTTTTTCCAAATAGTTTTTACTCTTTTTTCTTTTTTTCTTTACAATTCCATTGATTGGAGACTAGCTAAGGTAAAGGAGAGTCAAGAAAGTAATTGTCATCATACTAGAATTATAACTTGAATGAACTATTACTCGGGGTTAGCACATCTGTTAGTAATTCTTGATATCTTTTTCTGACAACATCTGTGAAGCCTTAAAATTAACTGCTTAAGCAAAAGGAGTGAGTGTACATTTGAATTAGTTCATAGTGCAGAAGTGATTGGGAGAAATGTGCTTTGTCAGCCCAGAGTGATATCTGAGGTATCTTTTTTTGAGATGCAGGGGATACATCTTTGAGCTTAGCATCTTTCATATCTATTTCTGGTTTTACAGCTGTACTTTCAGCACAATGTGAGAGCATCTGTTAGCAGCATCTGCTATCAGAGATAATTAGGATGGGTCACTTGTTTCTTACTTTGCTTGCATTTCCAGCCTTGTTCTGCGCATTTTCCTCTATGCAATCTCTTCTCCTGCTTATTTTTCTAAAACAATCCATCCCTCTGGAGGCATCACGTTATTTCAGAGGTACTATGTTAACACAATCTTTTTGAATGTACTGGTCTGGTATTTTTATACATGAGTTTATTGTAGGAAATATCTCCCAACCTTGGTAATTGTTATCCTAACTTACACTTAGATATGAGGATATTGCTTATATGCTTTATATTCCTTTTTTAATTATATTTTTGGGAGCTTAAAATCTTACCATAAAATTGTGCCCTTTTCCTTCATTCAATCCCATTTTCTATGAGAAGTGTTATGTATAGAGAGAACTATATTCTTATTAGAAAATCCATATTCAGAATTTCTTGGCTTGGTCAACAAAAAAATTCTTATCAGAATAACTTTAGTCTTCAATACCTTCCAAAGTTTATCCTGGAAGAACAACTTTGTCAATTTGCAGTAGCTTCAGTAGAAAAGAGGAAGCCTTTTGGTTGGACATCTGAGCAAAATCACAGGATTCTCTACAAAATGTAATTTGTGCCCTGGTATAATAGAAAACTCATTTTTAATTCTTAGAGTTATAGTTTGAGACTTGAACATGGGAAGCTTTGGCTTGAAATGCTAAGCAGTGCTTGAATTGCAGTTCTCTATAAAGCTATTACATCTTCTTTTTCTAGAACAGAAATGAGTGAGGCTCTTATGTACTTCTGGGTACTTAGGGCAGTAGTACAACTTCCTTTCCCATCTCCTATGGTGTTTCAGAAAGAAAGCCCCTTACACCCAAAATAACTGTTATCATTTCTCTTAACACATAAAGTAGCTTAAAAGCATGATGTGCAAGTACTGTTCTCTAATTAGCACAGTGTTTTAGTAAGCCATGCTGTCTTTTCTTTGCTGTTTGTCTTCAATGTTATTTAATCCCCATACTTTCTTGACTTTCAGTCCAGACATAGATCCAGGTGTATTCCATACGTTCTGGAGTAAATACGTAACAGAATTGATGATATGAAGATGTATATGAAATAGTGAATCTTTGGATACTAGGCATATGATATCAGATTAAACAAAGTTCCCTCAGCAGCTTCATGAAGCCTTTTTTGTCATGTTTTTGTACCGTGACAGAATGTCTGTTCAGTCTTGAATAATATTTATTCCATTTTTCAGTTCCTAATCCTCCTCATTTAATAATTCCCAAATACTGTTTTCTCACCTTGTGATTTCCCACATTTTTGTGTTTGGTTTTCTAAAACAAATAAGCAAAAAACAATGCCCAGAAGTCAGCTAACAGGAAAGCCACCTATTTATCTGCTTTTTCCTTTTCTGAGGGGCACCTTAGTTCTTTGAATGTCTTTCCTCATAGGATAACGCTGAGTGGCAGAGTTGTGGTCTTACTGACTTTCAGCTTTGCAAAGTGTTTAGAATAAGGGTAATTTATTAAAAATAATAGTATTGTGACAAAGATATTACCCCATAATAAAGACTCGTAGGAAAACCAACCATTCTTGTCAAAGTGGAGATTCTGAGGCTGAAAGCAAAACTTGTCTTACCTTTTGAATCCTTCTATGTTCTTGCTCTTGGTTGAGCAAGAGAGGAGGTGAGACCACTGTTCCTGTCTGCCTGATAATTCTCCATCTGTACGTGTGTCCCCATCTCCCTGCTTGGTTGGCAGCTGCCATTGAATAGCGTAGCCCAGAGGTACAAACAGCAGCAGTGATGGGTGTGAGCATCACTGGACAGGTACTGGTGTTTTTACAACCATATTCATATGGCTGACAGCATCTGGAATGTTGGCACCCGGTCAATCACTCGAGCTCCTCTGCTTGTAGTCTGTTAGTGCTAGACTCAGGAGTAAGAAGTTTGTTAGCTTCTGAAATTATGGGCCATATAGCCTGTGGCTTTGCCAGGACTTGCTGTATTTCTTACTGTTTCCCAACCATGGTTTTGGACATACTTTTCTTCAGCCTGAGATCCAGTTTGCAGCAGCTGCTTTGAGGGTTGGTTGTATTTGGCCATCTGCTTGCCCTGTACTCTTAATATTTGATATCACTTTTGCAAAACAGATTCATTCCAAGCACAGATACTCTTTAATAAAAACAAATAAAATGACCAAACCCACTCAAATCTGGTTGTCTTTCATTGTCTCTCACATTGCTCTTTACCTGCTTCCAAAAGAGCATATTCAGAAATTACATGATTTCTCTGGTAAGGGCTTTCATTGCTCTTCTCTATTGTATTGCAGTTATTCCGGAGAAGTAGGAGATAATTTCTCTAGAGGCTTTCAGTCAATCATCTTTCAATAAAAATATAATGTTCCTAGAAGCTAAATGGATTCTTTCCCTTGAATTATTTGTGCTCAGTTAGGCTATCAGGCCTTCTTTAAAACAAACAAACAAAAAAAGCTTGACAACACCCCTTCCCTGCCATATTTGCTTGTGTTAATACTTGCATTAGATCATCTTTTGCATCACTTTCTGAACATTACTTATCCTAGAACACAGGATCTTTGGGAAGTCCAACAATTAGTACAAATTGAGCACAGCATAGCTCTGTTTTAGAGAATTCTCACAGTTACTGCTATGGAAATATAAAAAGAGGAAAAAGCAGAAAGATGTGACTGTTACTTTTTCCATGTGAAGTTGTGCTTGTGGACATCATCTCACAGTACAGGAAAGTATGTACTGGAGTTGAGGTCTTATGGCAAGTTAATAATGCAGCTTTTCAGTAAGATCCAGCTTAGATACTGTAATTCCAAAAGCATGCTTAATTTAGAGCATATAAATGATGCACAAGTGCCACATCTTATTTTGGGAAGCGAATAGAGGGAAATATGATCCTTCAGGTTGCTGATGAAGGAGCTTCCAAATGTAAACTGTTCAGTACCTCTTTACTCAAGGGAAAAGAAATGAAGCAAAAGCTTTAGAAGGATGTCGTGTAGGCAGAATTCCTGGCTTTAAACGTCCCATTGGGGTTGCATGCTTTTGTAATGATTGATGTGATGTCAATATACTTTTCTAGACTTTCGTTAAACAACATCAGGAGGAGCTGACTGAACTGTGTTGTATCATGAGGCATTCAATGGAGTAGAGAAACAAGACCCATTCACTTCTCCCTGAAGCCATTTAATTAAAGAGAGGCAAAGGAGTGATAGTACACCACTTGTGTTCATTTTTAAAGTATATAATTCTTAGGGAATGAATTTTGAAAGTCTGTTGTGTGTTTTTTATCATAGCTTAATATTTTGGTTTATTTTAGTTTTTAAAAGACTTTTCTGGTAACGTGTATCTAACGTCATTTTCTTGTTTCTTTTAGTGTAAATCTTTACCAGTCGTGTCAGAAGTCATTCGTCTTCCCAAGATGATATTCAAAGGATTTGGAAAGTCTGAATAGGTAAGAAACTTTCAGTACTTCCTTTGTTTTGTGAACATCCTAAGTATTTGATAGAAAATCATTTTTAGTGCTTTAGTAGAAATTTATATTAATTTTAGTATTCACCTGGGTGTATGCAATAATATTATGTTATGTATAATATTAATAGGGAAGGAAAATATTTTGTCCCTTGAAGCCTACCAATTTCTAGGCTCTGCTCTTCAGGGACTGAATTCCAGAGCACTGTCTCTTGTGGGTGTCTGGCCCCTGAGTTCTCATTAAGTCTGTGGGAAAAGTGAATGTTCTTCAGCTAGTCCTGACGGAGCTTTTGTAGTGATTTGAATTGCCAGCTTTTGTGGTATACAAGCTTCATTCTAGATACTTAATTTCTGAAATGGTTATATTTCTCCATGTTATGCTTTGTTTCAAGAGCAAACAGGACTTTTCTCCTGTTCTTCTCTTTCCTTTTCTCTTTTCTTCCCCCAAATATACACGTAGGTGTTTTATCTGTTCAGGAGTAATCCTGCAGATTTTGAGGATTTTATAATTTTAGTTGCCCGTTTCCTTAAATGGTATTTTATTTCTGTTAGCAATAAGGGAAACTGACTCTAAACCTAGCTGTCTGGAAAGCAGAGTGCATAATCAAGCTACCTGAAAATGATTATTTTCTAACATTTTGATTCTCAAAGTTGAGGAAAATTTCTCAACATTTTACCACTCTTAAATCGGATTATCAGGGAATTTCATGTTATTAATTTGATATTGATCCAGTTTTAAAAAAATAAGCTGGAATGGGACTAGATGGTGTGGTCCTTTAAGAACTGTTGTGGTTATAGGGGCTCTTGTAGGAAGATAACAATGAGACTTTTTTAATGAACTACTATGGAGTTATTTAAAAGAATATATGAAAAAGATGCCCAGCTTGACAGGAATATCATTGTACTGAGCACAAAACTAACATGCATTTGACCTGATTTTAACAGGTTGGCCTTCCATTTGCAACTTGAACTCTCACCTGTGATGAAAAGTGTTTTTCTTTTGGCTTAACATCTTTACATGGGTTTTCTTGGATCAAACTGTCACTCAGAATTTGACTTAAAATGTAAGAATAGCCATATGAAATGAAATACTTGTCCATTTTTTGACAATTACATTTCATAATGCTATGAACAAATAGCTATTCAATGAAAGCTGATTATTGTCCAGTCTGTAACACAGGGAAAAAATAAACAATGTAAAGCTTTATTTTGCCTATTTTTCATCATATTTGCTTGCCAAAGCATTTTTGAATATTTATGATGTGAAATGTGATAGTAGTTTTCAAAATAGGGTATTTTTTAAGATCAAAAGTATATATTCTCCAGCAGTTTAACTGAGTAGTACATGGAATTCTGAATAGTAGTTGGGAATGTCCTTTTATACTTTGGCAGATGTGTTAATTTTATTTTCCTGTAAAAAGGAAGATCAGTTGCTTCCTAATATCCTAGAAAGTGCATCTGATCTAAGGAACATGCTGCTTTTGATTGATACCTCACAACACTGGACATGATATTTGTGACTTGCAGAACATATAAGAAAGTGACAACAGTGTAAGACTGGCAACAGGCTTCTGTTTGAATATAAACAGATTCTCTTCTTTGATTCATGGGAGTGTGCTGGAGTTACAGGCAGTTACCTTATATGAGTCAGGTCTTGCACAGACACACCAAGAAGTTAAAAACGATGGGTTTGTGTTCCTAAAAAGTGTGTAGTGCTTTGTTCTTACACTGTAATCATGCTTCAAGATTCTATCAGAAGTAAATTTAGCTTGGTTTAGAGATGTCTCTTAAAACAGTCCCTATTCAGAACTGCAGTTAAAATTTTAATGTGTTGAAAGAAATGTAAAACTCTGATTCACTGCACTTGATAACAAAATTTGACCTAGTTAAAATGAGAGAGCTTTGAAATTGTTCACTAAATTAATTTCTAATAATTCATAGTATGTGGAGTGATTAAACATCTGTCCTGGATTTCCTCTTTCTGAATGACATGACACGCATGCAACTAAAGCAGGCTGATAGAAAAACGAATGGTAGGAAGTTGTATAGAAATTGCATAATTGATGTTTCTCATGTGGATTTTATATTGATTCACTTACATAACATTTGGGGGTGGGGGGGGCAGGGTCTGTCTGTTTTAGAACTCTTTATTGTACACTTAAATTTTGCATCTTTTCCTGTATCACGAGCACAGTAGTAAAAAGGATTTTCTGCTGATTGGAAAGTAGCTGCCTTGTTCTACAATCAGAAAAAAAGTAATCTGAATTTAAATGAATTCTGTGATAATATTATACTCATTTCAAGTGTAGGCATTTGTGAAAGTTTTTATGGAATTGGGAATCTTTATCTTAAATTTAGTTTTAAATCATGAGTGACCAGTAATGCTTTGACAGTGGGAAAGAGAAAATACAATTTTTTTTTATATTTCCAGTGCAGTTTGTATACCTGTGCTAAATCAAAGTGACCTCTGCAGCTGCAGGGTTGTTATATCAGTACTCAACTGAAGGTTTTAAAAATCTGTTTTGTTACGTACACACTTAATAGCTGTATTTTTTTATCCTTTTACAAATGTGTGAAGTAGATGAAAACACAAGTTTGATTAAGCCATCATGCTCTCTTCTCTGTAGTAAATCATGATACGCCCATGGAAGATCTCTGGCTATCATAGTTACAGCATTTGGGAATATATTTGCTGAGTGTGAACAACAGTAAGTAGTATACCGAGATCTCACATAAGGCAACAGGTATGGTGGATGGCTACCTAGCATAGAAGTTCCATGAGGGTTACGGTGTGCCTCTAGCCATTAGACATTTTTCTGTTCAGTGAGGAAAGATACTTGAATTGGGAGGATTTGGGCTTGATAAGTGACTATGCAAAGACCAGGAAAGGTATGACTGAAGGTATTTTTTTTTCCCCTGAAATACAGCTCCAAGCATCTTTTAAATCTGATACGAGTCTGGGTAGATTCCGTGTAAGTAAACTGTAAATAAATTATAGCAGTAAAGATAAAGCGTGTGCAGAGTATGCCAATGTGACATTCATGGTCATGTACATCCTGAAGTAGGATGCATATATTTCTTCACAAAACTGGAAGAACTGTAAGAACATATGCAGATGCCCTAATGTACAATTGCTCTTGTGGGTATTTCATCATCTGCTAATGCTATTGAGCTGAAATTTTAAAAACTCTGCACACACTTGTTTAAGCTACTGATATCCAACAGTCCATTAAACAGAATGAAACTCTTGCTCTGACAGTGTTCAGGAACTGAATGGTGTATACATTTATTTGTGCAGTTTAGAATTCTACAGAACATCTCCAAAAGATAAAATATAACCAGCTACATCATACATTTATTATAGTCTTAAAATATCTGTGCTTTTTTTTACCTTAGAAGCTACTCTATGGAAACTTCCCTTTGTGACAAGGGATTTGTAAGATTCTTACAAGTTTCTACTTGTGCTCTTAATGTATTTTGAAGAATTGCTCACCTCTTGATCATCTAAATTATGCCCTGTTGAGCAAACTGGTCCATTAAGTTGATAACACAACTTATCATGGACATGAAAGGCCATGTACAAACAGTGCCATTCATACCCTAAGCAAACTTCCATCTCTTCTTCCACTGCCAAGCAAGAATGCTGTTTTAGGCCAGTCACCCCTTTCTCAGCTTAAACCTGCATTGCTGAGTGTTAGACCGTTAGGGGGTGGTCTTCCAACACCACTGAACCTTTGTATTTCCAAGTATTTCATTCTCTGTTTTCATGACTAATGTGATCATTTGCCACAATATGTTTGCTTGTAAAAGTAGAACAATACATGGTTGATACTTTGTGAATTACATCAAGTCGTTAAGTGGGACTTGGAAAAATCTGAACTTGCAAATACTTAGCAGTGATCAAATAATAGTTGAAAGACTGGAACTCAGCCATGCTATTTTCAGAGCAAACTTTATGTGAAAGGATAGGAGAGTAGGGGAGTATACTATTCTTCATCTAAAAATGAATTCGTTCCAACATTATGAAAGCATAAGAATATAAAGCTTATCTTTTATGTCCTTAGTCTGAAATCAGATTCAACTACTGTCCTTGCATCTGTTTGAAGTTGGTATGGGTTGAGGTGAACACCTGGCTATTTTAGAAAGGCTTTTTTTCTTCTCCCGTTGTGAACTTTCCCGTTCCACAAAGCTTTCTTTTTCAGTTACCAAGTTGGTTGCAATTCTTTTGAGTTACTGAAGCTCATTGAAAACCAAAAGCGTGGCAGAAACAGTGAGGGCGGTTCAGATTTTAAACATGAATATTCTTAGATGCATAGGATTAGGGTATGGTGCTTTGTTGTAAATTAAATCCTGCTCTCATGATTTAAATAAATAGGTAAATCAGTTTTTAAAAAGTTGTGAAATCTTCTTAATTGGACTACATTCTTTTATTAAATGGTAGTGTAAAAAGAAACAGCATGTGCACTCTTGACAGCTATTGATATTACTGCTGAGTCTGGTTCCTTGGCATGAATACTGAATTGGAACTTGTGACCTACATTATGGTCACGGATTAAAACCTTGCTAAGAACAACCCACAGATGTCATCTAAAATGTTTGTCTTGAATAATCAGTAAAAATAAAATGTGAATTTAACTTTCCATGACAATTGTATTAATTTGTCATTTTGTTTCAACTTGTGTGCAAGGTTAACGTTAGTACCAGGGTGAGATTTACTTTATAGTATGCTTGTGCTAAGTTTAGTAACACCACACGCCAGTGTGCTCTGTGTAACATGCACCCAGGAAGGCTGCACTGCTGCTCAGTACTTCTTTTGAAGTAGGACACTGTGGATGATAACAGCTACAGCACTCCTCACTGGGTGTGGGGTGAAGCTGCTTTGTCTGCAGTGCTGCTTTCTGTGCACTTCAGGCAGGTGATGGGCATTGCTAAGGGCTGGTGTTTTCACCTACTCGTAGTTAAGAGCATCCTGTGCAAACAAAAGCAGGTTGTACTGTTGTGCTTTCTTGTTTGTTTTTAAACAAATTCAGTTTTCTCTGCAGAGCTTCTCTCCAGCAGGTCAACCCCTAACTTGTATTGATGCATGCAGTTATTCCTCTCCAGATAATATGTTTCTGCTTGTAGTAAATAGAGAAGAACTGCCTGATATGTGTGCTTATCAGCATATCAGAATAATGGTTTTGTTTATTTGTTTTTGCAAGACAGGCTGTCTGATGCTTTCACAGAGCGTTCTGAGTAGGGAACTTAATCTAGGTTACACAGTGACTTCAGTGTTGTTTTTCTGATAGTGTTTGCTTGATTGCTTCATCATTATGTATGTTGACAGATGAACTTTATTTTGGGGATTTGCTCATTTTATGAATTAAATCAATCTGTAAAATTAATTTTTCCAAGAAACAATACCTATTATAGATTTTAACAAGGAAAATTTCCCTGCAGTGCAAGCTGTCGAAGATAGCACTCTGCTTGAGAACGAAGTGATGTCTTTCTGCAACGCCTATCAACTTGTTTTACCTTGCTGCTGTTTTCACTCATCAAACACATTAACTAAAACCATCAGTAACTATCTGTCAGCCCACATATGAGAAAAAATGTAACTTATTCTTTGTCAAGACAATCCTAATATTAGCTTTTCAAAAATATTAATTTGGTTTGTTTGGTGATAAGTGTGATAGTACAGTGGCAGCATCCTGTGGACTGATCTCAGAATGGTTGTAGCTCACTGTCGTCGTGTTTACTTGGCTGTTGGTACTACACCATCTGAAGGCTGCAAGCACTTACAAATTACCTTGCCAGTGTCCATGCGAGTAGGAGAGTGCAGGAGGCTTTCCCATGGGAACCTGGGAGCTTGTTTCAAGGCCAGAATTGAACTAATTCTCCTGAGCCCCATAGTAGGTCCTTAATCACAAAATCATTCCCCACTTCCCCCAAAGGGTTTAAATGTAATAACTTGTATCATTTAAGGTTTTTTCTAACACCTCAAGTTGAGATTTTGAGGTGAACTTTGCTAAAGAGTTCTCTCTCATAGTGTAAAATCTCCTCTGGCAAGCAGGGAGTGAGATGCCGAGTGTTGCTCTGTTGTGTTCAGGGTCGATGAGGGCCATCTTTTCCCAGCCCTGCAACGTGTATAACCCTGGCTCAGGAAAGCTGGCACTTGGGCAAAGAAACCCTGATCCCTGAGGCCCACTGGGGAGAGGATAAATCTAAGCATCCTCCGAGAACAGGAGGTGAAAGTGGTGCATATACCTGCACCCTGTGGGGAACAGCAATGAGCATAAAAGAAAGGGAAAAAATAGTGTTACCTTGCTATTTTAGGAACCATTCTGAGCCTTCAGCTTTAAGAATGGAAAAGGAATTTAAGGAAGCTAACCAAAGTGAAAGCAGTTAGCAAGTGCGTTTGGAGACAAGTGGAGCGTTCCTCTGGAGGCTGACCTTTCAAGAGAATCAAGTTTAAATTAACAACTTTAGTGATCTAATCAGAGGGAATGAAACAACAATGAAAAGCTCTAAACTCTGCATACCTGTGCATGAAATAAATGGCATTCGAAACGGAAAAACAGAATGAGAAGAAAAAAAAAAGGAAAACACTTTCACAATCTGCCACCTCCCAAAAAAGAAAACAAAAACAAAACCACAAACCCTAATCTGCCCTGTAGGACATCATTGTCTAAAGAGTGTAAATTTGATTTTCTTTTTTAAGGAAACCTCTGAGTAACTTAGGTAGCTCAGATTCTTTTGCCTACTGTTTGCAATCTCTCAAAAGTGGTCTTAAACTTTATTATAAACTAAAATGGTTATTTGTCTGTAAATGATCTTGGTTATGTGATGTTTGCTCATGTATAAGTCAAATAATCAGCTCAGAAACAGACTAAAAGGCAAATGGTCCTTAACAAGCATTCACAGTACTGCAGGGTGTGTAAGAGCAGAATGATGTGCAGCGTATCAAACCATACAGTGGTGAGGGGAAAAAAAAACAAACAAACTAAACTTCAACTGAGTCTTAAAACAGCTGATATTGCTTTCCTTATGGAAGAAGAGGTGTGATGAAACATGGTGCAGTGGGTCTTCTGTCTGTGTATTAAACTTAAGAAATCACACGGAGCTGTGCTTTGGCAAAGACAGATGCTATCTGACTTCTCTAAACAGTGAAGGGAGGAAAAGAGGTAGTTGATCAAAAGTGTGTTTACGGATCCTACAGTGCAAATGGTATTAGGCCATGTGTTATGAAAAGTGAAGAAAAGGGCCCAAATTGCAATTTGCCTTCTTACAGTGTTTTTTGTTTTTTTTTTAATCACCCACGGGTTTCTGGAGCTTCTCATATTCTCAAAATGAATAAATAAAAAAGGAGGAACAAGTTGTGCAGCTCTGTGACACATCCACCTCACTGAAGCCACCTGGAGGGAGGAGCTTGAAATGTTATCAGTTGTCTCCCTGCCTCTTGTTCTTTAAAGCTTTATATTAAATCTGAAAATGAGAGTAAACAAACCATGACCCTTATCAAAGGCCTGTGGAAGATGTATTATGGACACCTAATCATTTTTAGAGCATCGTTTGTTCAAGCTTTTGTTCAGTGTTTTCATGCTTCCAGAATATGCTGTTTATTTTCTGAACTGCTTAGTTTTGTAATAGTCACTTGAGACCTAGGCCATGTTTTACAAAGAAGAAAACACATCAGATGAGATTTTAACCAGAACCTTGCTCTAGTGATCAAGTGGAAAAAAAGGAAAGATAACTTTCACGTGTAGTTAAGGCTGACATATGGCCCAGGGTGCCTGAATTATTGAATGCTTTTCATATTACCAGTACTGCGGTTGATTTAGCTGTCCTTGGAGCACCTGTAGTGACAGATTTTAAATGCATTGTATTTTTTATCTTATGCTTCTGCATTTTTAGCTGGATTTACTTTTCTGACAGCTTAGATTTGAAGTACTTCTCAGACAAATACCAGTGCTGCTCTGACCTGTCTTTAAACTTGAGGTTTTGGGATTAAAAGAAAAAATGATGTTGATATTCAGGTGATTTTGCATAGGGTTCTTGTGGTCTAGTGAAGTTTGAGTAATCAAAGCTGGAGAAGGTGACCTCATAATTTAAAACATGTATTTTATGGTCCATAACTTTTTTGCAGTGTACCACCCTCCTGCCCTTCAAACTGCACATCAGTCTGCTGCTCTCTGTGCCACCCGTGAGTTTGTAGAGGAGGGAAGAGGAGCACTGAGGAGAGGGAAAATTCCAAGTCCCATGGTGGCAGCTGCACTGTCTTGCTGGTTAGAGAGCTGCTGTGGGAGGGAAAAGCACGATTCTGCTTAGCAGCCATTTCACCAGGAATTTGGGGATTGAACACAACAGAGGACCCTGAAGAGGCTAAAGCTGCTCTCTCTCCCAAGCAGAGCATATAAAAATACTGCAGGAGGACTGAGCCCAGTGGTTGCTGCAGCCAAATGAAGGTGAGGGAAATTTTACCTTAGCTTTGCCTCTTATTTCCATACAGACAAATTTCTAGCACAGGAAAAATAAGTGTGCTGTTCCTTTTACCTGTATTTGTTTTTATTCTGTTGCTTCACCAGCTGGCAGCTGGTGATGGGCAGGGGAGCCTCATGCCAGGATGGGCATCCCACCACCTGCACACTGCCACCGTGCTCTGGGATAGAAGTCTTGCTGTAGGTAAAGGCTTCTTCATGATATGCACGTATGAAGGTTTGTGGTTTTGTTTTTGGTTTTGGTTTTTTTTTTGGGAGGTGGCAAGTCATGCAAGTATGAAGCATGTATATATGAGCTGCAAGAGTAGCTCTCCATTGGTGCAGTTTTGCTTGGGTATATTTTTAAAGCCCTGTTTTGTGAAACTACCAATGGTGTTACATAAAGCAAAGCACTAAGCACCTCACAGGACCTCCTCACTGGGTGCAACCACATCCTCTGGCTCTTGTGATCTCGATGGCAAGAGACAAACATGAGAGAAAAGTCCAGGGAAACAGGAGGCTGTGGGTGGTGACTGAAGGTACTCCCTTAGTTCTCTGTTCTTGGTAACAGTAAAAAAACAATAATAACAAAGCAAGCAGATGGTAAAACAAATGACCCACTGCTCCTTATTAGCTGACAGTCAGTCATTCAATTGTGGGAGTGCCGTGTCTCCACTGAAATATACAGTCTCATAACCAGAGGCCGTGCCATACTGCTGTGGTGCTGGAGGGTCGTGGTGCTGGGCCACATGCCTCCAACTCAGGCATGTATTGATGTCTGGATGAATGCTTGCATCTGGAAAGCACTTCTCATATAGGTTGTATGAGGCTTCCTGGGATATGAAAAGCAAACAGAAGCACCACTGTGTTGCTTTACATCAGTTTTATTTTATTTAGTAGCAATTTCTTATGCAGTTCAGTGCAAGCAAGCAATTGAATAGTTTATTAACATCTGCTTGGGTCTTCAGTCTGACTTCTGGAGGGAAGAGCAGTGCTAGTCTGTGATTTGTGTAATGTAATTAGATGTGCTGAAGCAAGACAAACATACAAATGGGATGAGTGGAAGTAGAAATTATTGGAAATGTATCTGCTGCCTCTTGTGAGCTTCACTGAAACTGCAGCAGCATATAGTGTGTTTCTTATGGAAGCTGTGAGATTCCAATCTTCATCTTTCACTGTGAGCTGTTAAGTCCTTGTTTAAATCTTACTGAAATTTCTGCCACTGACAGCTGTATAGAAAGGTCTGATCCAGACACAGGCTGTGGGCAGAAGGAGTTGGTCTGCTGGAGGTTGAGCACAGCCTGTGTGCTATAGGTTGGGCACTTTTTAGTGACAGAAACCCTTCTTCTGGCAAAAGTTCCAAGCAGCAAAGCTCAGAGGTAGTAAATAACTAAGGCTTTGCTTCTGTCTGGCTCAGCAGAGTCAGTTTGCAAACGTGGCTGTCTTAGGAGTTGGCTCTTGCTGCATGTCTGAGTACAAAGAAGGCAAGTTGTGTTTCAGGTGGGAGATGCTGCTTTGGAGTGTGGCTTTAAGACTGAGTGCTGTGTTGCACTGAAAGAAAAATACGAGCCTTGCATGTCTTTCTTTTGGTTCCTTTAGCAGAAGGGAGAAGGTTTTTATTAGTGCTATTTTCGGAGAAAAAGTAAAATTGCCTGTTTTGAGTCCATATTTCAGGGAGGATTTGGGAATATACTAGGAGCCTATTAGAGCCTGCAGAGTTGAGCTTTGGCTGTGAGAACAAGCCTTGTGCTGTTAAGTTTTAAGAGATTGATTTTTCTCACTGGAAGATGACTGGATGCGATACGAGTGCCCAGATACATTGGCAGAAGAGACACATCTAATAACTGGGAAGCTTCTTACCCCAGCTGACAAGGATGTGACATGCCCCAGGTTACAGGCTTTTACCCAGTGAATTGACAACTCTTTTTTATATGTCCTTGTGGGGACTTGCTGAAACCACCATTGATACGTTGATTCCTCTCATGCTTTTTCTATAGGCTGTGGTCCAGGGAGTTAACTGCTTGACAGAAATCATCCAGATGAGTGGACAGAGCAGAAAATCCAATGATTCAGACTTACGTGTGGCAATAGCTGGTGTGGTGCAATTAATTCCCCATTGGTTAGCAGTCACAGCTTGTGCCTGCATCTCCCCGCCTCTCCTATCAGGTGTTTCTCCTCTTCACCTGAGCTTACTGAACAGTTGGTTCCATTTATTGTCTCCTGCAGCACTGAACCTTTCCTTCAAAATAGTGCTTTGTACCTAGAATCCATCTATGGATCAATGTAAACTAATTTCTTTGTTTCTGTGATCTAAATAAATGCTTTCATAATTTAGTAACAGGGAGCATCTAACAGCTGGGAGGGGAAAAATAAAGGGTGGTGTAACAGAAAGTAGTGTAAGGCAATGAAATATTGAAGCTGATCAATAAAAGGTGGGTGAGCAGTTAAAGACAGGAGGTAGAGAAGGAACTAGAGGCTTCGAGCACTGGATCAGAAGCACAGTGTGACTGCTGGAAGTTGTTCTGTGCCTTTCCATACAAATCCTAAAGGAAATGATGGGTTTATAGGAACCTTCATCTGGAAATTAATTTCACCTTAAAACTGAAGGTTTCAGGTTCTCAAAAATATTTCTCTCCTCCATAGCTAGCTTGGTTCCCAGAAAAGGCTGGGTGTGGCTGAGGCTGCTTGTTTTGAGACAAAGCATCCCAAGAGCAGAGCCATGGGCTGTGTGGCACAACGGGGTTTGGATGCTTATGGCTGTCCAGGCATCACTGCACGCCAGAGCTTCAGCTGGCTTCTCGTGGGATAAATCCACTGCCAAAATGGCTCTTGTCATTCTTGCCCAGTGTGACGGCAAGGGGCCGTGGCCAGCATCTTTGTGCTGGCACTTATTGTTCTCGGGGAGGGACTGGGCTGAAACCCACAGCAGTGTCTGTATGAGGGCAGACAGTATGAGCTGATAGCATGAGCTGATAGCAGGAGTTTGGCATAGTGTGACTTTAGCAGATCTTGCTCACAAGTTTGACAAATACTCAACTGAGTCTCGTCAAGATTGTGGGGGGGTACACCTTAATTCTTCATGTACCTTGTTTGCTGGATTTGTGGGAGTATGTATGCACACTGATGTACAAGGAGCGCGGGTCCTGTTTTACCTGTGCTGTTCCATTTGTTCATGCACAAGCTTTTAAAATGGGTGTCATCTTGATCAGAACCAAGAATAGAAGGCTGTCTGCGTGCTCCTGTCTTATGATATCTTAATGCACTTTTTAACATGCTGTGTAGGTTCCTGGGTTTAATTTGGAATTACATAGAACATGGTAGAACAGTCTTGTTCCAGACACCAGTATCATTCACCTGCCTGAAAATTTCTTCCTAACAGCCTTGAATGTATTTCTGAACGGTGAGTCTGTGTAGTGGTGGGAGGCATTTGAGCAGGCTCATGATGGAGCTGCCCAGAAACACTACCAAATTATTTGCTCCACATAGCTTTGATTTTGCATCCAACAACAGTAATGATAGGGAACTGTAATTTGCATTAATTTCCTACGTGTTTAGTGTGTTTAAAAGTTTGCTCTGCAGAAAAGCAGCATCAATCTTTTTATGCAGTTATGGATCCTGGCTGCTTCAATGCAAGGTACCCAGTGATCTCTTTGTGTATTTCTTTTGCTATTAATAGTAATTAGAATGTAGTAAGTGGTTTAGTAAAAGCTATTTGGAGGCCACATTTTCTAGGGAATTCTTGTGGTTTTGCAGTATCATTATTAATGGACTGAATTGCAAATAAATTCGAATTTGATTAATATTCAGCAACCTGAAGTTTGTGAACATCAATTCTGGTGTGCCTGCTGTACATGGTGTGTGTTCAGAAATGTTTGTCTCCGAATTTGCTTTAATAGAAAAGCATTAAAAATAAATAAATGCAATGGCAACACTTTGCCAAACTGTGTTCCAGACAAAATTCTTTTCCCCCTTTCATTCACCTCTAATTACTGCTGAAAGCCTCTCCGATAACAGCTTTTGCAGGGCTTTCGTCTCGGCATTTGTGTGGCTCTCTGAAGCTGTTGATTGGAGGAGAACCACAATGGGGAAAAGAAAGTCAGGGCCCAACGTATGACAGGAGTAATGGTTTTGCTTTGTACATCTGTCAACTAATGCTTAACTAATGCAGAATTACTGTCAGACTCCTGCCGAGCTCACTTTCCTCTCCACCTGAATGCGTAATGACTTCGTGGCAAGGAATTCAAAACAAATGCAAAATGGCCGGACATTTAGGAAAAATTAGGAGGGCAGCAGAAGCTTGCCCCAGCTGCTGACTTTTTGCAGAGCCCCTGCAGTGCTGGGTGACTCTGGGCACCCTGTGCCCGTTGGGCACCAACTGCACCGAGATGCTGATGTGGCCGAGAGCTGTGTCCCTGCAGGGGCACCTCCATCCCAGCGCTCAGTCCCTGGCTGGCATCGCTACGTTCCTGAGCAGCGCTGTTGTGTGGGGACCCTGCACCACAGTGATGCTTCACCCTGGAGAGAACAGCAGTCCCCACTGGGTGTGCTCATGGCTCAGCTTGCAAACCCCTTGGGAAGTGTGTGGGAGGAAATGTATTTTCTAAATGTTCTTCATTACTGACTAATAGGAATGTGAATGAATGGGGAGCTTGATGAGATGGGGGTGGCCAGGCAGGAGAGCTCTGCTGCCATGAGGGCTTGCTATGGGCAGCTCCAGGAAAGCCAGTGCCTCCCAGAGTGTCTGCTGGGAACTGGTGCAGGTCGGTGGAGTGGGGGATGAGTCCCAAGTAACATCTGTTTGTGGGGGTGGTGTGCTGTTCCCTCATGTTCCCTTGGAGTGGTCTTGCTGGCAGATGGGTGTACAAGTCCTCTGTGCTCACCTAGCCTGGCTGAGCTTCCAGCATCCTGGGCTAGTCTGTTTGGGCAATGAGGGAACCATTTGGCTGGGAGCCTGCCCTGGTGGCAACAGCATCCAGCCAAAGCTGGTTCTGTTTTGTGCAGGCACTGCTGGGATCAGGGGTGGCCAGTCATCTAATGTTCCTATTACTTGCACCAAAACGATCTCAGGTTCTGCATCCTGCTGCCTCAGTTGTACATCCACCTGATGTTGCAGTGACGTTTGACTGAGAGGGCTGGGCCAGAAGGTCTGCTGGAGTGGGTGGCTGTGAGCTGCTGGGCACTGGGGAGAGTGATCTGCCATGCAAGAAGTGCACAGTGACCTCTGCCATGAGCGTTTTGCATTTTTTTCTTATTTTCCTCCTGTGTACTACTTTTCATCTAGCAGGAAGCATTCAGGAAAATATCTGTGTTGGAAGAATTGAAATCTAATGTAGTTTTCTGGTATAGCCACCAGGGAAAATACTGTCCCACATACAAATGTAGAGAGAGGCTTTAAAAACAAGCAGCGTCAGAGGTGACCAGTGTTTTGTCTCTGAAATGTTGTATGAAATGTATATTTGAAAACGAAAACATGTTCTGAGATCACAGAGCAAAGTTTGAAGCTGCAAGGGTGGGAGCTGGGGAGAAAGAAATAACTGGGCACCAGAGCTCGGCATTTCTGCACTCTCTTGTTTGCGGAGATAATGCAAATGATGAGTAATTCAAACAATTAGCTTAATGTAGGGTTACACTTTTTGAAAACAGATTGGAAAGCTGTTTCTGAAAGTCTGTCTTTCAAGAACATGTCATGTATGGTGTCTGCACAGTGAGCCTTGAGGCTGGTGTTGGCCAGACTGGTACGCAGAGCTGACCTTGCTGAGTTTCTGTAGTGGCAAATTGCAAAGCCGTTAATTTGCCATGCGCTCCTGGTTTGCTTCTCCCCACTGCATCTAATTACAACCTTGTGAAGTTGTCCTGGCGAGGGCTGTACTGAGGGGCTCTGGCACCTCCAGCTGCTGCAGGATAGCGTGGCTGGAGTGCAAGGAGCACTTTGCGTTGAGCTGGGTGGAACCATGCATTCACACTGTCTGCCTTGCGACTGCTGTGGGTCATACTTAAATTGGGAATGGAAAAGAAAAGATAAAAGCCAGGGATGAGCAAAGACAGTTATGCAAATGTGCTGTGAATCTTTCAATACCCTGCAATCTGACGCAGCAGCTGCAAGTAAGCAGGTTTGCCACCTTGCTCCCTGTGTCTTACTAAATGCCCAATAGCCTGGCACACCTTTGCCCCACAGGGAATTCTTGACTTCATGGAGGTGACACAGCCTGCTTTGGGAGATATTCCCAGAGAACACTTTCACAGAACTCCTGGCACTAATCTTAAATCCGCTGGACCAGAGCTCCAGATCCCTTGTTAAAACTGCCAGATCACCAGTGAAGAGGTGCTTTTTCCCAGCTGGAGCAGCTCATCAGCCAAACTGGAACAAGCTCTCTTTTGGCATTGCCACTTGAGGAAAGACATTTCTGTCCACATTAGGCCCTGGAGATAGCTGTGCCAGTGCTGCTGAGACACATGCATGCCTCTAGCTGTGGTCAGCATGGCCAGGGGTCCCTGGAGCTTCTGCATTGGTGCTGCACCATTACGTATAGGTGCCACCAGGGTTCCCTGCAGCCTCTCTGCTTGTCCGCTGCCAGCCGTGGCTCTGTTTTGTTACATTTTGCATGCAGTTTGTCCCATCTGTCATCTTTTTTGCATCCTCCCTTTAGAAGGGAGGCTTCACATGGGCCCGTTGGATGGTTCCAGCAGATCTGAAAAGTCAGCTGTTCCCCTCCTTCATATGGCACCGTCTGCAGAAATCAGAGCACGAACACAGAACAAGAAAGGGCAGTGACAAGAGCAGAAGAAAGCAGTGTGCCTGTGAGAAGGATATGAAGAGAAAAAGAGAGTCTCTTCTTTGATGTATTTGTTTCCTCTTATTAGTATCCATCTAGTGGTGTTCAGGCTGAGACGGCTGACCTGTCCAAAAGTTAGTGATCCACACACAATCCACTCCCAATAGTGCCAAAGTACAGACATCACAGGACAAAAATAGCAGCAGTTGAGATGAAGGAGGAAGCCATGGGCTGCCAGATATGAGTGGGAATAACCTAAGTTCACCCAAGTGGCAGAGGTACTGTCTTAGTTTGCAGAGTGTGAGGAGAAAAACGTCTTAACAATCTCATCCTCCTGCCTATGCACACATCTCCACTATTTTCTGTACCGTGCTGATAAAGACTGCCCGTGCTTGAAAGGGCCTGGCAGGCTCGAGGTCAGCTGCAGACGATCTCTCTAATTGCATGGGTCTGGCTGACCTCCGCGTTGTGGAGCGAGTAGGGACCGCAGCAGACAGAGGACAAGGAAAAAGGCGGAGGAAATGTTCCTGCCGTGATGGTGGCCAGCTTAAAACTTGATTTGGATTGCTCCCCAGAGACAGTGCCCATGCTGTGTGCAGCTCTGTTGGAAGGAGACAAGAAGACATTTTGTCCAGACAGTAAGTCAATATCAGCACTTGTAGATATCACTTCACAATAATGCTTTTTGACAAACTGCTGTCAGTGCTCTGGAAACTTGTATCAAGAAGGCAGAAAATGAAAACTTGTGGCAAGTTATTGTTGCCTCTGCTTCGCATAGTCACCCAGCTTGCGCTGTCTCCTAACCAGTTGCATGTGTTCCTGAGAAGACGTTCAAATAGATGAGCAGTGGAAACATATGCCACTGATTCTTTAAACTGTGGAAAGGAGTGTAACAGAGAGTAAGTACTTATAACTACAAAACAGTTCTGTAAAGAGAAAATATGCTTTAAGAGTAATTGTGGTGAGAAGAAATCACAGCCTGTGTCCAACAGGTTTGTGCCTGCAGTAGTCCACGAGCAGTGTGGCCGAGAAGCAGCATGCCATGTCAAGAGCCATGGTGACATCATACCCTCTCCAGCAGCAGGACTGTGGTAGTGGCATACAGCTATGTCACCTCTTTGGCAGGGCTGGGAGCTCCAGCAGTTGGAGCTCTTGTGTTCACTGCGTCTCGCCAGGCTGCTACACACTTCGAAGTGTGTATGGACTTTCCTCTCAGCTTCCCTATTAACTTCTTGCCTTGGCAGCAGAAAAGGCAAAGCACCTTCCATATGTGGAAGAGCCAAGTGCCTGCAGCTGCCATTGACCTTCATGGGAGCTCTGGGTGCTCAACTCATTTGGGATGATCCTCACAAAAATACAGACCAATTTGTACAGCATGGGAGAAGCACTGTACTGTAGCTTCCAAATACAACACAGAAAATGAGGCTGCCTGCACAGAGGAGACTTTATCGGTGCTGTTGCAGATGTTGCATTGGCCAGTCACCAGTAGCACATGAATGCTCCCACATCTCGGCATCCATGTGCCTCCTGCTCCCTCCAGGAGCTTTGCCACATGTGGGTGGCAAATCAGAGCTGCAGCTGGACACAGCATGATGGGGATGCAGGGGACAGCATGGGAACACCACTTGTCCCAAGTGGGCTCTATGCTCATCCCTGCTGAAGCCACCCAGGCAGCATAAGAACCTGCTGGCACCACGTGCTACAGGATGAGTATCCTGAAACTCGCTGAAATGGGCTGCTTGGCCTGGAAGCTCTGAGTGAATTATCCACTTGAAACTCATGCTGTTGTTGATAAACTTTGACACAAAAGGATTTGGGAAGCTTTAGGACCAGATAAACACAGGAGTGCAGATGTGGAAGGGATTTCAGGAGCGGCTCAGTCCTCCTGCTATGGAATGGGTTCATCATATCCATACTTTCACTAGCTGTTTGTTCAACTGAGAGGGAAAAAAAACAAAAACAAAAACAAAAAAAAACCAACTAACTAAAGAGAGAAAGAACAGAAATGAGAATAGATCCTCACCTATCTTGTTTCACCTTATTTGCAAGGCAACTGGCTCCAGGAAAGCTCACAATGAGAACCACTGTGCCTCTTGCTTCTGGTCAGCACAAATTGGGCCTCAGTGACCAGCAGCTCAAGGAAATGAAGCTCAAAGGCTGTGCAGAGTGACAGCTGCTGTAAGTGATGACGTTTAGTCTGTATGCAACCCCAGCTGTACTACATCTTCCAAGAGTCCATTATTTTGGGGACTTAGAAGGTTTCTAAAAAAGACTGACAGCCATCTATTATTGTAAGATGCAATAACCATTCATTTTAGTTTTATATTTGTGTTGTGTACGTTTGTGACTGCCCTATTCTATATAATCACAATTTGCCATCTGACTTGCTTAAAAGTTATGGTGACATCAAAAGCAATGCTATTTAATGCTAAGTGTGCTTGAAGGCTGATATTTGCTCACTGTTCCCAGACTGTCATTGCAGAGGGGTTTGGCTGCTGGTTTATGCAACTGAATTACATTTGAGCTCTACAAGGAACCGGAAACCTGCGTGGAACACAGGAACGTGGCAGGTGCTGGAGATCACTGAGCTTCCCCTTGCCTGGGCTGCTGTTGTGAGTGTTCTCCGTATGGAGATCACAAACCAAACCGGTTTAAATTTCTGTCTTTAAAGAAAACCCAGTTCTTCCTCACAGCTCACAGCACTGTCACGTGAGAGGCACAGTGCGGTGATCTGCTTTCTGAGGGGCTGTTGCCATGCGGTTTTGCACCGCGCCGGCGGCACAATGGCTGCTGTAATTAACGTGTCAGAGTCTGGCTTCTGGTGGGAGTGGTAATAGCATGGCTCTGGTGGAGCTCCTGCTGCCAGGCTCTCGCTGGGCTGCTGTGCTAAAGTTTCGGGCTGGATCTGTCTGGATTTTCACTTCTCTTCTCAAATAGCTCTGTCTTTTCAGCGCCTCCAGAATCACCCGTATGCATTTTCCAGCAATGTTTTACATTTGTGTTTAATCCCTCAGGATCTTCAGCACCATCACTCCCAGGACTGGTTTGCAGTGGGGCAGTAGGCTGCCAGCAGTCCATAAAGGAGTGATACGCAAGCTGTTGTACAGTTATATTTCGCTACCTGTCACTGTAATGTCACTTCTAATGCAGGAATTATACCCCCATTGTGTGTAATTATATTTCTCCTCCCAGCCCTGCTCAAGGAACAGTGAAAAGATGGAGCTGTTAATATTAAAAACAGCACATCTCCCTCAAAAAAAGTTAGAGGTCACATCTTAATTCCTAGTGTGTGAGGGTGGTTAATCAAGAGGTGATTGGGCTAGAATGGGTATGGGAACAGAAATATCCTGCACAATTTCTGGTGGAATTTAATTAGAAAAGAAGTATTAATAGCATCTGCATGTGCAACGCTGTTTTGCCTTGCAGTGTGAATAGACTTATCTGAAGCCAGTCTGATGGATAATCCACTGAATTTCTGTTTCTCCTTTTTCCTTTTTTTAATAAAGGAAAATAATAAGCTATAATCAATAATAATAGTACTTAAAAACAATGAGCTCTGGCAGGAGTCAACCTTCTACTAGCTCTCCTTAGAGTTTCTCTTTCAGGTCAAGATGATGCTAATTAATGAGGCGTTTTGCGAAAGTTTGTGCTCTACTTGTCCCAGTAATGAACTTCCAACCTTTAATTTTCTCAGTAGCATAGAGTTCCTCAGTGGGAAAGCGACCATGGGGCCCTCGTGTTGGGAATTGTGTTCACTGGGGACTGGGGCTTCCTGGCACAGCCCTGGGTTGCCCTGTGCTGTCCCAACCCCACGGGCTGGGTGCTGCCTGCAGAGCTCTGCCCCTGTCCAGGAACCGTGCTGAGTTTTTTCGCCAGGGCAGGCTCTTGGGCCTGGGTTCAGGTTCATGGAATGCTTCTCCTCCTAGATGACACAACTAGAAAAAGTCTTAGTGGAAATAGAGCTTATTGTAACCACAAAGAGGATTTCCTTCCCTTCATACTCAATATAGACTGACTTTTAATACTTCTTTTTAATACTTTTTTCACAAAAGAGGAAAAGTTAATATAGTCAGTGTCTTACAACTTGATTTCAATTATGAGATCCTAAAGCAGTCTGTGCTTCTTAATGAATTAAGAAATAAAGGCTACGGTAATTGAATTCAGCATGGCTTGCAAAATGCTTTATTCACATGAAAACGCCTCTGCCAATGCCAAGTGTTTTCATTCCTGGTGACTTGTTTGCCTTCCTGCTCTGGTTTCCGTGAGCTGGGGTGTCCTGCTCTGCTGCGTTGGGCACTTGTGGACCAAGGGAGGGGACAGAGTGGAGTGGGATGGGGACATACCTACAGATCATGCATGCTGTTCCCAGTTCTGCCTTAATGAATGCTGTGTGTATCCTGTATTTAAAATAAAATAAAATATTTTTTGAGCCACCAGCTCTGCCCATATGCTCGTTTTTGACAAAGAACATCTGCACCCCCAGGGCTGGGATGTTCTCATTGTCCCTGCTGCTGGCTGCACCACAGGGAGGTGGAAGCCGGGAGGAGCCCAAGCATCCTTCCTTTGCAGAACCTTTTGTTCTGGAAGTGAGCCGGTGGCTGCAAGGCAAGCAGAGGGGAGGGTGTGCATCAACTCCGCTCAGCAGCACAGGCACGTTCGGGCACTGGGGCTGCTGCTGGGGGCTGAGGATTTCCAGCAAGTGCTAGCTCCAGGCTCGCGTCGGCGCTTGGGCTCCAATTATAGTGATATCTTGCTTTCAGACCAATTAAAATTTCATAATCTCTCCACCAGACGGAGTGGACAGTGTTACGCTGGGTCAAGAAATATCTTCTAGCTCTAGTCGTTCTCCAGGAAGTTTTTGGCTCTGTGAGGAATAGTACCTGTACAGGGCTTATGAAGAGGGACTGAGAAAGCACAGAACATGCAGCTTTCTTGCAGCCATTTTTGCAAGTTATTTTATTCTACGTTTAGGGCAGGAAAATTAAGCTTTGAAATATGGGTTGTAGATAATGCTGTAAGGAAGTTTAGGATCACAGCCTTAGGTGAAAATGTAGTTGTAATACATAAAGCATTAAAAAGGTGAAATATAATGGAACCCTCCAAAGGCATCTGAACAGCTGCAAAGAAGTCTGCCTTATTGCTGCAATTTGAGCATGAATTACTTTGCATTAGGAAAGAACTGCCTCTTATTGGAGATGTGACCATGCGGCCATTTCTGTTTTAATCAGAGGTAGCTGCATTTCTGTTAATGGTGGTGTCGATTATAGCAAGCCTCCAGGCACTCTGCAGAGCCAGGAAAGCCCCTGGAGCAAGAGCTGGTGTGTTTGTTCTACCATGAAGTGTGTCTTGAGGCAGGCACGAGCCTCCCTCCTGGCCAGGGCTTAGTCTGTCAAAGGGAGCTCCATGCTAGCTGTGGGAGCATCTGCACCTGGGTACATGGAGCTGTGGCCTTGTTGCCTGCCCACATCCCTCACCACAGCCTCACATCAGAGCCACTGCACTGGGAGTTGTGCCCATCTGCAGGATGGCTCTGGGAACACCTCAGCTGAGCAAGGCCGGTAAATTTGACCCAGGTGGGGAACAGAAGCTGTTTCCTGCCATGAGTGCGGTGTGATGGCAGCGGTGCTGCTACCATCTATTGGTGGGCAGCAGAAAGGGCACAACAGCAAAGCTGCCTACAGCTTGCATACCATGTGGCTCTGGTCTTGGGCCAATACGGAAAATAATGCCTTTTTAGCTAGGACAAACTGCTTGGCTAGGCCTCCCAGATCTTAAATAACAAGAGAACCACCGCAGTAGGGGCTGAGTTGCTGCAAATGGTGGTTTAAAGAAGGTGATGGCATGTGTTAACATCCAAGAGGTGTTTGTAGAAAGCTGAACCTGCTTGTGTGGGTGCTGCACGCCCCCGGCAGAGGGTTGTCTGCGGAGGTTTGGTCATTGCAGAAGGGAATGCAGCAGTGCTCTGAGGTGGCAAACAGCCTTCAGCACATCCCCAGCTCCCTGCAGAGCTGGGCTCCCACAGGGCTGTACCGGGAAGGTTGCAAAGCTCTTTTTGTATTTTTAATAACAAGGTGGACAATAACTCTATTTATGAGGAAATCTTTCTTCTGCAGGATTGTGGTGTATACCTGTTCCTACAACCCTCTCACAAATGGGCAATTCTTGTTCTGATTTTTTTCTCGCAGGAATGTTTTGTTTTCCTGTTGGCTGATGCTGTCTGCTCAGTCTGTGGAGGATTAACCTATGTGCTGTTGCTAGGTGGCCTTAAGCAAAGAAATAACACAGATCACAGGCTCCTGCATTCCTACAGTGTGTTACTCCCTTGTTCAGCAAGATTTCTCTTTCTCTGTCCTTCTGTTTTGTGTTTATGGCTGTGGAAATATATATATTAGAGGATGCACGTATAATTTGCACAAGAATAATGGATTAGAACCCCTATAAAGCATTGGTTTTATTTGGACTCGCAACATGTAGCAGCTCACTCTTTGCCAGCCTTCCATGTTTTGGTTTCTGTTGGTGTCTAAGCCTCATCTGTCATTTCCAGATGTGTTTCTGCCCAGTGTGAGGTCTCAGACTCAGCAGGGACATGTGGCTCGTCACATCCTGGAGGGACCTGTGCCTGCAGCATGTGGACCCCATCAGGGATGCAGCACTTGCCTGGGTTTTTAGATTTTCAAGCTTATTTCCTTGAAAGTTCATTTCATGACATTTTCAGAAATGTGGTTATCCAGAACTCAGTTGATGTTGTACACTGGATGACTGAATATTTCGCACCACTGCCACGCTGGCTAGATAGCAACTGCCAGGTAAATCCCATCAATTTTCAATTGTGTGCAGAAACATTGCCAGCAGTTGCCATCAACCATTTCCATATCCAAAGCGTGTTGCCTGTAACATGTTTTGCTCGTGGCGTTGGAACAGGCATCTAAGGTCGATCCAGCACAGGCGCAAGCAGAGCTGGCAGGATTCACTGCCATTTGTCCCCTTCTGCCCCAGCCCTGAGTAGGGATCACACAGATGTATTGCTCCTTCTCAGCCTCCTGCATCAGGCATGCCCATGCTGAATACATTGCTCTGCATTTGGTTGAAATGCCCACAGGACTTTTTTACTCTGATATAAAAATACGTATTTCTGCAAAGCTTGTGTTCCTCCTCTCACAGCACCGGCATGGAGCAGCACCGGCACACAGGGCAGGGACACAGCTGTGCTGCCAGCACACTTCAAAGCAGCCGTGCGCCCATGGAAAAGTGGTGCTGGTGTGGGCGTGAAGTGTGACCCAGCTACCTGGGGCTGCTGCCAGGCAGTGCTGCCATTGGCTCATGGCTTCACCAGCTTTCTTTGGGAAAGTGTGGGAAACATTTGGGTTTTGCTAACATTGGGCGTGTGTGATGCTTGAAACCCTGAGCCTCTTTGTGCTTGGAGCATGAATCAAAGCAGTGGACGCATGGCCTGGTGCAGCCCATGTGAGCTCCCTCCCACTGGCTGCAGGGCTGAGCTGCCAGCACTGTGTGCTCCTCACCCCCTGCCATGCCACTGCTTTCTCACAGCTCCCGCTGCTTCATTTTCCTCCCTTGGCTCCCGTTGCCATGACCCGCTGGGCTGGCCGCTGGCAGGAATTCATGCCCCTCCGGCTGCTCCTTGCTGTGCTGGCCCTGAAGCCCCCCCGCCCTTCCCCCCCACTGCCCTGGCAGGCTCAGAACATAAATGCACCAGAAGGAGCTCCCATCCTGCGGCCTGTCATATTGGGATATATTTTTCCTTTCTCAGGAGATTCTGCTCGGTCACGTGCTGGTCCCTAGTGGAGGTGGCTCCCAACCTGAGACTAGGGCTGCTCTGGGCTTGGCCACCAATGCGGTCTTGAGCCTCATTGCACCCATGCACTGGGGAGAAGTGGGATGGCTTTCAGACAGGCCCTGTGCAGCTGTGCTGCGTTGTGCCACATTGGCACCTGGCAAGGACCTTCTGACAGTGCTGACCAGTGGCATCTGAGCAGGAGGGCCCCATGCCACCCGCAGTCCCTGGAAGGCTGCTCCCAGGGTATGGGGCTGCCCCAGGCTGCATTGCTGTTCCCAGAGCCACACAGTGCATGTGTGGAGCTCTCCTCAGCCATTTTGGTGTCTGCATGCTGCTAGGAAGCACAATGCCTCAGTGCCTGTAGCCTTTGAGGATACAGCAGGAATTCTGGGCAATGTAACATGTTAACCAAATAGAAATGGGTATACAGCAGATCAGTTGTTTTAAATAGCATTATGCACATCTTAAAAATTTGCACTACTTTGTTTAAAAAAGTGCTTTAGGATGTAAAAAAAAAAATAAATTAAAAATTCCTAACATAAATGTAAACAAAACTCACTCTTAATATCCCCCGCTGCCCATCTGACTGTAAGTCTTATGGCTGATAGATAGGAAGGGATCCTGATAAGAGCAGAATAAATACTGCCAACAAGGGGATTTTAAACGGGATATAATGTCAGTGGGTCTGATAATAGGAAAATGTTCCATGGCCCTTCCAGAAACCTTATGGATGAATGGAACCAAGAGAAATCTGTAAAAATGTGATCAGATTCTATAGTAACTGCTTGACAAATCTTAGTGAATTTAATAGAGAACAAAGTCTTTTCCCTGGGTTTTTTGCATCATCCAACATTATTCAATAGCAAGAAAAATTTCTATTAATTCTTACAGAACTTTTTCACAAAAATAATAACTGCATATTCTCACAGTGCCACCTGCTCCCCACCGCTCGCTCACTGCTGCTATCACACCAATTCAGAGGGGGGACCGTAAATACCTTCGTGTTAAAGAACTAACTTTCTTTAAAGCGCCACTTTCAAAAGTGCCTGGGGGTCTGCCAGTGCAGCTGTTTGTCAGTAGCACCGAGCAGTGCGCTGCTCCTTTCTGCATGATTACAGAATGGAAGCAGACACAGGAAAGAAGTGAGTGGAAACTATTAATTTTGTAGAAGGAGACTTGATTTGTGTTTCAGTTTTCTTTTCTCTGGTGCAAAGAGAAGGGGCTGCAGGAGGAGGTGACAGCACAGTTTGTCTGCCCATCTCCGAGTTACTCAGTGCAGCACAAGGCTGTGGCCTGTCTTGGCCTTGGCCTTCCTCCTTTGGGGCAGCTGTGATGGTGCAGCAGAGGAGGACACCGCTCACCCCTGGCAAGGACGGGGCTGAGCACACAGCCCAGCACTGGAACGTGCTGTGTATGGGGTGAGTACTGGCAGTGCACCGCTGTGGTTAACCACAAACAGCTGTCCAAATCTCTTTGGTGATGGTTTTCACAACAGAGATGGTATCAGTGGTGAGAAGGTTTTGATGCGGAGGATCAGCATCTTGGCTTGCTGCACACTTTCTTAGGAAGAGGTAGTAGCTGACAAATGCTGGCAGGAATGGAAGTATGGTCCAGGATTACTGGTTTTGTTTAGTTTATGAGGATGCAGAGATGGGGAGAGGTGAAGCTGAATGACCCAAGACAGCAGTGCCGGAGGAGGCCACATGTCTTCTCATTTCTGTTGCTTCTCCCTTTATTGTACTGGGAATTTTCCAGAGGAGTGGAAGCCTTCACAAACATAGATATTTTTAGACGAATTGTGTGTAGGAGCCCAGACCCTGGGGACAGGCTGCTGCTTGACTGCTGTTACAAGAATGGTCCAGACCGTGGCTGCCCAACTGGCGTTTGGTGATGTTTGGTGTGGCGTTTTGGGATGGTTTCTGTGGCAGGAGTGCTGCCAGGCCTGATGGCAGGTGGGTGAGCTCACTTCAGGTCTCCCAGCACTTTGTAACACTACTGAAGCTGCTGGCAAAGACCAGATTGAACAGCTGTACTTCCAAGGAGGTGTACAACCCACCTTGTGCTTATGGAGATGGCCCTGCTCTAGTGTGAACAGGACGGGTGTAAGGAAGAGTGGTGGCCTGGAGCCTTGCACAGGAGCTCCAGCCCTTTTCATGAACCCAAACTTTGAAGATGTTTTCTATTCCTTTAGAAAAAGCCTTTGAGAAGCACTGCAGAACCATGTCCAACTGTAATGAAAGGGACCCAGAATCACGGATACTTTCTCTGCATTGTGATTAAGTATGTGGAAACAGCACTTTTTTTGTAATAGGCATCATAAGTTGTTAAGTAACGTTATAATGGTATAAATTGTCTTTGTGGGGACATTCAAAGGCAAATAGATGTAGAGCCTGGAAAATCCTTAGACCTAAAGGCGACTTGGTCATGCAGTGCAGATCCTCTGTCTGACTCCCACACTGCTTCCTGGGGCACTTAACTGGAGGAGGCTGCAACGAACAGTTTGCTCAGCGAGTGCTGGAAAGGGCAAAATACCTGTTTGTGTTTGCACGATACTACACGGCCAGTTATCAGTAATGATTGTTTTCCTGGAACTGTGCAGGGGTGTGTGTGTGTGATTCCTCTACAGATGGGTATTTTGTGACATTTGAGCTAAATTCAGCTCCGGTGTATGATAGTATTTTACAGAAAGTGTCACTAACTGCACCACTTACTCTGTCTTGATTTTAGACTATTTTTTTTAATAGAGGAAATGATGATTGATGGAAGTAAGCGCCGTACGCAAGTAGACAATAGGAAAAAAATTTGAAATCACTCCTGTCATTAGAGATGTGTGAGTGCTAATGTGGTGCACGCAGTGAATGTAATTCTGTGCATGGCCAAATACATTTTGCAGTGGAACTTTCTCTTTGTTTTTCAGTGCTCTGGGATAGCAGCTCGATCCTATTTTGCTGTAAGCTCCCAGAGCACAACATGGCATGACTGCTCTTGCTGGGTCCTGCCTGCAGCCCCCCGTCATGTGCAGCCTCTCCTCTCTGTGCAGCGTTCCTGCCCCTGCCGCTCCCGGTGGCCTGAATTCTGGCTGTGGCAGTCCTCTGCTAGGGCTAAAACGGGGGATGCCAGTTATTTATTTATGTAAAATGTTCGGAGGCATTAACTCACAAACACCATAGAAACCAGGCTGGTATTGTAGTCGGGGCTTTTATTCAGGTTGTCTGATGCGCTGTGGATGCCGCCGGCCTTTGTGTGCTCCAATCCAGCGTTTATCCCGACGATGCCTTTGTGTTCCCCATTTGACATATTTTACTGTAAATAAAGAGCGACACTGTCTTGCAGCTGTATCCACGGTGACATTTGACTCTCGACTGAATGAGTGCATTGTGCCATGTGTTTTGGAAACATTATCTCTTTTAAGAACTAATCCAGCCTTTAACAGCTTCCCAGTGCCTGCCTGCCTTTGCCATGGAGAGCTCAGGTGCTCGCCCACCTCTGTGCAGTCTCCGCCCGCTGCCTCCTGCCCCTCACGCTGCTGGGGCCTGAGCTGGGCACCGGCTCCCTCTGCTCAGTCTTTTTGTCTGTGTGTAGACCCTTTGATGGGATGTGCTGCAGGGCTTCTCCTGGGATGTCAGCATTTTGCCACATTTCTCATAGACTTTACTACATTATGAGTATTCTTATGTCCATGTGTACGATATGTTCTTTAAGATAGATTCTGCGCTCCATGATTAAGATGATCCCTGTGCGACTGACTCATTGAGCATCCAGCTGATTGGTTCTTTTATGTGTCGAAAACACTTTTCTTTATGACTTCAGCAAGTTTAGATCCTGGTAGGGGCCGCATTTCCTGCAGTGGGTTCAGTCTCTTGGGTGCCAAACCCCAGGACTAGCAGGACTGAGATCCTCTGTGAAAACCCCAGCTTCCAGGAAGCTTTTATTTTTGCTTTCAAATAGCTGTGCTGCTTTTATGGAACTTGTAATTTCTAGCTAATTCTGACACACTTTTAAAACAGTTATGCCTATATATAGAAATGTGTATGTTTTTGCTCTCAGTGCTGAATGCCAATAAATCCATGCGCCATTGAGTTGCTGGTGGTACCACCTGCATTCCCCCACTGTAAGGCTGTGCCAGGGTTGAACAAGGTTGAACAACCTGAGCTAATGTTCTCTCAGCCTTAAACATAATCACTTTGAGAAAATGTAAGTCAAAGTGCAAATATTCTGGATGCTGTCTGACAGGTGTGTATGGAATTAACATCTGAGACAATGCCATAGCATAAGGGCCCTCCGAAGAGAAGAGGGCTCGTTTTCACTACTGCGGGGGAAAGAGCTGTCCTGAAAACATCACCAAACTTCAAAACACACTGTGCACACACACCACATTACAGTGGAACCCCACAAGGGTTTCAAGTGAGACGTGTGGTACCCATAGTGCCCCAGCAACCCAGTGAGCTGCAGGACGGTGCAAGGTTGTGTCTCAGGGAGCAGCTCTGCACTTTGTGCTTCCATTTAACTTCTCAGAGTAAGGAGAAAAGGCATCTGTGAGGAAACAAGGTTGATAATGGGTTCAAAATATATTTCTATTGCTTTCTTGTATTAACATATTTAAATTAAATTATTAAATGTATTTTCATTAAATTAGCACACAAGCTAGTATTATTTGCCTTAGATATTTTAACAAAGTCTGTGAAGTCTTCCCCTGCTATTAGTGCTCCTGGAAGGTACGTGTGTTACTGATTTGAAGTTCTGGAGCTGAGAACAGTGAAGGTGGCTGCATGCTGCACTGCCTTGGGGCTGCAGGCACAGGCTGGCTCTGCTCAAGGGCTGCAGGACCACAGGATGAGGGAAGCGACTGGGATCCTGCCTACACCAGGAGGGGCTGCACACAGAGCCCGCATGTCGTGGCAGTCAGCAGCACGGCACCAGGCACGTGTCGAAGATCAGGGGGTCAGAAATGTGCTTACAGAGCAGGATCTGGAGGCAGACTGTGTGCTTCTGGGTTTGAAGATAATGGAGAGGGATGAATTAATAATTATATACATGTGTGCTACACTTAGAGATGGATTTACACATCTTTCATTTTTTAAAGCTCAGACTTGGTTTCCCACTCTCTTTATCTCTAACGTGATCTTTCTGCAGGCCCTGGCAGACAGCAGTGCTCCCAAGCGTACTGCTGCTTTGTGATGGTCCTGAGAATGAACCTGAGTTATGTGCAGCAGAGAGGCTTGGATGCCTTGACCATGCCTCCTCACCATCCAACAGCCAGGTACAGGTTCACATGTGAGCCTTCCTATTGGCTTTCCAGCAAGAGAGAAGGGGGAAAATGCTTTCATTCATTTGTTTAAAAGAAAAAAATTTAAACATTTTTAGTGAATTTTAAAAAGGAAGAAGTTGTAGAAATGCCCCATTAATTGGAGCATTCATTAAGTATTTTTAAAATAGCATAGAAAATTTGGAGGCAAAGGTCTGGATAGCAAAGTGACTTGTAGTGGCAAAGGGCTTGGGAATTACTCGCCAAGTGGAACGTGTACAACTAAGGTAGAAATCCCCTCTTTGCGTGATCGCATGGGGATTTGAATGTGGGTCTCAGAACTCCTCCGAGAGTGCCCAACCGCTGGCACATTCTGGATGAGAATCTGTCCTGCTGAAGCTGTTCTGCTTTGTAAGAATAATTAAATATTCATTGGGCCAGTGAGAGAACAGAAACAATCTGATAGCCTGGGGATTAGGGCTCTCCAATAAGACAAGGAGACAGAAGTAATTCAGTTCCTGATCCAACTCTGATGCTGAACGGATATGAATCTAGAGTCACACTGGCCAAATTTGCCAATGGTTCTGGTTACTTTTTTCAGGATATAAATTTCTCAACTTTTTTTCCTGTAATGTCTTGTTGTGCTGTTACAGAAACCAGTATCACACCAGTTTTTGTACTGGTAATCTCTCGACTAGAGTTATTCCTGTGTTTTATTGGCATCAGAATTGGGGCTGCAGGCTCTTTGAAAATCTGCCTTTCTTCTGGGTTGGCCCACAGCTTGATGTTAGTGCACTGATGTAGAGGAAGTATATCTCAATTACAGTGGTGTTATAGGAAACATATTTTACTGTATGTCCAGTCTGTGGTGGTAATCTGGAGTAATACACTAGGAGGAAACTGTAAATCTTTATTGTAACATGAATAAGTGCAGTAGTTTCTGTCAAGCTTTAAGAAAGCAGAAAATCACCACTAAACATCCATTCAAATCAGCCACGCTAAATAATCCTTCAGATTTATATACTGAATTTCTTGATCAAATGACAAACTTATTCCTGAATTATCTGGATTCCTTGCAGTTGAAAAGATACATATTAAAAACAAAACTAAGAACCCAATGCAACCCAAGAACACAGGAAGATGTTTTCCAAGCGGAAATGGTTACCAGGAAGGTGATGCCTTCATGCAGCCCCCAGGTCAGCCCGGCGCCGCTCTGTCTGCCCTGACCCCTCATTGGAGCACTTCTGCTGGGGGCAGTTTTCACGGCATCTGCAAAAAAAAAAAGTTCTATTCCACTGAAGACATCTTTCTGTGAGCCGTGGGGACGCATGGCCATGTGGGTGCCCCGTGTGGCGCAGGCCCATGGCTGGGGGTCAGGGTGCCGGGGCAGGCGACTCCTTACACGGGGCAGCTGGCGATGAGCAGAGCGAGTGCCTTGCTCCTAAGGGCAGTAAGGAGATTTAAGCCAAACAAGCCCGACATAAGTGGGAGAAGAAACTCACTGAGCGATTTCAACTGTAACTTGGCACCCGGCACGCTTTAGTATAAGAAGTTCAAAGCGTTTTGGATTTTTCCAGAAAAACCCTCTCTTAGCAGCGAGGCACGGGCCGTTCCAGCCCCTTCTAAGTTGAACACGTCGGGAAGGGCAAAATAAATAAATCTTCGCCTCCCGCTCCCCCCGAGGCGGCGAGAGGGTACCGGAAAAAGCCCGCAAACTTTTGCCGCGGCCGCCGAGCCGGTGCTGGAGCCGCGGTGCTGGGCGGGGCGGTGCGATGCGGCGCGATGCGGAGCGGTGCGGTGCGGCTCCGCGGGCGGCGGCGAGTCCGGTCCGCGGCGGCGGTCCGCGTTTTGCGGGCGGCCGCTGTATTTCCCGGGCCGTCCATGGCTCGGTGCTGTTGGCTCTCTCTCCGTCTGATCGGCGCAGGCTGCGCGGGGCTCCCTACGGGATCAGAGCGCTCCCCCGCCGGGACTCCACTCCTCACATCCTCCTGCTGGGACTCAGCTACATTTCCAGCCAAGCCTGGCTTTATTATGTGTGTCTGCACTGCAGCCCCAGCAGCAAGATCAGGAGGAGGAAAAGGAGCCAGGACAAAGAAAAGAGAGGGAGGCTGGCGAGAGCTAAAGAAAATAAAAACCCAGGGCAGCAGCGGCAGCAGCGGCAGCGATGAAGGCAGGAGCGGTGCCACCTTCCAGAGAATGACCCATGGAGGCAGCTAGCGGCCCCGGCATCGATGCGAAGGAGCGCTTACCTCGGTCCGCCGAGTGCGTGCGTGCGGGGGAAGGCGGCGGCGAGCGCGGCCGGCGGCGGGGAGCCCATCCCGGCCGAACCCCGCGCCGCGCACCCGGGGCAGCCGCACCGCCGGCCCCGTGAGCGGCGAGCGGGGGCCGAGCCCGAGGGCGAGCGGCGGGACGCGAGGGGGGGCCGAGAGTGGCCGGGGAGGATTTAGGGAAACCGCGGCGAGGTCGCACCCCCGGAGCGCCTCGCATTGTCGGGGCCGCCGCGCCGCTCTTATTTTTAGACGCTCATTCTCCCCGCGCCCTCCCCCCGGCCCCGGGAGCCCCGCGCGGCTTTTTGTGCCATTCTCAAAGTGCCGAGCCGGACTGAGAGCCGCAGGGCGCCTGCAAACTTTAACGAGAACAAAAAGGCGGCGGGGGCGCGGAGGGGCTCGGCTTGTGGCGGTGCTATTTGCACATCGAAGGGAGGAGAAAAAACCAACAAAGAGGAGAAAAAAAAAAAAAAAGAAAGAAAAAGAAATCGCAACTGTTGCGCCTGTGATTTTTTTTTTTTTTTTGTCCCCGGGGGGAGAACCTCTAGGTGCCCGAGGGGGTGGACAGGAGTTGAACTTGCCGCATTGCAACAGGCAAAGAAGTGAGAAATCCGATAATCGATCCCGCTGCTGCCGCTGCTTCGCCTCGCTCAGCCCGGCAAAGTTTCGAGGGGCAGGAGGCAGGGAGAGGCAGGGCGGGCAGGGGCCGCGGGGCCGCGAGGAGGACGCGCCGGGAGGAGGACGAGCCGCGGCGCCCGGACATGTCCAGGAGGAAGCAAGCCAAGCCCCGCTCGGTGAAAGGTAAGCGCCCGCCGCCCCGCGCCGCCGGCCGGGCACCGCCGCCGCGCCAGCCTCCGCGCGCGGCCAATCAGGGCCGGGGCCCGGCTTGGCGGGGATTGCGAATCCCCCCCGACTCGGCCGCCGCCGCGGGCTCCGCCCGGCCCGGCCCGCGCCGCCGCCGCCGCCCGCCCCGGCCGCGGGGAGGAGGAGCGGCGCCGCCCGCGGGAAGCGGCTCCGGCCGGGCGCCGAGGGGAGGGGAGCGGCCGGGGGAGCCGCCCGCCGCCGCCGTCCATTTTGGGGGCTCCGCGCCCGGCCGCCGGGGCGGGGGCGGGCCGAGGGCCGCCCGGCGGGGCAGCGGCCGCGGAACCCGCCCGAAATGGCGGCCGGCGGTGCCCCCGGCCCCGAGCGGGGCTCTGCGGGCGTCGCGGGGGCGGGCGGAGCCGCAGCGCCCGGGGGCTGCGGGGGAGACCCGCGGTTCGGGGCGCGGAGCCGACGCGCGTCCGGCGCCGGGGAGCGGCGTTCGGCCGTCGGAGCGCGGGGGAAGAAAAGTTTGGCGGCGGGGCCGGGAGCGGACCGACGGGCGGGGGAGCGGTGATGAGACGAGCGGTTTCTCCGGTCTGCGAACGGCAGCGCCTCTTCCCTTCCATCCCCCGCCCTATGCTTGTAACGGTGGCGACGAAAACGGAGAATTAAAACCGATTTCTTTATTCGAGAGCATCTGCAGGGCCGAAAACTTGCTCGGGCTGAGGGAACAATAGCCGATTTCAGGCAGAGGTGCGCTAATAAGGGCTCCGCAGCCGACTTGGCGGACAGGCTCCTGCCGGGCGCGGGCAGAGCGGCGGGGCCGTGCCGAGGCTGCGCCGGGGGCTTTGTGTGCGAGCACAAAAGGGGCCGCGAAGCAAAAACTCGAAAGCGTTTGGAATTAAAGAAGTCGCTGGGAGACGATGTTAGCGTCCGGTTAACCAACCAGCCGGAGGAAGAATCGAACCCCCTCTCCAGGGCGATTTTATATTATTTTTGAGATACGCAGGTCAGGAGATTGCAATAGAAACAGTGACGACTTCAAACGTCCATGAAGTTTTTGAAAAGTGAGCCCTTCCCCTCACACAAAAGCTCGCTCGCTGCCCCTCTCCCGCTCGGCCGGGGCCCTGCGGCCTGCAGGCGCGGCTCTGCCGGTCGCAGCCCCCCTCGGCCCCCGGCTCCTCTCGGCGCAGGCCACGCGTTGCCCGGTCGCTCTCCGTGCCGAGGTGCCGCACGTAACGCGCAGGACGCAGCCATACGTCAGCGGAACCGTGTGCGCTCTGAAGCTCGGTTAATAAACATGAACACCTCGTTACATAATGACACGAGATATTTGCATTTGCTGCTCGTTTGTTTGCCACCTCGTTACCTTTGGGCAGCATCTCTCACTATTGATGCTCTATAACGAAAAATCGTTCCTAGCTCCAAGATAGAGCAGGTCGCTGTTTACAAGAGCTTTTTTTTTTGAATCAAAGCAGGTAACTTGCTGGCAAGTCACAGCTGGGAAATGTTTTCCATGCAACGCAGAAATATCTAGAATGTCTTTGCCACGGGGAGCCGAGTAGAGCCTGGTTCTTAAAGGTTCTGAATATTCCTCCAGTCTCCAGGCACAACAAATGCGCTTTCAGTTCAGCACAAACTGGCTGTAAATTACAGTCTTAGCATGAGCTGGCTAATGGGGAACCTAAGGAACAGGATGAATCTGGGTGAAATTTTCAGTAATAGGAGGCAGCTCATATATATGTATGTGGGATATAGAATTTCTCCCTTTTCTTATGTTCGTACGTATCTTTTTGTAAAGTCCATCATATACATTTTGTGGTCTAGGGAGCTGGCAGCCCGGTAGATTGCCACAGTACATGTTTCCATGGAAATAATTGAGATGTAATAAATAAAGGCACTCTGAGGTCACAGGTTTCCCAATTCAGCTGAGAAGAAAACAAGCATAAATTATGTGGATATATGCGTAGCATTTAGGACTTCAAATCATTTACTGGTTTTCTCTTTTCTGTGCATTTATTTCACTTTGTGTAGTAACCTCGGTATTTATTAACCACTAGTGAGGTTTGGGCATCCTTTCTCATTCAGAAAGATTACATACTAAAATAGAATCAGCGTGTGCCTCTGATGAAAGGGATTATTCTGCATGCAAAAGGCAAGTTGCCTGCGCATTAACAACGAGTGCTGTCTTTGGCATTAAAGAAACAACCGACTCTGGAAGTATCAAATGCTGACAACTCTTCAGATCCACGTAATTTAAAATTAAGCAATTGCCAAGCAGAACGGGATGCTGACAAACCTGCAGGTCATGTGGCCCTGCTCTGTGATGAGGTGTCTGGTTCAGTCTCACAGAAAGTTGCCGTGATTGCTGCAGCTGGAACTCTAGCAGTAGCCCTGGAATTTCCCTGGTGTGGATTTATCACTGGCAACATGACACACTGGTTTTGTTTAACCATTACTTTGGCTCTGCAGATCTGACGACACCCAGCCGATGGTTTGGGCCAACGCTCTGCTGGGCTGACAGGGAGGTTGCTGCAGGTCAGTCAGGGCAGAGCAGAAGCAGGAAGGACTGAGCCTTTGTTAGCTTGCAAAATGAACCAGTTGGGGTGGTGCGATAGTGGCAGTTTTGGGGTAAAGCACTTGCCTTCTCTGAAGCCTTCCTTCACATCATAGATGGGACCCATAGAAGTGGTTTTCTTCAGCACAGAACCTTCCTTTGCCCTGCTGTCAGCAACATGACTGTGGTGGCTTTGGCAGGTCTCCTTATGAAGATCTGTACCCTGCTTGGTGCCATTAAACACAGGAGGTTCAAGCCCCAGCACCACAACAGAGTGGTGACCGTCCCCATGCGCTGCCTGTTCCCATTCCGAGTGGTCCCACGGATGTGCCACGCACACTTCAGAGGCTGGTCGTGTGCCATCAACTCTGGAGAGAGTTGATGGAACTGGAGCTGATGAGGCACAGACTGGTGCCTCTGAAAGCAGCTCTGGGAAAGCACAGCTGGGAGATGCTGGGGTCTGCTGGCAGAGCTGTAGTTTCAAGTCCCACGTAATTGTAACTGAAGAATGACTTGGATACGGTTTGTGGGGACTGGGCTGGCATTGGCACAGGGTTTTCAGCATCACATGCACTTTAGTTGCTGAATTTGACAGTTCTGCAAATTGCTGTCAGGTTGCAATGGTGTTTTGTGCTTAAACGTGCTAGTCTGTAATCAGACTGTTTTGCAAAAGGATGCACTAATTAAGTCTAGATTTGTTATCCTACTTGAAGTTGTAGAATTGCTGTCATATTTTTTTGCTTTTGGTTGGCAAAAATGCTGATAGAAACTTTTGATTCACACCCTACGTGCCTCATTTATGTCAGTCAAGGAAGAAAAAGAAGGTTGTTCTCTACTTCGTTACCTGCAAAGTAAATAAAAATACTTCAGCCATTTGCTGAGTTCCAATTAGCTGATTGCTATGAATGATCTTCTTTAAAGGAATGCTGTTTTACCTATCTGCTCATACAAAGGTTTGATTTTTAATGTCTCGTGAAAAGGATTCTCTTTGTCTTGATTGATGTCAAGAATAAAAGCGTGATGGTAATATCCCTTTGAAAGCTATTGTATTGTCAGCTCTGGCTGACAGCAGGAGGCCCTCCTAGTGCTATAGATTAGCGCTGTGGAAACACTGACATTTTCTTTGTTATATTGCTGTTGTTCTGCTTGCAAAGTCAATTATACAATGTCGGAGCTCAGTTACAGAGTTGACTGTGGAAGTAACAATGTCTTTCATACTTGTCTTAAAGATATAATTTTCTTTTTTTCCCAGTTGATAGAGAAGAACCTGCAGGTACTGGAACAGTACATTCTACAAATTAAATTTTGACAAGTATAATCATAATTGCCAAATACAGGAGACTCGTGCGATTATCCTTTAATTTTACAGTTCATTCAAGTTTCGGTGGAATTTTATTGATACAGTGAAAGCAGCAGCTAAAATTGATAAAACTCATATCAAATAAGATTACACTCTTGATTGTTCTTTATCAAGTGTAGCTTTTGGGGGATTAGGAATAATTGGAGATGTTGGTGTTTCATCGTGGGGCCGGTGCCATGAGAACGTTTGGATCCACGCAGTATAGCGAGCGCTGCCTTTGGGGATTAGCCTGCAGTTTTTAATTTTTGAGCGTGTATTTTGATACAAGCCCAGCAGCGTTCTCCCCTGAACTCCACAAGTCCCAGTTTTCCTTCCGCTCTCTCCCTCCGGTACGGTTTCCTGGACAGGATCTGTGTGGTATTTAACTGGTTTTGCTGATTGAAACTCGTGCCTGTGTGCAAACACCTTTTAATTGTGATCTGTTCCCATTGGTCCTGGCGAGCACAACTAACAAGTGTGGCCCAAAATTGAAAAGGGTGGAAAAGGCAACACAAAAGGTTGAAATACAAATGGGGAGAAAATAGAAATCTCGTGATTTCAGTGATGGTTCATCTAATGCCATGGGTAGAAAAACAAACACCGTGCAGCAGCACCGACTCTCAGAGAGTGCCTCCCATTTTTTTTTTTCTTCAAAAGTATCTGAACAAAATCAGTGCAAGCTAAAGGACATCGTTCATTATTGAATTGCTTCAGATGACACATGCAAAAAAAAGAATCAGAGAGCTCTTGTTTAGATGTTAATTGTAGGATTTCTAAATTACTATTATAAAATAATAGAGTAACAAAAGATTCCACAGTTACCAGTAATTTGTCAGGATTTATTTTGTTTTTCTTCAATAATTGAAAATTAATGTCTTGAAGTGAAAGCAGATGTTCATGCCATCCTCTGAATTGGATATGAAAATGATGTTTTGTAGAGGCGTTAGGCTTGTGTAAACACAAATTGTCTTATCTTAGTTGGGGCTTTGGCTTGGTTTTATCTATTGTTTGGTGCCAAATTAACTTTTATGTTAAACCTGGCTGAATGAACTAAGGCAGAGCTTGGGATGGCACCCAGCATTCGGTTGTTGATGTTGTAAATGACCTGCCTCGCCTGCTGCCTCTGCGGATGGCAATGCTTTCTTATGCTGTACTATTAATATTTATTTCAATTTTGATAAATGTGCTCTTAATTCTATTCGGTTATTTTATACCAAATGTGTTTATTTATATCCTCCTCGCAGTTTGTGCAGTCAGCATTGTAGATCTTGACAATATTTGGAAAATACAAAACGCATTATGATGTTTTTGTTTTGTTGATTTTTTGTAAATAAATAATGTCTTGCTCTCATGCATTAGTCTGCAATCTGTAAAAGATAATAAAATTCTTCTCGTATTGTAATATTCTCTTAAGCAAAAGATTATTAATTACCCACAGTAATTGAACTGCCTTATAAAAGTGCCTATACCAACCCCTCATCACTCCATCAGTATCCTCCTTAAATGCCTCTGAAAAAGGATGGCTATTATGTTCCGCTGTACCCTACTAAATGCGCTGGAGTAATGAAATACTAATAGTACAAAACCTATTACAGACCTCTGTTAAATCCTTACTGACAAATGGTGGCGGAGGGGAGGGCCTGGTGTTAGTCCATGTGTTAGTGTGCGTGGGCTCTGAGCATTAAGGTGTGTGTTGGAGCCAGGTGAGAACCAGCTCAGGGCTTTCTGCAGTGCCTGCATTTATTCAGCGTACCTTTAGATTCAGAAGTTGATTCCTGTTTGTTTTCTTTCATCTGTTAGTCAATGTAGGAAGCTGGTTACATCTCTTAGATCTAAAAGTCAGGTAATAAAAGTTCCAAGTCCTACATCTTCTGGACAACTGCTATGCAGATACATACGTTAAAACAAAATGTATCCCAGTGAATTATGGTGGTTTAACAGAGATAGTATGTTTTAGGGAGCAGGAGGGTGGGGAGACACAAGTGGTCTCTTGTGCCATTTGCAGCTGAAGGAGGCCGGAGCTCGCCCCACTTGCCACGGGTTGTGGAAGACGTGAGCCGAGGGCCGCTGGGCGGGCTGGGCGATGCAGTGGGCAGTGCCATGCAGCGGGGAGCTGGCAATGCCTGCCTGAGCCCTGTGCTACGGAGCTCATTACATTGTTTGCATTTGCTCCGAAAGAAAACCTTTTCCTTTCCAGCTGCAGATTAGGCAATTGAAAGACCAATTTGCAGAGCTTGTAAATGCCACTTGTTAATCATATGCACTACAATTATTAATATTTTTTCCTTTTTCCCCTTGGATGTATTAAGTCAACTTTTTAGTTTTTTATGTAATTGAAATTTGCCCTTTTGTTACCTGGGCATGAATTATTTTTGAAATGTTGTCATTACCTGCCCTGCTGTGAGGTTTATCTCTTCTGTTCATCCTAATTAAATAAAACATAGTGTTGCTCGCCAGCCTAGCATTGCAGCGAATTACCTGCCTGGAGGCTCACACTGACGTTGGTGCTTGTTGCAGCTGCTGATGTTGACCAGCACGTTTACTTTTAGATTTTCATTTCAAAGGGATCAGTTTGTGCTGCATGACAGGTGAATGACGAATGCTTTACAGTACTTTCAAGAGCTGAACAAACGTTAGGTGACTGCTTGGTACTGCACAAAGCGGCAAGTACAGCGGTGATGCAGCCACAGTGGTGGAAGATGGCCACGGGAGAGGTGCACAGGTCTGAGGAGTGAGGCGAGCCCATCCCTGGGCTTGCTGTGCCCACCCTACCTGCTGCTCTCCTGGGCCTTTCTGGTGGGGTTGGCCTCAGCTCTGTGTAGCATCAGTGACGGCCGTGCTCTCCTTGGGTCTGGCACTGACAACATAGGCTGCTTCAGAAGTGTAACAGTTAGGGTTGCTTTACACAGAAGTTGTTTTCAGTTTTTATTGGAGAGAGCAAACAATATGCGCGTGTTTTAGAGAGAAGCAAAGGGAAAGGTCCTTGCTTGTAGAGAAACCGTTTGTTTAAGCCTTTGATAGCTCTACAAAAGCCTCACTGCTCACCACTGAAACCCCATTATGGGTAAAAGCACAGGAGTTAGCAAGTCGCTGTTCTCCAGTCTCTGCTGGCTCATACAAGGCTCTGGAGGTTTGGTCAAATGTGGCCTAATTCTGCTTTCCAAATATTAAAAAAATTACACAGAGGGCAAAAAGACAAGTTCTTAATATGCATATCCTGGGAAAATCCTAAAACAGTATTTTTACCCCCTCCAGTCCCAAGGCTAATCAAAATTCCTTTGTTTCCACATCTACCATTAAAATACGTCCCTCCCTTGGTTGCCTGCTGAATGCACAAGTTTAACCACTCAGTTGATTGGACTCAAAAAAGCTGTTACTGGCTCTACGTAGACTTTGCCCACAGATAATTGTGAGATGGGAGCAATATTTCTGGCAACTTCCAGCAGGCTTGGTGCTTAATTTTGGAGCTCTGAGCATTTCTTGATGGACTTCACCCGGCTCAGTTGAGGTTTTTCTGTGTTACCACTGGGGAAAGTTAGCCAAGCCCTGTGAATGCTGGTTGCTGGAACTTGCTTCATGTAGTCAACTGAGTGTTAACCAAGGTGGTGTTAATAAAGATTTGCTGTGCCCTTTGAAAAGAGGACGTGGTACACTGCAAGGCAAAGCTCTTCACTGGGGAAGCATCTAGGACCTGCTTCTCCAGGACTTAGAATAAATGCAATTTTTCCCCCTTGCCATTAATTGGAGCTAAGCTGAGTGTTTTATGTAAACCATCAATGTAAGTCCTAGTGTCCTGGTGAACTACTCGTGCTAATTGAGATTTCTGTTGATGCTAGAAGTCCATGAGCAAGGCTAGGTATATATCAGGCATGGGATGAAACCTGTCATTGGTGATAGTGTTTCTCTTTGTTCTCAATAGGGATGGGCTTCTCTGTTTTTGTACTGCAATTGAGAAAGCAAGAGCAAAAAAGAGATCTGACAGTTGCCAACAGTCAGTGCTGCAGAGCCCATCTCCTGCTGCTTCTGCTGGCTCCGTGGAGTTGTTGCTGATGGAATTTCTTGGGGAGCACTGGGCATGTTCAGGTGCAGGGGATACAGCAGTGTTCCCCAGGGACACAGTGGGAAGCCCGAGAGACACTGTCTGTGTTTAACAGCTGTTAGCATAACAGGGGACAGTGCTTGCCTGAGCAAAACTGAGCTCCGTTTTTTATCCTTTCAGCCTCCTGTCCCCTAAACTGGAAAGTATCAGGAGATAGCAAAAGTGCATGGCAGGAAGGACTTAGTGCTTGGAGAGGCAGAAATGGCAAATGGAGAGAGACTGAAATAATATAGGGAAAAAAATAACAAAGTAGGAAATCTGTTGCTGATGAATGAATACAGAAGGTGTCTGATGGGAAGATTTGGTGTACAAATTGACTTACCTAGATCTGTGCCTGTGTTATTTTTCAACTCTTATTTTAAGACTGAGAGAACAAATCTGAAAAGTGAATCTAAATCCATGGAAAGGGATATAATTAAGCATAAGGGGATAAGAAAACACAAGAAATGTAAAACGTCTAAACAGATTAGCTTTTCTGCTCGTAAAAGACAGTGCCAGTGCAATGCTGTCCTGTTTGGAGGAATATATTTGTTGTGGTTTATGGATGTTTTTAATATAGAGAAATGAGAGGACAACTGTGATTGCAATTGTTAGTTCTGGGAGTTTCAACTATTTTAGCGTTGTGGCAGCATCTGAAATTGGCCTGTGAAGATTTCTAATTGTTCAGAATTTTGGAGAGAAGAGTAAGTTGGGGTGGTTGAAAAAAGGTTTTCAAGACCTTTTTTTTTCTTTTTATATATACATGCATCCAAGTATAGATAATATGTGTTCACATACACGTGAAAGAGAAAGTCTGGAAGAACAGACCAATAGTTGTTAGACCAACAAACCTGTCTGCAACATGCAAGGAAGTTTTCTGGTGCCTGCCTATCTGACAAAAAAACACATTGCCCATTTTAGTCCTGTCTGACAAAAGCAGCAGCCTTCTGGCTAATTGCTTGATAGGCAACTGCAATTTTGCTCTAATTTACTTATTCAAGCTCATGTTCAAACTTATTTTGTTTTATTAGACTACTCACATGAGTAAAGACATACTGGGCTAGACAGTAATGCCAAGCTTGTACATTATTAATTGCTGAGCTCTGTTGAGGTATTGCAGCTGCGTGATTTCCTCCTGTATTTCTAGGAAAATGGCATGCCTTGCCCTTCATAATTTCTTTGCTTTTACTGACCAGGCTGTTCCCCCAGAGGGCATGTGGGATGTGGCAGTGTGGCAGAGCACTGAAAATGCTGGGATGGAGAACCAGAGAAGGAGAGCTGTGTGTGAATTACACCATTTTGGGATTGTTTTGTCACTCCCCAAATTTATTTGGCAAAAGTGGTGTGTTTTTGGCATCAATGTTTATGTAGAATGTAGTAGCCAACTGTGGATGAGGAAGTTGTTGCCTTGATGTATTTATTTATTGATTGATTAAGATGAAGAACTACTTTCAGTCAGATTCTGAGTGTCACTGGGGAGAATGGTACAAAGTATTTTGAGCCATTTTAAAATGAAACTGTGAATGCTTGTCTTCAGATCTGGTACTGACTCTCGTGTAATGCTCATGTATGAAGTCCATTGATTTGATCTCCTTGATTTCAGGCTTTTTTTTTTTTTTTTCTTTCCTGCTCGATAACAGATACAAGAGACTTGCTTAAAAGCTCCATTTTGGTTTATTTTGTCTCCTACTTGTTGTCAGAAAATGCTCAAAAGAGAGCTGCTGTTTGTGTTCTCAGTAGAGATCCTCGCCCTTATGTGCTCCTCTGAAATTACTGAAAGCCCTGGGAAGTGCTGAGGGGCACTCAGAGGAGCCCTCGCCTGCAGGACGCTGTGGGGTGCTGCCCCAGGAGTGGGGCCTGCGGGGGCTCTCTGCCCAGCAATGTTGAGAGAAGATGGAGCGAAGTCATCCTTATGCTTGCAGCCTGTGGAAGAGTTGGTGGAGTACCTTTGCCTTGCTTCCCTTCCTGCAGTGACTTCCCTACATCACCTTAGGAAGCTCAGCACCTTTTTCTAGCATTCCAGTTGTGGCTCACGGGGAGGGCACAGCAGACATTCCCCACCCTCTTCCTGCCACCTCCCGGTCCCTTTGGCTGCCATGTGCAGACTCTCGGTGCCTGCCCCTGCAGCAGGCCCTTTATCTCTAACCTAGCAGAGATGGTGCCTCTCGTGGATTAGCTTATGTCTCTCAAGGAGTAGGGAAACCTCTTACCTGTGTCCAGCTTTTGCCATAGGCTGTATTCATATGATGGTAAATCCCAGCTCTTTTTGTTGACTTGAAGTTTTTTTGATAACTGGCTATGGCTGACCCAAATACTGCTGGGCCCCATGCACAGAATTGCGCATGCTTCTGGAACTGCAAGGCAGCAATGATCTTGCTGAGGGCAAAGACTACAGCCCAGAACAAGTGTCCTTGGGCCAGCCCTGCATGTGCGTGGCCTCTACTAGTGCAGTGCCGGCCCACAGTTGTTTGTATTCTTGTTCAGAATATTTCTGATGTGGCAAACTTAGGTGGTTTTCCCTGCTGGAACAGGGCCACCTTTTTTTTTTTTTTTTCTTTTTTGTCCTTGTTTGCTTCTTTCTACTCACAGGAAATAAAAGAATGGGCTGTTTGCCAATCAGAAAACAAACAAACAAAACCCCCAAAGCAACCTAGGCATTGCACCTTTCTTTGCTTTTCTTTTAAAAAAATTCCTTACAACTCTGAATACCGATCTTTTTTTTAGGAGAAGCTCGTGATTCAAAGTTAAACTGATAGCACATCAAAGAACAAAATCGTTTTTTGTGCGCGTTTTCCTATTTATTATTAATCTTGTTTAGATTTGGGAAAATACTGTGGTTTGAATCTACGAAGAAATGTTCAAATGTTGTTTCTTCTACAGAGGAATAGAAGAGAGGTCTTTAAATAGCTCGGTGTGCTTGTGCAATGGCATTGGTTGGGCTGCAGTCTGGGCTCTCGAACAACCTTACAACAACAAAAAAGGCTTTACGTTTTATAAATATTTCTGCCTCTCTTTCGCAATACCTAACATACATTGTCTGTTCTGCTGTTAACTCCCTGATGCAGAATTCCTAAGTTTGGGCTAATAGAAAATTTGGAGGATTCTTCATTATCTGAACCTCTTGAGAAATACCAAATATGTTCCAGTAATTGTGGTATAGTACAACAGGGAGTCGCACTGGCAGTTTGTTGGAAAGGGTTTTTCCTGTAGTTATGAAAACCATACAACTCTTAAAATCCCCAAAACTGAGACCGCTGGGATTGCTCATATACTTACAGTTAAGCGCATGCCTAAAGCTAGATATTCAGCCTGCATTTTTTGACTTGCGTTTGTTCTTAGCTTGAGCTATCAAGCAAAGAAATATTCCTCAATCACTTTGGACTTGTGCAGCCTTTTTATTCTGGGTCTGTACAGCTGTAGCACAGTGGGTTCTGTCTTGCTGCAGAAGCACCTAGGTTTGCTTCCCAGCAAAATACCCTCAGTAAGGAACGGAAGGCATTCACAACAGTAAGGTACCACGGGCTGGTAGGCAGGAGTTGGGTCGGGTTTCTCCCCTCCTGCCTTCTCTCTGTACCTCTGCTGTAGATCCCTGATTAGTACATATCACTTACTTTTCCTCTCCCATTTTTTTCAATCTTGATTGTATTCAAAGGGTGTATTAAACACTGTAAGGTCCTGTATAGGTAAAAGTGAAATGAAAACCAAAAAGCAAACCCAAATATGACCTGAACTGTAATACTAGTGTTTCCTCTCCCCTATTCTAGAAAATGTATCTCATAAAGTAGAATTCACATGCCAAACTAGATAGTGATGTTTGTTTTATAGCTGTACTATAGGAATATTTGCCCTTTACTGAGGAGGCCCTGTGTTGTATTTTCAAGGAAAGAATATGAAAAACTGTAAAAATCTGCTTAGCTTGTCTCAAACTTCCTTTGTTTTAATCTTTTTTCAGTCTCATATGTGACTTTCTATTAGGAAACACTGGAATGTGCCTGTGTCTTGATACATTATCTTAAGGACTTGATTAACGCACCTATTGTTCTTATGCAACAAAGTATGTTTTGTGTCTGTGAAGCTGTGTAAACAATTTGCCTTGAATGAGAATTTGGAAATACGCAGCTTACGGAGCATAACTAATACAAAAATGTTTTTGTTGCACTGCTTTAGCAAAAAATCCATTTGCACAAGTATCAATATGTGGGGGAAGTTAAATCTAAAAACAGTCCCAGCCACTTTGTAGAAAAATATAATGCAGTACATAAACTCATTTTAGACACTACTTATTCTACCGTGTCCCATTAGTTGATGTTTGCACAGCGCTTTGAAAATGTAAAGCGCTATATAAGTGCTTATTATTACTACATTATTATTATTCTCCCACTTGAAAAAAGACCCTCCGGGGAGAGCGAGACTCACTTTGCATTTCATCTGTAGTGCAGATCCCACAAGAAATATACCCGCTTGTTTTCTTTTTTTACATTCTTCTCTCCTTACTTTCACCACTCTCTTAAAAAAAAACACCAAAACAACAACTCACCACGTAAGTATTGAATTTTAGAGATTATTGTTCTTATTTAGCTTTCTTTGGATAACTACACCAATGAGAGTATTATTTGAAAGCATATAAAAGTATTAATACCAGGTTTTTATCCAAGCTGCGCAGTAACACAGATTGCCACTGGTCCTGCTGCCTTGCCTGCTGAAGGGCTGCAGCAGAGGTGCAGAGTGGCTGGGCTCTGTGGGGTGGTGATGCCCTCGCCAGCTGTCACCCTGCTCAGCTGCTCTGTGGATGTGGCTCAAGGTGCAGTGCGAGCAGGGACATCTCCAACAGAGCCGTGGTGGGATTCCTTCCTACAGAGAGGAGCGTTATTTACTTTCCTGCAGGGTTGGTGCTCTTGATTCTCGTGAAGAGAAGTTCTGTGGTTCCTCACCTTCTTTACACTCTGTTAACAGCAGCCCACTTCCCTGCAGGAGAGCAAAGCTCTAGTTCAAATTGGTTTAACTCTACCGCTTGAATTTTTATCCTGGAAAGGGCTCTTAGTGGGCAACGTGGGTCACTTTGAGATGATAAATTCCCTCTTAATATCCAAGGATGCTTCTTTGTGCCTCTGTCTTATGCACCATGCTATATGTGATTGAGGCTATATTCACGCAGCATTTTGGCCTGGCTTCCAAAAGAAGCAAGGTTTTACACCATCATCTTTGTGTCTCTGCATGGACCCAAGGGTGTTTGCATGCTCTGGGGCTGTGCTCGTGTGATTTCCTGTGTAGGAAGGGGATGCCTAGGTGGGGATATGTTTTCCTCCATCCATTACTTTTTCAATCCTTGGTGGCAGCCTAGAGATAGGCCATGAAGCCCTGCAAGGACAGATCCCTATGGGAAAGCACCACAGTCATCACCCTGTCCTTTGTGCAAGTCATGCTGTGCTGTATTCAGCACACAGGCACTAGTTGTCATTAGGGAAGTGCTGGGATGTCCAGAGAATGGGTCTGCCTGCTGTGTCCTGGCTGAGGCTTTCACCCAAAGCAGGCTGAAAGCTGCTCCCGTCAGTCCCATTCACTGTTTACTATGGTGTATTTTGCTGACAGTCACACAAAGCTGAAGTGAAGGTGGCAGTCAGTGCCTTCACTGCGGTGTGAATTGAAGGGACCTGAAGGCCAGGGCTGGGTGTCCCCGCTGTCCCCAGCCGTGTGCAGATGGCTGCTGCAGACCTGCTGGGCCCACGACAGCAGTGCCTCAGGGCCAGGCAGATGGCGGCTGTGGCGATGGCATCAGCTGTGACTGCTGCCGTGTTCTCCTGCCTGCTCTGCTGAAACGGGCCTGTCCCCATTCCTGCGTGCCTTCCAGGTACACAAAGACCCGTGCCCAGCAGCTGCTCTCCCAACCAGCAGTGTCTGGGAGAGGCTTTGCTGGTTGCTGAGCTGCTGAGCACCACAGGCTGCTGTTCCTCAGTGCGGGGCGGTGGCCATGCAGATTTGCTCACCTTGGCTCTGCCTCCTGGCACAGGTAGCTACAGCAGGCCTATCCTGGCTGGCTGCTGACCCAGAGGTTCTGCAGTCCCTGAGAGCAGTGGGACTCAGCTCTATCCAGCCAAGTTCTCCTTGCCTCTCCTCTATCTTTTTCCTTCCCTTGGCAGCATTCCCACCCCAGCTGACACACTGCCTGCCTCAGCACTTGCCCGGCTGCACTGGCACCGAGAGAGCCCTGCCTGTGTTCCGGGAGAAGGCCGGTTAGCCTTGACCTCTTCACCCTTCTGCTGTGCACAAACCTTATCCTTGCAATAAAAGCATATACATCTCCACATACGTGGATTTTATATGAATTTCTGTTAATCAGCACTCAAGTGCAAGAGGCTACTTTGTCGCTTTGAGCCTGTTTTCTTGGTCCCACAGCTCTTCCCAGGCGGATGAAGCCTTGCTCGCTGTCTGTATGCACAACTGTTCACTGTGACAGTAATTTAGGGCTTTGCTTTATGCCCAGCGCCTCTGTGTTCAGCTTGCTTTAGTGCAGTACGTTGCTTGCCATGGGCCTCCCATTACAGTCTGGAAAAGGATGAGGCATGCAGCTCCATCAGCATTTCCTAGAGCTGTACAAAGCTCACCTGTGCAGTGTGGAAGTTCCCCTCCTCAGGAAGGGGGCCGTCCTGAGTCACTGCAGCATCGACGTGGGTTGGATTGGTGATGCCGTGGCACTAACATGGAAGTGTTATGTGCTGGCTTCTGTGAATGTCTCTTTATCTGCTGTAAGCTCCAAATATGCTGCCACCAATGTTTAACTGAAACTTTGCAAATATCCCACTGAGCCCTTCAGGATCATTGCTTATGTAGCCTTGTTTCTTCTTTAGAAATTGTAGGTGTGGGTAATTATACATATTTTTGAAAGCTCTAACTATGCCTCATTTAAACTTCTGCAAACATCTTTGTGAGTCCAATTAAATGCCTGCAGAAGAAAACGATCAAAAAATGAGATGAGGAAATGTGCATTTACCCAGATACAGCTTGCAAGCCAAGCAAAATGTTATGTTAGCCCAACAAATGGGTTATTCAAGCACAGTTCCACCAAGACAAACATAGAAGAGTTGGGGATTAGGGAGTTTTGAAGCAAAATGGGACGTGACCCTCTCAAGTTAAGTGATCAGCATTGCACAGGTTGAGAAAACGCGGCTGATTTAGGGTCTGCTGGAAACTTGCATTGGAAATACCTTTGAAAAATGCAGTCCGCCTTGAACTTTTCAAATATTCCCACAAAATTTAATTTGTAATCTGTACTTCCGCATTACTGGGATCTTCTACTTGCACGTATTGAGCTTTGCAAAATAATGAAGCATCAGTGAAGCCAGAGTAGCTCAATGAAGGGGGATGTTTTATCACATTCAGGCTGACAAAATCTGCCCTCAGCAAGGAGCTTGGTGGCAGGCTGTTCCTCCAGCCAGTGCTGTGCAGCCCCAGCAGAGCCCATCACCTGCTGCCAGTGTCCTGTGGGTCCTGTGCCATGGGAGGCCATGGGCCTGGGCATGGAGTGGTGTGGGGCTAAGGGACGTTGAGAGGAGGAGGAATACAGCAGCGGACAGAACACATTAACTGCATCTTTGGGAAGCCACTCTGCTGCACTGCATTTAATTTCCACTTAATTTTCATCTAAGTGAAAAAGCAAAACTCACAGGTAACCGAACTGGGCCCAGTGCGCTGTAATCTCTGCTGCTGCTGATGAAACGCAATACTTTGTTTCTAATTTGAGAAGGATTTTTTTTTTAAAGTAGTTTAAAACAAGAGGAAACTGTCACATCCTGAGTGACATCCTGTGTGCTGCAGCAACATTCTTGCTGCTAAATGATCAGAATTTCAGCCCAGGGAATAAAATCCAATCCTTGTAAAAATGTATTGGCTTTGTGGAAATCCTGTAGTATTGCAGAAGCTATTTTCTGATGGCAAAATGCAAATCTAAAATCTATATCCAAGAGAACAAAAAGATTAATTAAATTAGCTATCTGGAGGAAATTCAGAGGACACTGAGTTATTGATTGGATTTCAGTGAATTTGTTTTAATATGCAAGATTACATTTTAATACTGGAAATGATGGCAGTGTTTCACAGCCTGGTTAATTATTTCTCAAATGGTATTCCCCCAGCCTGCTGCACAAGTACCAGCATCTCTCAACCGCCCCGTGGTCCTGCCTTGCCCATGCCCCGCTGCTCACAGGGTGCTCATGGCTGCCCTGTGCTCTTGGCTGCTGCTTGGGCTGGTTTGCAGTAGTTGCGTTTGTGCTGGGAGGAGTCTGAGTGAGCCTCCACGTGTGGGGTCTGGAGCAGTTTGATTTTGGTGCTGGAAGGACTGGGTGCTGGAGAGCAACTGGAGGGGATGTATTTTGGATTACAATGTGAATGTTTGTACTCATGGTATTTATTTTTGTATCCTGAATTAAAGACATAAATGTGTAGCAGTTTCAGGACGGAGCAGGGAATTATTGGAAACAGCGTTGCAGCTCAGATAAGGCAATGTTTTTGTTTTCAGACCCCTCTTTGCCAAAGCGTGGCTCTGCAGTAGGGTTGGGCCAGGTGTTGTGCCAGCTGCAGCTGTGCTTGCTGGGACCATCCGTCCCAGCTCGGCAGCCGCTGCTCTGAGAAGAGTGCTCTGGGGAGCCGAAAAGAGGATGGAATTTATGGAAAATGTTAGCCAACAGTGCAAAACCTGATTGCCAGACAGAAAAAAGTAACATCCTCAAACTAGATGCTCCATATTAAAAATAAAACATTTGCAGTTATGCAAATATATATGTGCATGTATATATAGCATGTCTGAAATATTACACTGAATTGAAGCATTTACGTACGGATCTGTGACACCTTCTGCAGCACAACTCAGCCTGTAAGTACACCGTGTTTCTGAGTGCATGGTAGGAGTGAACACTGCATGCACTACAGACGTGAACTACACATTTAGCAGAAGAAATTCCAATATTTTGGATTTACATAGCTGTGATGTCAAGTCTGTTAATTTAAGATGCCATGACAACTTTGGCAACTGAAATTGATTTGCCACTTCTGCGTACTCTTTGGCTGCAGCCGTTGAGCACCTTTGTCCTCACCTTGTGCAAGGCACATCAACAGACAGTGAGTGATGCTCAGGAGCTGGTAAGATCCCACAGGAATGAGTGCAGGAAGGGATGTTATGAAGGATATGGCTTTCTCCTTGGTTTCATGTATTTAGGTCATCAAGACCTCTGTCCAAAAGCTTGGGTCTCTCCTCTTATGGTTCTCCTTCCCTTTTCCCTTGAAAGATGCATCTCACAGCTCCCAGCTGTGTGCGACTGTGAGGCTGCCTGGGGCAACATGAGGATTCCCTGGACACTGGTGGGAGCTGGGTTGGGTGAGATGAGTGTGGACAACCAAGAGCTGCTCCTGATGAACAATTTCCCCTCGACCAACACATTACCCTATGCCAGCCTCTCTTGTGGGAGCAGGGCACATATTTTCTTCCAGCAACTAGCTCAGTTAAGTGCAGAGAGAGAAAAATCTATGTTTTTCCTCTTAAAAGTTACAGAATAAAAGCCTGGCAAATAGGTAAGCTCTTATTTTTCCCATCTGCCCTGTGGGACTCTTTCAGCAAACTTTTGTCATGTATATACAAGCTGTTCTTTCACTGGTAAATTATTTCATTCTTTTAGCTCTCAAATTTTATTAAAGTTAAATTTTTGTTTTCAAAAATTTTTTTTGAAAGCCATAAAACTGTAAAAGACTACTTTGAAATGATACCCTTTCTGACAGATTTGAAATAAATTATATCCAAACCCTATTACATTAAAAATAAAACAATCTGACTTGCAATGTGAATAGGATAAAAGAAGATTTAGGAAAATGTGGAGTGTCAGGAGATGATGGTATAAATTGTTAGAGACTAATTCAATGTTAAATAAGTGAAATATATTCAGAAGGTTGTGATCAGTGACACTGAGTCTAGTTGGAGGCCTGTAGCTCTCAGTGTTCCCTAGCGGTTGGTAGGGGATCCAATCTTGTTCAACAACTTCATCAGTGATCTGTATGAAGGGATAGAATGCACTGTCAGCAAGTTTGCTGATGTGAAGTTGGAAGGAGCATTTGATACATTAGAAGGCTGTGCTGCCATTCAGTGAGACCTGGACAAACTGGAGAGTTGGGCAGAGAGGGACCTTATGAGGATCAGCAAAGGCAAATGTAGAGTCCTGCACCTGGGAAGGAATAACCACATACATCGGTACAGGTTAGGGTTATCTGCTGGAAAGGAGCTCCCAGTACAAGAAAGACAGAGAGCTGTTGGAAAGGGTCCAGAGGAGGGCCACGAAGAAAGCTGGAGCACCTCCCCTATGAAGACAGGCTGAGGGAACTGGGCTTGTTCAGCCTGGAGAAAAGAAGGCTGCGGGGTGACCTCGTTGCAGCCTTTCTGTACCTAAAGGGAGCCTACAAACAGGAGGGGAACCAACTCTCTGAAAGGGTAGATAACAGCAGGACAAGGGCAAATGGTTTGAAGTTGAGGGAGGGAAGATTTAAGTTGGATGTCGGGGAAATTCTTTACAGAGAGAGTGGTGAGGTGCTGGAACAGGCTGCCCAGAGAGGTTGTGGATGCCCCATACATAGAGGTGTCCAAGATCAGATTGGATGGGGCCCTGGGCAGCCTGGTCTAGTATTAAATGGGAAGGTTGGTGGCCCTGCATGTGGCAGGGGGGTTGGAGATTCATGATCATTGAGGTCCCTTCCAACCCTGGCCATTCTGTGATTCTGTGGTTCTGTGATTCTGTGAGCTCTGCAGAGAAGGAATTGGATGTCCTGGCAGACAACAGGGTGACCACGAGCCAGCAGCGTACCTTGTGGCCAGTGCAGCCAGTGCAGCCAGTGCATGGGGTGCAGGGAACTTCTAGAGAGAGTCCAGCAGAGGACCGCAAAGATGATGAGAATTCTGGAGCTCTTTATGAAGAATGGTTGAGAGACTGGGACTGTTCAGCCTGTAGAAGAGAAGACTGAGGGGGGGTCTTATAAATGCTTATAAATAACTAATGAGTAGTAGTATAGTGGATGGGACCAAGCGGTGCCCAGTGTCAGGGGACTGAACTTCCTGAGGTCCCTTCCAACCCCTGTGATCCTGTGAAAATCAAATATTTTGTGAGCATGTGGATATTCTATATTCTGATCAAAGCTTTTACATTACAATACATTATTCTCCGTGAATGAAGAATTAGTGTTAATAGCTGTGGTAGACCAAGATGTTTCTAGATTTTTTTTTTTAAACAGTCAAGTGAAAATTCTCCTAATGTTTTTTTTATTGCAAGGGTTGTAAGCTATTTCTTTTTTTCTTGTTAAATTCTCTGCATTTTTTCTACCCTCTTCCCCAGTGGCAATGTTGAATCTTCTTTTATAAGAGAAGGATCATTATGTATAATCAAGCAATTTAAACAAATGATCTCTTAGTTCAAGAAGACATATACTACAATATAAACTTACTGAAATGAAATGCTGTTGTTCAAAACATATCACACTATTTCTGAGTTATTAAAAGCTCTCTTACTTTGATTTTGAAAGTGGCTTTGGCTGCCAGAACTTTGGTTGTGATTTTCATTTCACCAATTGCTAAAGCCTATAGCTGGTGTCTTGATGGCAGTACAGCAGTAACAGAGATCAAGGAATATGCATTGGTGTTCTTTCCAGCTAAAGTTTAAATAAAGCTAATTAGCCATCTTTGAGTAATGCAGTATTAAAAACTTAGCTATGTCAGCACACCTGCTATCAGGGGACAAATCTGCAGCTAATAGTATTATTGCATATGAAGCCAGTTGTGGGTGGTGTTTTTCAAGTGGTGTGGATGTGGAAGGTGATGTTTCCAGGTATCCTGTGCTGTGGAGAGACAAAGAGAAATGTCCAGCCTTGAGTGCAATATGCACTACTTCATTCCCCTAAATTTTGAATAAAAGAAATTACTTCAGTAGTGGCTGGAAGGCTGGATGTCGGCAAGCTCACTTCCCGAGTGTGGTCAAGTTATGGTGATTATTTCACTTATCTACAATAAATGTTTGCGTCTGCCATGGAGACTGTCACAAAACCTTGTCCTAGCAAAAAAGAAAGACTTCCCATTTTCAGACAAATGACTTGCGTGATGGAGAGGGAAGGATGTCTGCACCATTATTGATTACGAGGTCAGCTTTCTGATCAATGGGAAGTTTTACATCCACTTGACTGACGCTCACCTTAACAGCCCATCCCTGAAACCAGTCAGCACTAATACGAAGTGATGGTTTCCCAGAACACCGTGATGTCCATAATGCATACAGAAGGGATGTAGATAGTCAATCCTCTCTCTACAATATTATTATTTAAAGAGCTCTTTTGTCAGTGTGACTCGGAGTCATTTCTGTATGCGTGGCCAAAGTATGACTATGTTGAGAAGCAGGAATAAGCATGGGCTGAGCACAGACACAGCTATAGGGTTTCCATAAGATTGTGCAACTCAAACAGAAAATCAAGAGAACAGAGAAATCTCATTAACAGGGAAAAAATACAAGTACAGATAGGAAATATATTCATATTCAAATTTGTAGAGGAACTCTGCTTCACTGACCCTTTGGCTATGGGTGAAATTTTCCTGGGAAAAAGCATTAGTTCAGCTAAGTAACCCTGATTGCCTCAAGTGTAAATTAATTATCAGACCATTTTTTCTAGTGGTCAGATTGGAAGAAAGTTGTGAGAGGTAGGAGCTTTTGTACATATTTTTCCTTTTCAGTTTCGTTTTAAGAGACTTGCAGACTTTGAGAAGCTGTGATATAAACAGTTGAAGCCTGGGGGAACTTGTCTTGCACACTGCCCTTACCAGCACAATTTCTCTTTGTCCATGTGCGAGAAACCTTGTACCCATATGAATTCCTGATGTGGGAAGCTCCTTCTGAGTGTCATTTCATAGTACCCATTGTGGGACCTTTCACTTTGGACAGTGAGACTTTTCTCATTCTTCTTTCAGGTATTGTACATTTAGTCCATCAAACTCCAAATGCAAAACTCCGTGCAAGTTATACTTCTTTAGGGAAACTTTTGTCAACGTACTTGCTTGAGCCATGTCTGGAAATGCCCACACCCGGTTTCCCAGGCTCAACAGGACTTCTAGAAGACAGGACTTATGTTCTTGGCAGCCTTCCTCCCGACAGAGGACCAGAAATCAAAATGAGCAAATAAATATGACAAAGAAATGTTATAGAACACAAAGCACTGACAAGAGCACTTATCAGAGAGGAGTCGACACAATATAATTTGCCTCCAAGTAAGGATGGGCTGAGCTGATGTTATTCCCCACAGTCCTTGTCCACACAATTGGGATTTTAATGGTTCTAAAGGAGGCATGGAAGAGGCTGTGAGGACGGAGATGAGGGCGTTTGCCGCTGCCCTCCCTCTGTTCCTACAGATGCTTTGAGAGCTGATGCCTGGAGCTTTGTGCTCTCTTCTCAGCTGGATCTCTCCTGTCCTGACTTTGGCGGGGCCATTAGTTTTCTTCCTAGTAGCTCTCTTGGATTTGCGATGAAAGCAGTGCTGATAGCATGCAGGTTTTGTGGCTGAGGCTGAGCAGCTCCTGCGTGGAGCGATGGTCCCTCCTGGTGCTCGCCCTGCCCATCGGCACGTGGGTGGGTGTGTGAGGGGCTGGGGTACCGCTTACGCTGTGCAAGGAATGAAGAAATGCGTGGCCCTGGTAGTCACTACAGGTGCATACATTTCCATACACACACGTTTGCAGAGGGGGCTGCCCGCAGCAACATGGCCGAATTCAGAGCCTTGCTCGGGCCTCAGCTCTGCTGGCTGCGGCACGCCTGAATGCTCACCCACGGTGCAGAGCGAGATAAGTACGTGTCCCTTCAGCATTTTATGAAACAAAGTAATGCAGATATCTATAAGTGAGACATGACATGAAGCGTACAGATAGTAAGTTTGGAATAGTTCTGGGAGTTAAGAATTTACATGTCTTTATTAATTATTAGATGTTATTAGTGAGTGACTAAGGAACTGGGAAGCTCTAAGCGTTCTTTTGAAGTAGCGTACCCAAATTAGGCTAAATAAATAAATAAATCTGAAAATGTCGGGAAATGTCTGCTCTAATGAATTTTCTAAATACACAAATCACACTTATTAAATCAGTGGATCTTTTAGCTGTAAAAATATTATTACTGTTACACAGGGGAAATCCATTCAGAATTATAAAATATTTGGAAACTCTTTCTACGTTTCATTTTGGTGGAAAGGTTGTAAGACTAATATCAACAGAAAAGAGTATGAAGTTTTAAAAGCCAGCTTTTCCCCTTTTGTACATGTGCCAGTTCTCAATAAGAACTGTGTTCTCTTTTCAGTCTTGTTTAAAATAACCCTTGTGTATAACAAGACATTGAAATTTATTTATGGTATGTTAGCACTAAGGACAAATTGTTAAGAGGTCATAAAAAATATTAGTTCCCACTTTATGGAAGCACCGTTGATTTTTCTTCAAATTAAACTTGATGCTATGTAGGGATATATGTGATGTACAAAACTTTCTCTCCCTCATTTCTTTCACCCCAATGCAGCCAACCAATGCTGTTTTCCATTGGGACAAATCTCTGGTGGAGAGCTCCCCCCAACCTGGGCGATACTGGCCCGCAAGGGGCTCCATGTATGGAGCACTTCTGTGGGCTCCCAGGCATTTTCTCATGATGAGGGAGGTACTGGATTCCCCACATATGAGCTTTCAGAGCTGCTTTTATCTGCCCTTTATCTATATTTCACCCTAACGTATTTAATTTATACCCGTTGTGTCTTCCTTCATCAAAATATTAAGGCTTCTACACAAGAAAGACTGACCTTCCTGTTAGCATCGAAGAGGCAGTTCAGAAGGGTATATTGTTTTATTATTGAAATACAATTTATGATCCAGAAATGATCATAGATGCAAATTTATACTTTGCACATTTTTTTTTCTTAATAAGAATATGTATATTTTCATCTGGGGAGAAAGCAGCATTAAAATGAGAGCGCCTGGGGAGCATTGCCACACACACATGCATACACACGCCTGCATGCCAGAGCCCCAGCGAGCCGATGCTGAGCACCTCCTGGGCAGCTGGCCCCAGCTGGTCCCCGTGCTGGCATGGTTGTGCTTTGGGAACTTGTTTCCTTCTGACCGGGACCAGCACCACAGAGGAGGGTAAGGGGAAATAACACCACTCACCAGGTGGGTTTTTCCAAGCCCTCGCAGCTCTCGTTAACGTGGCTGGTCAGGAAAAGCCTTCTCTCTTCCTTTTCCTGTGCTACCTGCTCTGGAAACAGAGCTGACTAGTTAAAAAATGCCCAAGTTTGAAGGAGTAGCAGTAAAAGTCAGTGTATTTCTTGAGGCCGAGGTGTAGAAATCTGGCTGAAGGTTCTCTTCCAGCTCTGACAAGCAGCCCCAGTGCTGAACGGGGTGTTGGGGAGGGTAGGGGCATGATGCTGCACAGCATGCTTGGGCCAGTGGCAGGGTGAGGAGGTAGTTGTGATGGGCAGTGGCCATCGGCAGCAATGGGGAGCAGGCTGCTCCTGATGCATGTGGTCTGCTGTCCCCAGGGCAGGAGGTGGGGTAAGGGGTTGCAGCCCGCTACTCAGCTGCAGGGCCTTGTGGCCGCTTCTGTTCTTCCCTGAGTTGGTTCCTATTGCCGTATAAAAGCGCTTGTAAACCAATTTCAAAATGCTCCTCTTTCTTTGCACCATCAGTTTGTGTTAGATGTGAGCCCTCAGTGTCCTTATTAACTGCCTCAAGACAGGGCCAGCCCATGTAAATTATTTTATTAGGTGTCTTGTTTATAGAGAAACTTTATAGCCCAAATGTAAAAACAGCGCACTTTCCTGTCTATTTTTTCTTTCCTAGGGAAGCAAAATATGCAATAACTCTGGCATGGAGAGGCTCCGCACCCCTTATGTGAAGCCCAATGTTTTTGCTCCAGTTTCATTCTAAAACTTCACTTCATCATGGCCATTTCTTTGCATTTGGGAAACTGCAGCTTGTAAGTTCAGCCCCAGCATTAAGATCCTGGCTGTGAGTTGTAGGTGTGCTTATTCCGCCTTTCTCTGCTTTGTCAAATGAATTACTCCAATTTCAACACGTAAACGTTTTTGTCCTCCAACAGCATTCCAGATGGAATGTGAACATTTAAACTGTTGGTTGCTGAAGTCAAGTGTGTGGTTTTATGAGCAACGTGGGGGACGTCAGATTCACCTGTTTTCTTTCACTCGAGCTGTAAAACGCCTGTTTACTCATAGTAGATCTATTTCTGAAAGAAGGCGCAGACACTATGGTGACAGTTGCCTTAGAAATGCACATAATGAGCAAGAAGTATGCCTGTAGGCAGCCGGCGCTCGCTGCCTGCAGCCCCTGCCCTGTGCCCCCACCCTGCCCCCATGGGCTGCGCACCCCGGGCGCTCCGTCCGTCTGCAGCAGTGCCAAGTGCATTGGAGGGAATGGGGTGAGAGGTCTCCCAAATCTGTAACACACCCACATGGGTGTCTCCTGTCCACTTCTAAGAACTATAACCTTTGTGTTATGCGTATTATTCATGTAAGATGCTGATCTGAGAGTAAACTGAAATACTGGCTGCGTTATATTACACTATGCACTCATATTTGTTTATATAATAGATTTTGATGGGAAATGCATATCTGCAGTAGAGTCTGTGAATTAGAAACAAAAACTAAATGTGAGCACTGGGAATGGATCTTCTGAGGCTGGAGCGTGGGTCACAGGAAGGGTGATGGTGAGCCACTATGTGAGTTCTGCAGGTTGCTGCCTCATGACCAGTGGTTTCCTTTGGGTTCTCCCCTTATCTGCCTGCAGTTCTACCAAGTTCCACTGCGGTGTCTGAAGACCCAGGCCTGTTAGCTGCGTGCAGATTTACGGCACGGGTTTAAGCTAATGGGTACTTATCAGGCAGGCTGTATTTGGTGATCGTCCATCATTTGCTCATTAAACAGTGTATCTAAGTGATTCTCATTTCCTCCCTGCCATGTCTGGAAAGGAGGAAACTAGACACATTACGATGGAATATTAATGTCCTGGAGGATTAAGCCACCCATAATTAGATCTTCTTTGCATAAACCTGCTAGTGCTACCTTATTTTGTTGTTTGTTTTGCTCTTCTTATCATCTTCACATCCTTTTCTCTTCCCAAATCTTTTTTTTTCATTTCTTTCCCAGTTTTCCTTTGTAATGCTATTCCATTTGTCTCATCCTTCCTTTTTCTTTTCCCCTGACCTATTGAGCACAGCAGCCTGGGTTTCCCCACTCCTCCCTCCTCCACACAAAAAGGCTGACTTTGCCAGCAAAAACCACACTCCCTGCCAAGCCCTGTTACTGACTTTAGAGAAAAGCAGCTAGAGAACTTGTGCAAATCCAGGCTCTGAACTACCTAAATAAGCCGAATCAGTAAACCCCCATGTCTTATTCCCTGGCTTTCTGGCCCATGAAATCACTAGTGGATAATGGTCCTATTTAAAAGGAAAAATGCTGCTCAGACACCACTGATGGCTGATAGGACTGGGCAGCCACTGGGCTGCACTGAAAGCAGGGAACTTGTGGATCCTGGGGCAGGGCGAGGAATGCATGGCATATCCCTCCCAGCTGTAAGGGAAGGAGGATGCACCCAGACACACTCACTGATACTGTTCCCTGTGCCCCACAAATCCTTCTGTTTCCACATGGGATAGGTATGTCTCCCTATGGCACTGTGCTCCTGGCTTAGGTCAGCTCTATGCCCACAACAGCACCAAATTCAGCTAGTTTTCATCCTGCTTTCCTTCCCCGTTCCTTGTGCATCTGTGTGTTTTGCAGACTTCTGCCTCACAGGTGTTCCCAGGTGGATAATCTAGCAGGAGCACCAAAGCAGGAGGTGGGGAAGGCTTTGAGATGAGCCAGGAGATAAGGTGAGCTGGCTTCTCCAAAGCAGCAGTTTACAAGCATTTTCCCTTCTTGTTGCATTCCACTACCAGCTGTGGCAGTCCTGCTTGGGCAGGGTTCTGTGCTGCAGGTAGGGCAGGATGGGAGCATCCTGTGCTCTCCTCCTCCTCCAAGCCAGAGCGGCACCGGTGCTGTCAGCACTCGGACTTTGGGCTGGGTGCTTTAGCTTGGGTTTTTGGCATGGCCCCAGCCGGCAGCGTGCCTCCTGGCTGGTCCCTGCACCACTGCAGTTGTGGCTGTTTAGTGAGCATACCAGGGGGTTCTTGTATTACGGGAAGGATTAAAATGGCCTACAAAGCCTATGTGATAGGGTAAGGGAGTACATGCATTCCGTCTCTATTGCGGAGAGCTGCTGCTCACTTGTAAACCTGATGGCATCTAGAAATCAACATCTGTTTCAGAAGCTTCTCACTTTGATAAGGTTAACTTATTTCCTGGGAACAATAAAGTGTTAAATAAGCACTATGGCTACAGATGGAGTGCAGGTAAATAGTAGCTCTCGCTTTTGGAGAGGTGGATATTATATCCTGACAGAAGTTTCTCTGAGCACAAAAAATCCAAATCTTTGTGCCTGCAGCACTCGTGACCTAGCAATTAAATCAGCATCCTTAGGGAGCATCTGAGACAAGCGGGCCAAAGGCAAATATTTGGAGTGTGTGTGGGTGTTGTGCCACAATGTCACCCCTCCGCTACACTGCCTTTGCTCTGGCTCCCCCATCCTCCCTGCTCTGGAGGCATAGCAAAGCCGCAGTGCTGGGGAGTAGTGGAAGCAGAAGCAGACTGGTGTGGGTGCTGTGGTCCCCCTTTTTTTCCTAATTGCCTGCATGGTGGGCTTGGTACAGTGGCCTTGCTGTTTGCATCTCAGTGCTATTCTGTCAGTGAGACCTGGGGCTAAGTATCCATCCTCCAGCTGGACTGATGCTGCAAAGTGGGAAACTGCCCAAAGTGCTTCAAAAGGTCACGTGGAGGGAGCAGGTATAGGTGGCAGTAGAAGTGTAATTACAAAGCAACTTCTGTTGTTGCAATCATGCAGGCATGCAGCATAATTTGGGGAGAAAATGGGGTGAGTTTGTGAAGGAAAACAGGAAGCATCCAATGAAAAACATGTGTAGTGTGTCTGTGAACATTCTGCCCAAATTTAGCATTAGTGACTTTGGGTGGCTTCATTTTTCAGCGTTCAAGATGAAATGCTTTCCCTCCCGTACCATGCCAGCTCCCCGTGGTGTTTCCCTGCTGTGGGGCCGTGCCGTGCCCATGCCCTGCTGGCGTCGGAGCTGTGGGGCTGTGCCTGTGGGCTCTGTGGGGAACCACACGGACACAGGCCGGCTCCCTGCCTTTGGTCACTGTGATTGGCTGGTGTGTCACAGAAAGCATATTTTCCTGCTAGTGAAATGGGAGTTATTTTACTGTGCAATGTATTGTGGAGAGTAATCATGTTGGATGCTTTGTACTTCTTCATGGGCTTTTTTCCTCATTACTGCTGCTTAGATAATAGCATCCACAAAGTGAGTGTTAATGCAAACTGGTCACCTGAGTCAAACTAGCTTTCAAGGAATAATGGCCAAAATGCTAAGGAACTAAACCTTTAAAAGAAAAATGAACCAAAAAGAATTTCTCTCTGGCTGATGCTGTGGGCCAGAGGCCATTCTGCCTCAACTCTCAGCAGCAAGAGCTGGGAACCACAGGCAAACTTCTCAGCTCTTGGTTGGGCCCATGGAGGAAAGGTGAGCAGAGGCACAGTGGGAGTGGGCACCCTCCCTGCTGTCATAAGGCATGCCTGTTACAGAGCCTGAAATCTCAGTGCTTTGCTCCAGCCACCCAACCCATCCTTCCCTTTTGTTAAAAACACATTTTAAAGAAAATAAAGTAGGGAACAGTGTCTGGCAAAGGGAACGGCAGTGTGCAGCTGAAATCACCGATGACCGGTGCTGATCTCATGTACTGCAAGTTGACTATGACTGAATTTTGTGCCTTTGTGTATTTTTAGCAGAGTATTTTTTTTTCTCCCTTCCGCTAGAAAACATAAAGAAATACAAAATTCCAGCATAAAAACAATAATATGAAAAATTATGCAAGCACACCAGCCAAATAACAGTTGAGGATAAAATAAAATTAAAAATTTCCTACTTGTCTGTTTTGAGTTACGTAGACGAAGCATTATTTAGTTTTGGGGCAAAACCCTTCTGACTTTACATGGATTTTAATGTATGGATTTACTTGTACATGAGTGAAATTATACTTTTGGTAATTACATCCAGAGTTTTCCTGTTAAAAGATGGGTCAACGTGGAGACAAGATGGCGGTTCACAGAGCACAAAATGGCGGGTGAGCCACTGTGGAGGAGGAGGTGTGATCCAGCGGGCTCTGCCTGCCTGTGCATTGGGCCCGTAGTGGCTGCAGGAAGCCCACGGTGTTAGGCCTTTCTTACTCTGTCACTCTGCAATTGTCTCACATGGCCTCTAGGCTACTATGGATTTCTTTGGCAAAAGTATAGCTGTGTCTGAAATAGGACTTTTAGCAGAAATAGCAAATTTTCCCCACTAATAAACCTGCAACCCTCCAGGCCAGTGCAGTGCCCTTCTGTGCTATGCATGCTGCTTGTGTGGGCTGGATGAGAAATCGAAATTGGGCAAAGCCCTGCCTGTGTAAGCTACCTCCTCTATTCCCAATGTCTCATTGATGTCGTCAGTGACACCAGCCTCACAGACAAGTTTATAGGATACTGGAATTCTTCAAAGGAAGGGAAGGGATTGGGAAAAAGCATAAAATCAAGGATCCTGTGGTGCAAACCTGAATAATCAATGCAAATAATCACTGGAGCAGGTTCCAGGGCTTGGCGTACAGATCCCACCTGGTCAATAGTGTCTGTGTTTAAGGCTTTGCAATACGGCTTTGATTTCATTTACAGAACTATTTAGAACTTGTATTCAAATCCAGCAGTATTTATATTAAAGGGTGAGAGGCTATTCAGTGCAAGGAATACATGCTTTTCATCAGGAAATGAAGACTCATGATTTACATTCTTTTGGAGTTGCGGTGACATAGTGAAGCAGATATAGGTGATCAACTTTTACAACTAAGATGAATTTCTGCAATTACTGCTTCCAAACACGTGGCCTGGCAGCAGTGGGGCTGCCACTGGCCTCAGTACCAGCAGGATTAGGCTTGTTGCTGGCCTTTCTGTTGGCAGCTGATTTCTTCCTTACGTGTAAGAGTGACATGAAATTTTATAATCCCTAACAGGCAGGCTGTGTACATGTCGCTTGCAAGTGCTGAGCACCTGGCTCTGGCAGCCTTCATATCATCAAGCTTTAAATGCACTTATTTATGACTGCCATATTGCGGAACTTGCTTGAATGTTATAATAGTATTCTTTTAAAACACTAAATGTGGAAAAAAATCTATTGTTAATGACATAAATCAGGCAATTTTCCCCTCATCAGTCAGTTCTTTATGTACTAACTTATCTGTTGCAGCATGAATTTCAAAAATGAGGTCCGCATTTGCAATGGCAATTTTGTACATGCAAGTTCTTGTGAATATACAAGATTTCAAATGTGCATCTTTAGCTAGGGATACTTAAACCTCTATTAAAATTTCACATGAACCTGTCCAGGAAGAAACTGCAGGCAGAAATCTCATACTGAGGTTGGAATGTAGGGAAAAGCTCTACACTGATTTTCTGCCTTACGAATTATTTTATAGAAAGCAGTAAGTTCTCCTTTGGTTTTGTGGTGGTCTGTTAGAATGCTTAATGTAATCCTGGACCTAGATTTCTGATGACTTTGCTTTTTACTTGGTTCTTTATAGCAATCACAACATATTTTTTTTCTTTTTCAGTTGAAGAGGGCGAATCTTCGGATTTTGCTTTGAACTGGGACTCATCAGTGACTCAATCAGGTAAATATTTTAGGTTCTTCTGATTGCAAAAACTGCCAGAAAGCTGCCAGGCTTTTTACAGGAACTGTATTTTGTATGTCACATTCCTGTCTTCAGTCCAAGACTACCCACTGCAACACAATTTTTATATCAGTTCCATATGGTCAATAAAATCTATTACATACGGAGACTAATATACTCTTATCCTCTGGGGAGCCATTCCTCCTTCTTGTGGGCACACTGAAGCGGGTTGTGATTTCTCCAGTATAACCACTTTGAAGTTTTTTGCAGTGGGCACTGTTGCACATTCATTCCAATCTAATTACATAAAAGCAGCTTTAACAGGAATTTTAAACTGCAGTCTCAACTGGAATGTGTGTGTTTCTCCTCTCGGAGGAAATTGGAAAGTACTGTCAGAGCTGGAGGATGAAAGAGGTACATTGCCATGGCAGAGAGATTGAACACGCAAAGCAGCTTTTGCTCTCTTTGATAGCAAGAGCACTTAAAACATGTGTCTGGAATGTGCATTTGTATTGCACTGAAAATGTGAATGAGGAGAGTCTTAAAGCATGCTGGTAATGCTATGTAATGTGTGTTGATAACGTAAATGGAATCAGCTGATTGGCTTATGTTCAAAGGTAAGGGGAAGTAACCAGTTATGTCCCAGAGCTGTGTGCCACGTGTGCTGACGTTTTACTGTCTTTTACATCTCTAACGGTAACAAGGTCATCAGAATGTTTTTGACTCTTGAAGCTCTTAACTCCATTTCCCTGCCCTCCTCTTGACGAGGGTGCTCTGAGAGACTGGGCAGTGGTATGGGAACCATTCTCAAACTGAGCGTTAATGTGAGAATAAAGAGGTGCTGCCTTCCTGTTCTGTGCAGGCTGTGTGGCACTTAGCAGCAGAGCAGCCTGCAGGAGGCCTCTGCTACGGCAGCAGCATCTGGTGGCTTGGCATGGCACATTCTTCATGGAACGGGCACACCTTCCTGGGTGCAAAGCTGTCCTGGGGTCCTTGGGTGGCCGGCATTGCCCTCGGGGCCCCTTTGTGCCTTCAACACTTCCCCTGTTCTGCTGTCCCCCTGCTGCCACCAGCCCTGGGTCATGTTTGGCTCTGCACAGGCTGAGGTTCCAAATAGCAACAGCAGCAATAGCTTCTGTGCAGAGTGGAAATTAATTTGGGATTTGTGGACCATATTGGTGACTAGGCTGTAGGTAACAAAGCCTATAAGAGGCTTTTCCCAAATTAGTTGGGTCTCCTTCATTTCTCCTTATTTATTCCTATAATTATAGCCCTCATTCAAGACATCATATGTGAGGTGAAATGTTTTGAATGTGTGGTTTATGGCAGCTTAAAGAAAATAGGTGCTAATGGACAGGTTTTCCTTTCAGTATGGTCAGTAGGCACAGGCTTCCATCTGATATGCATGTCAGGGTACAACTTGTTCTGTAAACAGAGGGCAGAAGCTGCAGACTGACACGCAACTGAGCAGTGGCACGGACCGTGTGGAAAGCTGCAGTGCATAGCAGTGTAGTGTAGCAACTCTTGTGCAGTACATGGCCCTGGCTGCAGCCACTAGCAGAGGCTGGCCCCAGCCCACAACACTCTCATTACACTCTGTTGTGATCTTCCTGTTTGTATTAGCTCCAGAAGGTTGATGCTGAACTTTAGCAATGGATGAAAAACATGCTTCAGCAGCTTCTTTCATGCCCCTTCCTTTCCCAGCCCCAAATGACAAGACTGCCTCCCCTACAGAAAAAAAAACAATTAAAAGCACAAAAAATGGACTTGTTAAGCTCTGAAACAGTTGCCAGATGTTTCAAGTTAACATATTTCTCTGCCTTCTTCTCCTGCATGTTAGCACATCTCTGTGTGCAAACACTCTCAAAGTGACTCCTGGGAAGTTCTGCTGGTGCTTGGCGAGCTGCTGCCAGCACTGGGTGAACATGGGACAGCACTGGGCACTGCTATGTGCAGAGTTGTTTTAATGCTTATGGCTCATTCCAACTGAGAGAAAGAAGGTGTTTCTGCTGCTGTAGCTTGCTTTTCTCACCAAGCCAGCACAAGTGATGCTGGAAGTGCTCTTGGAGAGGCCAAGAATTGAGAGAATACAATGAGATTGTCCCTGATGCAGGAATTGCTCTCAGTGCCCATCAGGCCCATTTGTAAGGGGCATGCTGCCAACTTCCTCTGAAGTTCTCATCCTCATTTTTTCTTAATGCAGAACAAGAAAAGGCCTCCCTTGCCCTTGTCACTCTGAGGACCCAGCTTGGTGTGCTGCCTCTGTCCCAGTGGAGCAATGCAGCGTGGAGCCCCCTCCCCTGCTGCCTCCGCTCTGCCCTGCATGGGGCTTGATGCTGCCTCCAGGCCAAGAAACCAGGGCTCTGCCTCTCCCTGACTGGACCCTTGCTTTGCAGACTGCATTGCTATTGTAATACATCACAAGAGCATTATCTTGAGGAGTAGCAAGGGACATTTTAAAGAAGTAAAAAGTCTTACTAAATATATAGAGAATTTAAGGCATTTTAAAGACCTATGGAAGCATTTTGCATGGGGATTGCTGGGGAGTTTCTCATTAGCCTGGCTGCTGGGCCCTGGGGAAGCTCAGCCAAATTGTCTGGGGCACACGGAGCAGATTCTGCATTCTCCTTGGGATCCCTGCAGACCTAAAAGCCTGAATTTTTGTGTCTGCTCTTGAGGAGATGGAGGTATCTTTGCTAGCAGCTATAAGCTGGGATACTGAGTGAGGGCCTGGGGAACAGGGCTGGTGACCCACAGTGGGTGCTCGGGATGAGTGGCACTGAGCTCCTGTGCATGTGAGTTTGCTTTGTCCAGGATCCTGTGTGAGGATTTGAACTGCCTTCTACTGTTTCTTCTAAAGTTTTTCTCATTTAAGAGAGAAGAAGGAAAAAAAAGAAAGCGGCAACTTTTGAGAAACAAACCGCAAAATAATACAAAACAAACCCCAACCTGCAGTCACTCCTCTCCCACTCTTCCACTTTGCATGACATCTCCCAGCAATGTAAATCTCACCTCTCACTTTGGTGCCTCAGTACAGGAACAATTCTGTGCTGCTTGGGGACCAGCAGAGCCTGCATGGTGCTGAGATGGCCAGTGTCTGATGTATGGCATCTCTCTTAAATGGCAGAACTCCGGAAAAAACCTGCAGACACTCTCTAAATGAAATTCTGTGATCCTTTACTGCTGCAGAACTTTGAGGAGTTCAGTAACAACTCAGCAAACATTATAAACCTTTTGTCTTGCATATACTCTGAAATTGCTTGTCCTGAGTGCCTTCATAGGCTTGGACATCTAAAAGCTGATTTCACTGGTAAATCAATACTACCACGTTCGGACTGCAGGTATGCAAAGATTTCCAAAGAAATGAACCCTTGAATCATATTAGCATAGAACAGTTTGCTAACAAAGTCAGGAGACTTTGGTAACTTCTCTTAGTTGCACTTTTTTTTTTTTTTTTTTCAGCCTGTGATGAAAGGTTTCATCTGACAGATTCCTGATAGCAGGAGGAGCTTTTGGTGGAGGTGTGGGGTTCCCATGGTCTGACCCACACCCTGCACTTGCAGCACCTCGGGACCAGAAACAAAACCCAAAGCTCTCAGCAGCTCCCTAGCTAGCAATGGATCTAGATGGATGTCTGGTGGTGCCAGGGGGGGGTTGGGGCCTCCTGCAAGGGAGAGCAGCCCTCAGATGAGAACACATCTTGTGTGGCAGGATTTAAATCAGCAGCACACACCTGTGTATTATGGCATTTCCTAGAAAATACTTACTATTAAAAATGTTAATTGGGAAAATTATAGCAGTAGCACAGAGGAGGAGAATTAATTTCCATGGTAAAAAAGGAGAGGAAAAAAAAAACTAATTTGGAAGGGAGGTACAGTGTGCTACTCTCCATCTACCCACCCTTTCACTTCGAAAGCAGATCTGCTTAAGAGAAGCCAAGCGAGGTGGTGAGTCACATTAGGGTTACTGGGCTTCCTCACCATGAAAGCCAGAGCCCAAGGTGTTCCTGCAGCTCCGCAGTGCTGGAAGGACTGCCCTCGGCACCACTTAGCCCTGTGGGAGCCAACAGTCAAACAGGCAGCAAGGTGCTTGGGTTGGCCCCAGGTCCTGTGAGCTGGGCAGGGCCCCAGGTCTAGGTGATGTCCCTGTGGGACCATCCTGCTAGGACTGAGGCCTTCCTGAGCTCTCATCACATGTTCAGCACCCACTGGCATGCCTGTCTCGCCGTGGGCCCTGCCCCATGTAGCCCTGCTTCTTCTGTTCCACTCCATGCTCCTCCTCTGCATTCTGTTCTCTCTTTTCTTGTGGTGCTACCTGGTCATCTCATTCTCCACAAGCAAAGGGATGGGGTTAGATGAACATTTTCTGTGATTTCAGATGAAAATTGCATCTGTTGTTTACAACAGCCTTCAGGGCATAACTGGCAGTAATGGGCTAAAGTAGAGAGAAAGAGATCTTGGACTGAATTTCAAGAAACAGCTCCCAGTAGTGAGATCTAACAGGCTCTGGTATTATCTCCCATCACTTCAGTCATTTTCAAACCATACCGGACAAAGTGCTTGAAAACATGCTGTAGGAATGGCCTTATATTGCAGAGAGATGGATAAGATCACCTGATAAATCCTTCTTATCTCTAATATATCCAGCTTTGCCACGCTCTAGATTTGCTAATATCCTGCAGATCTGGGGACAGATGCAGACTGAGCGCTCTGGCAAAGTGCTTCTATGTAGGATCTCAAAGCACTTTACAAACACTAATCAAGCCTCTCAACCAAGCAGAAAGTATTCCTAGTGCCCCATCCCATGTGGCTTTGCCTTCGCTTTGTGCACCGTGCCACTGAACATCTTGCCTGAGCTCTTGTTCCTGGATGTGCTCAAATCTTCTCCTTCAGGACTGAGGCATTGCAGGTCCCAGCCTGCTTTGGCAGGGCTGAGTGCAGCCACAGCCATGCATCTGCAGGAGGAGGCTGCAGTGGGTTTTCCCTTGGTGGAAGCAGATGGCTGAAGGGCTGAAGGGAAATCTCCTGATAAACAATTTATTTGCTCCTCCTGCACTCCTTCAGCTAATTCACTCATTGCAGTTGTTTCTGGTAGCTCAGAGTTCCCAGCCTCAATACATGTAAAACAGGAATGAAGAATATATTGTATTGGAGAAAAATCAATACAAAAATAATGCCACGGTTGTAGATCATTCACACTGAAACTAAAGCAAATTTTCCCAGCCATCAGAATGGGATTTTATAAGCTAAGTTGAAAAATAAGGAAATCAAATGGAATAAACAAACTACTGCTCAGTTATCTGGAGTGTGTAAGGATATTGATAAGGAACTCTGCAGTGAGGAACTGCATAAAATTTGTGGTGCTCTGTCCAAATAATCCTTGCTTATTCAGTAGAGGAGACTGAAATCGTTTGGGTTGGAAGGGACCTCTAGTGGGTCTTGTTCAACATTGGCCTGCCTTGTAAGTATTGAGGTAACCATTGCTTCTGAATTTTGAGTTAAATTGTCTTTAACTGTTAACTTATTACAGAGCAAGAGTGTAAGTATGGTTATTGTAGTGTACGGATGTGCAGGAAAAGAAGAGTAAAGACTCACTGAAAAAAAAATTGAAGATAACATAGCCTGAAATTTCTCATACTAGAAGATACATTTGAATTTCTGTTCTTTAGCATCTTCAGGCAACCTTTGCAGGACTGGCTATAAGCAATTACGATGTCACTGTCAAATGAAGCAAACTCATCTCATAATCTGATATTTGTTGTCTGTAAATTCAAATGAGAAAACTGCTAACTGGGAGAACTTATAATGAGATTTGGCTATCAAATCTCATTCTGTCCACGTGAGACCCATGGCTCTCATGTGGAGACGAGCAACATGTGTCTTGTCAGGGCCAAGTGGCAACATGGCGCAGATGTGCCAGATGTGTGCAGGGACCTGTGGGATGGGATGTGCATGGGTGCAGTACCTGATGTGCCCTGCTCTGTGCACTGCTGCACGCATTGTGGTCATTGCCGGGACACCTGTGTGCCCATCCGTGTCACCCACTGGTCCGCCTTCCTCACAGGGTGGCTTTGGTATTCGTTAGTAGCAATTATTAGATGGCCGCATAATGCTGGGGAGAGGAAAAACCCGCGTGCTTTACTTGGAAGTGCTATCTGTGCTGTATAGAGCCCTGACAAGATCAAGGCTCTAATTAAATTATCTGGCACGTGGACAATTCTGTTGTAAGATCTGCTGAGCTAATGCGTGGCTGTTAGGTGGTACAGGCGCTGAATCAGAAGCACCAATGAGACTATTTGCAGCCTGCTTTAAAAAATTCTAGTGCGCTGTGAAGCCTGTAACGTTAATTGCCCGTTAGCACATTGTAATTGCTGTAATTCTTTGCAAGTAAAATGATGTGAAGGACTCAACATTCCACTGTTCTTACCACTTCACACGTTGGTGATCCACTGTGTCCTCCACTCAGAGTTTTGCTAGGTATCCTGACAACCAGACAGCTGCTGGCAGCCCACTCCCACCCTTGGGCTCACTGCTTCACACAGGCTTTGGGCGTAGTGGGGCTGTCACACACCTTGTGCACAAAGACGGCACGGCAGTGAGCCTCGACCACTGGCCGGAGCCTTGGGCAGCGTTGGCCGGAGCCTTGGGCAGCGTTGCCCGGCCGAGAGGCCCAGCACTGCCCGCCTGTGCCGCCCTGTGCAGCTAAGTGGGCCAGGAGCTCCTCCGGGTGGGATTAGGGGGACGTGTAATAGATGAGAGATCAAAAATGTTAATTAAGAAATGGTCTCTTCTAATAAGATGCCTTCAAGGGCATGGCACCAAAAATGAGGAAATATCTCATTTTGGCAGCAGCACTGGGGCTTAATGAGGCTGGGGTGCAGGGTAGGGGGACGAGGGCTGAAGGCCTCCTGCTGAAGGTATCTCCTTCAGAAGGAGGAAGTCAATTAGCAATAAAATTGTAAATATAACAGCCAGAATTGTGTTACTTCAGTGCTATGCAACAGAACGTGTGTTGGGTACGTGTACTTCAGCTTCATCTTTTCGTGAGGATATGTCAGCTTTGTGAGTGATGGAGATGGGCAACTCCAGTGTATTGGTATTTAAGCAGCAAAAGAGAAATTTGACTGAAAGTAACCACTTTTTTTGGAAGCTTTGGTACATCGGAAGTGAATCTGTGCAATGCATTTTTCTCACTTAATTGCTGAGATAGGGAAGTCTGCACCTTTGCTGCAGGCACGGTGTTTGGGGAGCGCTCAGTGCTCTGCAGAGGGACAGAGAGGCATCACCTGGAGCTCTCATATCCAGCCCCTGCAGAGGGGAGAATGTATTTTATAAATAAACTGGTGTGCAACTATTACTATGTTAAAAACCCAAAGGGTGCTTTTGAGGGCTGTATTGCTTATTACATCACTATAACTGAGGAAAACACATTTTTTCTTAAACTTTAGCATCCTCTTTGTGAGTGTGCTCTTAGATTTTCTTCTAGTAAACTCATCAAAGACCCCAGAAGGAAGAAGCAGACGTTTAGCAGCACTTTCCCTTGCAGATGGATGATGGTATTCCACGTCTTGCTTCACCCCGCACTCCCTCTCTGGATGCCTTGATGCTGAAAGTGGCAGCATCTGCAGCGAGCTGTTTGCTAGCACAAAATGGAGGGACCCTATAGGCAAATTTGTTCCCTCTCAGTTGGGAGCTTTCATTCAGATAAAGAAAGCCACTGGTACAGCAAGACTACGCAGCCTGTGTATGGTTTAGGGCTCTGGCTGTTGTTTGAACCAAATGAGAGAGAAATCTACATTTGATAGATATACCAAGGGCAAGCACTGTCAGCCAGTGTCCATGTGCACACCAAGCTGGGCTCGACTAGAGCAGCCTGGTAGGAAAAGGTCCTGTGACAACAGGCTGCAATTCAGATTTGCTGCTGTAGCTGGGTGTTTTATCTTCATCTATTGAGCAAGTCTGATGGGCACGTGTGGAGCAGGGGAGGCGAGCAGTGCTTGTCCCCACCCACGTCTCATTGGGAAGGGCTGGTCACGGATGTGGGCTGGTCACGGATGTAGGCTTCTCCCAGCTCAAATGACATTGCACTCCCATGCCTGCCTTAGTCAGATAAGTGAATCTGAGTGCTTGTTTCCATTTGCGGAAGGAAAATCAGGGACCTATTTCTTATCCAAAAACTTAAATCAGATCATTTTGCAGTTCATAAATGTATCGGTTGGATGGGCTGGCAAGTTCCATCTTTACTCGATTTCACTTACGTTTCATTGTTGAAATAAATGTGCAATCTGAATTAGCCTTCCTCCAACAAGGGTCACATCGAAAGCCTTTTTTGCTGGCACATCAAGGGGATAGAGAGAATACCAGCAGAAAGATTATTTCCTTTTTCCCTATAATGAAGCTCTCTTAAAAATCCTAAAGTCATCTCATTTGGGGCAATTTTGAAGACACCGTTCTGAACCATTTTCCTCCAAGTAATTATTGAAACTAATTCAAAAGAGCTGTCAGTAGCCTGTCGTTGTTCTTTCAGCAGCAATAGGGAAGACTTTAGTTTTGCACTGTTGGTTTAATCAAGGGAATTGTAGGAATATGGTCACTTTGCAGTGCTGTCATTAATTTGTTCTGAGTGTGTGTCCAGTATAGAAATTGAAAAACCAGAACTTAAGCTTTGATAGTAGTTCATATTGGGCTGTTTGTGTTTAGCACACAAGTCCAGGTGAACATTTATTCTGTTGAACGAATGAGAAATGTTCTGCGTTAAAAGCATTTGGCTCCTCTGCCTTGGTCATATTAAACAATATACTTTATTGCCAGATTTCCACAGAAGCATCCAGGAAGCATATACAAAATCAGCAGGGCTAAGCAGGTGTAACTGAGAGCAGCATTTGGTCTATAATCTCATGGGAAAAAGGGTTGCATGGCAAAAATGAACTTCTTCTGAAAAGGGTGAATCTCAGGTTGAGATCTGGTGCAATTTAGCTAATAGCCACGCTGGTACAGCATTTTCTGAAAGGGTGTTATGGATATATGTATACACCTCTTCCTCATCTTTTTCTTCATGTATTGTGTGCTCAGACAGCTGCAGCGCTGAAGACGTGAGGAATATCACCTCTGAAAGTGCTCTTTGCATCTCTGGGCTTGTGTTTTGACAAGCAAGTACAGATGCTTCTGTATAGATGAATTAAATTATGTTCCATTTTCCACCCTTACTTCCAGAAAGACGTCTAAGCAGATGATGTGGGGGCTTGACATTTTTGCTGTTTGTGTGTGCAATTGAAATAAGAATTGCTGTTGCTGTTCCTCCAAAACAGTTTATAAAAATACACAAATACACAGCAGCCCTCAGATGGGGAGCGGGCGCAGCTCCCTGGGGTGGGCCTTGAGGGAGTGCCCTGTGCAGCTCACCCTGCAGCCATGTGGCACCAAGTGCAGCATGGCACACTGTAGGGAAGGCTGTCTTGTAGGGTGAGGTTCTCAGTGCCTTCTTTTCTTAGTTGTCAACAACAAAAATGCAAATTCCATGGCAGGTGCAAAATTGGGGATGAGTTCATGCAAGGAAGTGTCCCTTTTTAAGATGGTTAATTTGTTGTTATTGCTGCTTTTTGCCTAGTGCAAAGTACAGAGGGAATGGGGCTTCTAAAGAGCATATCAACTAAATTAGGGTTAATTAGAAGTTCTCCCAAATAGCTGGTACTTCATCAGCATCGGAGCAACATGTAAATAAATCTAATTTCTCTGCAGCTAAACTCTTCACAGCCTTAATTACAGCTACAACACCCTGCCCCCTCTCCTTCCATTAGTGGGAGAGGATGACAATGGCTCTGTGGCGAGCACGTCATCTTTCCCGGGAGTCCCTCGGGGCAGAGGAGAGGCGGGGGAACTGCGGCATGTCCAGGAGAGCCCGTTGGGGCTCTTCAAAAGGAACTTGAGAAGCGGAAAGCACCAATGGAAAGACAGAAAAATCATTGTTTTGGAGAGACTTGTGTTAGTTAACTACATAATCTACATAGTGGAAATCCTTTATTGCCCATCTGACTTTCTCTCCTCTATTACTCCTTTGTTGCTGACAATCCCAACTTCAGGTCTGGAAATTGGGAAAAGCACAACCAGGAGGAGGTGTTGGCTGGAGACTGGAGACATGGGGCCAAGGGCTTGCTCAGACGGGTGGCCTTTCCTCGGTGCTCGAATCTCTGGCCCCACAGAGGCTTCCTTTTATTCCTAATTTTATTAAAGCTTGTGAGTTCCTTATTACGCAGTGTCACGTTTCAGCCGATCCCAAATTAATAAATGAGCAGCAGCAGAATAGCGTGCAGCACAACTCTAACAGCATGAGCCGCACAGAAGTATATTTCACTTAACTCAAATTTAAATACTCTGCTCTGCTCGATTTAATTACGTGAAATTACTGAATTAATGGCTTTGCCAAGTAAAACGTGTAGGACTTCAGAGTTCTGTAGTAGGAAAGAAATCAGAAATGTGAGGTACATCCGTTCTCGTGGGCAAGCTCGTGTTATGCATGTGTTAAGCATGAGTTGGCCCACAGCGGAGCCGGCCAGCTGGGATCATGCATTGCTTCTAGCCTGGAGCAGAGGCACCCGGTCCCACTGCCGCCTCACTCTCCCTGCTGGCTCAGCGCCCCTGTGGGCAGTGGAGCTTTGCCATGGCTGCACACAGGGGCACCTCTGAGGGAGCCCTGAGCACGGGCACCTCTCTGCCCTTTGTTCCCAGTGCTCTGAGGACTTCAGGCGATGTCATTCACCCAAGCGTGATTTTCTTCCTGCACCAATATGTTTTTGCCTTTGTAGCTCCACCTTTTCTTTCCTCTTTGCATGGATTTCATCCTTGGGTTGTTGGCAGCTGGCCAAGTGCTGCAGCTCTTTCTCTCTGTCACAGTGTTCTGTTTTTTTTCTATAAAGATGGAAAAATGAAACAATGACTACAAATGCTACACATAGGCTGTGAAAGGCATTCCTCTTGGAATGGCTTTTACACAGATTTGTATCTTCAGCATGGGAAAGGGGACAGGCGCACTCTGATGGGAGTGTTTCAGGGTTTGTGGGTGCTGGGGGAGCTCTGCTGCCGCGCGGCTCCTCTGCCCTCATGGGGACCTGCAGGGCTGGTCCTCGTCTGGGGGCACAGGACTGCATGGTGAGCCAGGCTGCGGGGCTGCAGGAGCAGGATCAGGAGATCGGCAGCTGGAATTCTGAGCAGAACCAGTCAATGCCTTTTTTCCTTTCATTTGATATGCAGCTGCAATAACAGCCACATGTGAATTTTATTAAGCCCTCCATTTTTTCTATCTGTTCAGGGAGCGATACATTTGAGCTTTACAGATACGTGGCTTCACCTTAAAGGAAAAAAAAAAACAAAAAAGCTTTGTTGCGTCGTGATACATGACATTGAATTACAAGGTGATGGAGATGTCCCATGTTAAGTTTCAGCGGATTCCCATGGAGCTGCTGGAAATGGGACACTTGTTTTCAACAGAGACTTGAACAATATCAAAGTTAAGCTCACATTCAGGTAAATAACATAAAAGTGCTGTTTCTGTGCAGAAAACTTGCATAGATTTTGCTAGGTTATAGCAGTCAATACTATCTAATGCTTGTGAGCCAAAGAGTTAAGTACATCTTTATGAAGAAGTGCACTTTCCTTTGAAGTTAATACTTGCTGCACACTAATTTCCTCATGCATATAAATTAATTCTAGATCAGTTTTGATTCAAACCTCATTATCTGAACTGAGGATGGAGGTTACCCCTGTTCAGATGCACCTTATGAGTCTGGGAGTGGAGAACAACATCCTGCTCTCAGATGTAGATCGTCCACGACATCTGTGTCCTGAGTAAATGGGTGAGGGTTTTCTGCAGGTGGTATGTGAGAAGTTGGAGAGCCATGCACAAAAATGCAGTGTTTGATTTGGATACTGCAGAGCTCTGTGAGCAGAGTGCTGCTCAGTGTGGGCCGAAGGCGAGGTGCTGGGTGGGTGCTGCTGACTGCAGTGCGGCAGTATGTGAAGGGGAAACTGAGCAGATGGAGCAGAATCAAGGTGCGTTGCGAGGGGAGATGCCACTTGCAGGACTCTCAGTCTTTGCTATAATACCTCTGCAAGGCACCTGGAGGAAATTACTTCCCAAAGTGTGTGGAGAGCCTGTGCACAGCTGCATGAAGGGACTGGGATCAATAATGCGGGAGTGTCCCAGAGTCGGATGCTATTTCAGTAATTAAACATTTGGCACAGCCTGGGCGACTCGGCTCCTTTCCTCCAGTTGCATGCTTTAAAATTCACTTACAATGCATTTTGTGGCAGGGAAGTATTTACATCCCACATTTATAATGTTAAACTGGTTGCCAAACACCAAAGAGCTGATAAACACTCTGTGCTGTTAACACTATAAAGTACAATCCCACTGCTACTTGCATGCAAATAAATAATAATAACTTCACTGGTTGTCCGCTTTTCGGTCTATAAATGCATTTGTTGTGTAGCATTGTGACATCTAAATCATTCCAGTAAAAGCACTACCGATGCTGAAGCACTACCTGCAGGTATGATTAAGAGTAAATTTTACTGTTTGGTGTTATTTTTGTGATTTCCTTCTCTGATTATTTTTTAACACTTTTAAAATGATGTGATGTTTAATCATGAATGCTGGGTTTCACTTTTTTTTTTTTTTTTTTTTATTTCACTGAGTTATTTTGCCTTCCTAAGGATTAGCCCACAGGCTAAAAGTTACTATAAAATATTCATTAAATCTTTTCTTGCGTCTGTTACAGACGCAGATATGTTTTTAATGTGCCTGGTCAGTTTGAGGGTACTACTTTTGTTACTATCCATAAATCATTAGCAAGTATTTTTAGTGTCGTCAGTGAAAGGTTAATAGAAGCCCATAATTTTCCGATCCATCCTTTTGATTAGCAGCTCAGAAATTTCATTGAAAAGGGGATGTAAATTGTTCCACACTGAAAACTGGAGACTGTGTCCAATTTGTGCATAAATTGCAATTGTCTCTGTAATAGGCTCCCAGGAAGGTGTGGGGCTGCATGTACAGTAACAATTTAAACATAAACTGACCCTTGATGAGGGAGCTGGAGTTTCAGCTTAATGCGTTTCTGCAGTTTTGTTTCGCCTTTGGTGCCTTCAAATTCTGCACAAATAATTCCTCCATAACAAGTGCCTTTTCAGAAGATGTATGCTGCTGACAGTTAATATAGAATTATTGCCCCTGAATGCATTTTTGTAATTACTTCCCAGAGAACTGTCTTTGTGTTAGAAGACATTTCACACTTTAGTAACATAAGTGTTTGGGGAGAACAAGAGTAATAATTACAAGCAGTCTTTCAGTGAAAATAAACCTAAAAATTATAAAAAAAAGCTAATGTTAAAGTTGGTTAGAGACAGCGAGGAATTTATTTAGCGCGTTATGCATGTCTGTGTGTTTTCCGAGTTTAATAACCCTTCAGTAACTAAACTAAAAAAAGAAAAAAGAAAAAAAGCAATAAAGATCAGAGAAATGGTTTTCTAAGTTTTAAGCAATAATGAAACTAAAAACTGATTAAAAGTGACATGCTACTAGAGACGGTATAAAGAAACTTAATCTGAATGCTCCTATAGGAGATTTCTGCTATAATGGAAAATGAAATGACTCACAGTTTGATCAATAAAAAAATTAGCAGCATTTAATAAAAGGTTTCTCTATCATGTTGACTAAAGGATATTATGAAAGCCTTTAAATGCAAGAAAACCGAGATTGTGGAGTGAGATTGTGCATGTGAGAGAGTATGGCGTGAAAGCTTTTGGCTGAGCAAGGCGGGTGGGTGCCTGGTTGGGCCCTGGGTGCTGGGGCTGCCATGTTGCCTTAGCTGGATGGGCGCCTGTTGCGGTGTTGGCGGAGTTGAGCAGCTGCTAGTTGCAGTCTGGCGTGGCTTGGGCTGCCTGCTGACAGTCTGCACGTTGCCTGGCTCCCCACGGGCAGAACCCAAGGGGTACTCCCTGGCTCCTCGCAGCAGTACCCTATCAAGGCAGTGGTTCTTTGGAGCAGAGAAAGGCGCTGAGGTCTGTCCATCGACTTAGAAATTCAGGTTTTAGTGCATGCTGTGAGGTAACACAGCTTTTGTGAAATGTGATGAGGTGTGCATGGTATATTTCAGTACAACCTACACTTGGGTCTTGCGGGCCGCTACCATGCTCTGGCTCCTCCCTTGCCTTTGCACAAAGCCCTGGCAGCCCGGCCCTGCTGCCCGTGCCGGCTGCTGTCAGCATCAGGCAAATGACAGCTTGGAGGGGTGGCAGCGGCCAGAGCCCTAGGAGGGCCTGAGGAGGTAACAATATACAATTTTCATGGTTCAAGGGTAGCCTTATCCCACTGTTCTTCATTACAGCACTGCAGCGAGATCAATTTTATTAAGTTGTAAGTCTGAGGAGGCTAGCACCATTAGTATGAGCCGGATCACGCCAGTTTGGGCGGTGTGCTCCTCTCCCTGCCGCTGTGGGCGAGCTGCCTCTGGTACCTGGCCTGGGGCTGGGATGTGGATATGTTACTGGGCGGCTTTCTTGGCTGGAGCTGGGTTTTGGCACTGCTGTGGTTGTGGAGCAGTGGCTACAGTATCTCGTATGGGGCTGTGGCCCAAGGGGAGGCAGCATACAGATGGCCCTGGGCTCCAGAAGCAGCTGTGTAGTGTTGTTGTTCCTGAAATGCTGAGGAGCCATAGGCTGGGCTGCCCGCAAAGCCTTCATCCTATGGGAAGTCTCCTGCTGAGGCTTGTTTGCATTTTTGCTGTTAAAGCATTAATGGCTTTTTTTGCTGCTGTTCATTCTTCTTTGACCACATATGACAGAGAAGTTTGGACTCTTTGCTGCATTACACTGCAAGAGAGACACTAAAATGCCAACAAACTACACAAAAGTAGAGAACTTCCCTCACTAACTTGGCATTAGGCACTGAGTGAAACACGAATGTTTAGATTAGGCTTTTCCTTTAAGTCATTTGTTTCTTTTGTTCTCACTTCCCAGTTACAGGAGGAATTTCCTTTGCCTTCCCCTTGCCTGGCTGCGCCCAGCCCAGAGGAGCTGCTTACTGCCCTGCTGGCCCTCCAGCAGTTTGTTTCCTCAGGACTTTTGTTTTATCTCCTCTGGGAAATGGCTAGAAACAGTTCTGGCCCTTTGTGGGACATTTGGCGGTTGTGTCTTTGGAACAGGGCAAGTGAATGAGGTGATGCCTCTGTACCCTCTCCATTGGGTCCCTTCTGGCTCGGAATGCCTGTGCCCATGCCATGGCTGGGGCATGAGGTGCTGTGGCTGCTGTCCTGCAGCCTCTCCTACTGTGAGGAAACTGCTCACCATGGAGCCCAGTCACTGAAGGTGCTCAGAGCCAGACATGACCCCATGCTAGATAACGTGCTTGAAAGAACAATGCTAGAACTAAAAATGTCCCAGCTTTCAGAAGTTCTTGGGTTTCTAAAGAAATAAAGACTGGAAAATTTACTGGCACAAGCACAGAAAGGCTTGTTTGGCCTCTTTTATGCGAAGGCAACAAAAAGTTGTGATGGCTATATTGGATTCCACAGGTGAAAAATAAGCCCAGAAGTTTGCATCCTCTTTCATTACCCAGGTCCACATGTTGCCCAGTGCTGTACATCCCCATGTCTTAGCACCTGCAGCACGGCCCTGCCATGTGTGGCCCTGAGTGACCCAGCTGGAAAGGCATGGAGATTTGTTTTCTGTTTTGGTGGGGCCTGGCATGAGCATGAGACATGCAGTCTGTTTTCAAAACTTTGCTTTCGAAGTATGTTGTTGCTATAACAGCATGGCTCGGGAGGCACTTTTGCTGGCCATAACCTTTCAGACCAATACTCGAGAATCTCTTCCCCACGTCTAGAAATTTGCCACATTTCATGGACCACCAGGTGAGGCAGGAATACTCCCATTTATTGATGCATCTCCTTTGAAATTGTAACCTTCTAGAAAATAAGCTTGTTTTTTTATACCACAAAGCAAGGGTCATTAGCATTAACTTTAGTAGTTCTTGACTGTTGGCCAGACTGGTTAGGTCATAGCATAAAGCATTCACCTCTTGTAAACCCCTGTAGGCCCTTTACTATGTTCCAGGAAAAAAAAGAAGAGAAAAACAAGAAGCCCTTCAAACCCAAGTTCTGAGGTATACTCTTAAGGCTGATCTGTCTAATGGTTTCATATCTTACTCATAAATTGTTAAAACAATTACTAGAGATGGTAGGTTCACTTAAAAATTGCTATTAACACTTATGTGAAATGCAAGGTCTTTTTCCCACGCAGAACCAACTAGTGACTGCAAGCCTGAGCCGCGGTGCTGGCAGCCCCTTCTGCTGGTGCACACCAGTACTGGCCCTCTGTTCAGTGATCTAGATGGAAGCTAATACTGCTGCATAAGTTCACTAAGCTCCAAGGGTATCTGCCAAATTGGTAAATGTATGTATCTAGGCTTGATGCTGTAGCATCACCACTGGTCTGTGGAGATTTTTGGAGGTTCTGCTTGGCTCTGGACATCCCCAAGCCATTTTGCAAAGTGATGCAAGGACATGTCCTCTTGCAGCTAGGCCAAAACAACCCCAGTGCCCAGTGCCAGCAGTGTGCTGCCTGCCACGGTGATATTGCCCACAGCAGCACCCTGCTGGGCTCACCATCACCAGGCACATGTGCTCTCTTCCCATCATGGCGGGATGCTCATGCTGCACTCGCCCAAAGCAATCTTGCAGGTTAAACCCATGACTTACTGCTGCAAAACTCCTCAGGAATTCGCTCCTGAGGCAAACTCCCAGGCGGCTGCCATGCTGCTGAGCTCACTGCGGAGCAGCTGGGCTCACTCTGGGGACCACCCGGCCCCAGCCCCGGCCCCACTGCTGCCCACTCCCAGCACTGTGCACCGCCCCGCTGCTGCCCTGGAGTCTGAACTCTGCAGGCTCAGTGCAAAAGGCAAGAAACGCCCCAGATTTACCTCAGTGGTTTCTCCAAGCGTGTGGCTCAGCAGAGGACTCTGAGGGCCATGTTATTCCAAGGACAGCAACCCTGAGGTATGGCGAACGTGCACAATTCCTTCAGTGTGCTGAAAACAGAACACATCTCGTTCTAAAGCAATGTTGTGTTTTTAAAGTAATTTGTGCAAGATTCATTGTTGTGTTATTGACATATGGCCATGTCAACTAATGACACTTTTGAAAAGTTGCCTAGAGGATCAGATCCCCATTCAGCAGGGAATTAAAAAATGTTTCTGGAATTTTGCTTTGCAGTCGGGAATCTTATTTTCTTATCTCACATTGTACAATTTATTTTTCCAAAAGCAGTGTGTTAAATTATTTGTTATTGTTGGACGCAGTCAAACAGCTTTATCCCCAGTGTAGTCATGACGTTTTGGAGAGAAACCAAGGATGAATTTGTCACAGTGTGCTCACCAGATCAGCTGGCCTTTAGGTTAACTGTCAAAAGACAAAATTTCTACTAAAAATATTAGTGAAGGTCCCCTAAGCCTCTCTGAGGTTGCCCAAAATCTTTCTTCTTCAGGCTGCAGCTAAATCGGCTCAGAAGTGCTTTTCTGAGGCTCCATCAGCAGGAGGCATAGATTCAGGTGGCGGTTCTCAAATCAGATTTATATACTTGCACTATTTTATAGGTTTCTGTCTTACAAAGCTGGAGAACTGGTGTTGTGATTTATGAACTATCAGATCTGCAGGACATACGGGCTTTAACAAGATTGACTGAGCTGTAATGTTTGTGATTCCAGCCTGGGATGAGAGACAGTGAGAAGGGATGCCAAGTAAATAGACAAAGCGGAAGTGATTATTTCAATGTGTATGTTAAATTATGTGGAAAGTAAAGGAAAGCTAACATAGCTTTAAATGTAGCTTATTGTTTGGCAATGTAGTAGCGTTAAGGAGAACAGAATTGTCTTTTCCCACTACAGTACACTTTTATTAAAGGAAGAGGCTATAAAGCAAGGGGTTCAAAGAAAACATTTTATTGAATGAACAGTGCAGCTCGTGGCTTAGAGTATGGAGAGTGTGGTGAGTGAGACTTTTATAAACAAATCCTTAAATTCATTACCTCTGTATAAGTGGCACGTCTGCTTTGTTAATATGAACATGATATCTAGCCCCTAATGGAAATGTTGTGGTAGAAAGGTATGTATAATTGAACAGTAAAAGAACCTGAAAATGTGCAGATCAGTTAATTGCTAAAAGCGATGCTGTGATAGACCACAAGCAGGCATTGATTTTTAATACTTCCATTGCATTTGCAAGGGTGTGTCATGTTATGAGCGCTCTATGGAAAGCTGCAGAGCATTTTACACCGACTGATTTACGTTGTCATGCGCAGTTCAGGAGATGGCATAACATCTGAGCTCTGGATGGATAGTGGTAGCAGAGCCCTGCGAGCGCTGTGTAGTGAACTGCAGAGCTTGTGGTAACCAGTTTTCATCTTTAATAAATTTTATTTCTCAGTCTTGTTTCATGTTCTCAGCATTGGTTGTCCTTGCTCATTTGGTCCTGATCTAATTTTGGAACCACAAGTCTCCCTGTTAGCAGCATGAAGCCCAGGCACCACCAAGCAGCTGGGCGCTGCCTCCATGCTGTGCTCAGGAGCTGTTCCTGGGTCCTCTGCAGCTCCAGGTGTGGGGACCTTGCAGCAAAAGCCTGTCCTTCAGGATGACTTCTAGAACACTCATGTCTCACACGACAGGGTGGGCGTGGGTCTTGGAGTCATCGGCCAGAGCCCCATTGCCCAGATCATTGACATTGGGCTTGGTGGCAGCAGGGAGAGGAAAGCATAGGGAATTCAAACTCAGCAGCTTTTCTGTTAGCAGTCTTGCCAATTTTTAAAGCTTTGAGAGTCTGGTGAAGTGATGAAACACCAGCAACTACCTATGGTAGAGGCAGAGATTCTCACTGTTCACCCCGTGATGGAGACTGGGAGTGTTTGCACCAAGCAGCAGAGAGTACAGTCAAGAATTGTTGTGCTGCAGGATATAAAACCCATATGAATATAACAAAAGTTGTCAGCGATAATGCAAGAGCGACTGTAATTAAATGTCTGTCAATGAGTGCGACGTCACTCATCAGGCTCCTGTTTTGCAGCCCTCTAAACCTTCGCTTGCATCCTTGCTGTTGGCAGGTGGCCTGGGAGGAGAGCTGGAGAGCGACGCGAAGGACAGCCGGGCCCTGGAAGAGAGGAACAGCGTGACGAGCCAGGAAGAGAGAAATGAGGAAGATGAAGACATGGAGGATGAGTCAATTTACACCTGCGATAACTGTCAGCAGGACTTCGATTCACTGGCAGACCTGACTGAACACAGGGCACACCACTGTCCTGGAGGTAATGTTAAACTCGCTTTGCAGTTCTGACAGGTGGTTAGCTGGGTAATTGGACATAGCAACAGCTTGAGGCCTCAAGTGAGATTAAAGAATTAATAATGTAATTTTACAGTTAATGTAATTTTATTGTGGTGCCTAGGGTAGCCTTTGTTCACTCCTTTAATAAAATTAAAATAAAAGCAACAGCTTTCCAATTGGAATCTGTAAGTAATTATGATAGACAAAAATGTTTTGCTTTTTTTTAAGCATTAAAATTTTCGGACAGGGTATTTTTCCCTTTCCCCAAATGCAGCAAGATTAAAAAAAGTTGCTAGCTGAAAGGTGGAAAACTCTCCACAAATAAAGGCCTCTGAACCCCATCACAGAATGTGACAATTTCTGAAATTAAAATTTGTAGTTTGAGATTTGTCATCCCGCCTTAAAAATACGCCTTTCTCCCTAGGTTGCATTGCATTTCCTTTTGAATTTTCTGAAGGTGAGGGCAGCATTAGCCTCCCCTGATCTTGTTGCAAAGCAAGACCAAGCTCAGAGCGGTGGAGTGAACAATGGCTGCGCACCTCGCCTCGCCTCGCACAGCTCCCCATGCACGGCTGCTGCTAGCAGAGGAGACTTTGCAGAGCGTGCTGAGGGGAGCAATGGGGGTAGCAAAAAGCCTCACAGATTTTACACAAAACTAAACAAGTTCTTAAGAGTGTGAGCACAGAATATGTTGATAAGTATGTAAATAAGGAATTCTCATCCTTCCCTGAAGCCGAGTATTCTGCCAACTTTTTTCTCAAACTGTCTACGATGTTTTTAGCTAGTTCCCACTTTGGCAGTGGCAGGTTGAGGCTGGCAGGGGCAGGAGGGTTGCTTTCTCCTCTGGTGCAGTATTATCCCATCCTCGTTCCCATGAGTGCATATTCCTCCTTGACTGCCTAATTTGTTTGGTAATTTGTTCAGGTTCTGTTCTCCTTTTTGGGCTAAGGGAAGCTGTGCTAAGCCAAGGCAAGAGCGAGGCAGGGCATACAGGCAGGGTGGGCTGCCGGCAGGCTGCAGCCGGCCCTGCCCTGAGCCAGGTGCAGCCCACCTGTGTCTGCAGGGCTGCTTGCTACCTGCTTTGGTTACACACTGCGCAGGATGCAAATCTGGAAGTACAAAAACCAACAAGGCTTTGTTTCATAGGATCCATTTTTGGCCAGCTGACAACCACTAGATTGCCGTGAGATTTCTGCAAACAATACTTTTTCTGCAGGGTAGTAGGCAGGAAAATGCTGTCGAACAAAAATTCCTCACTTTCCAGACCAGGATGTGAGGTGCACAGCCCACGCTGGTCCTCTCCAAAGACAGGGACAGATGCCATGCGTTGTGTTTGTGCAGTCACTAGTGATCCTTCCATGGAGTGGCTGCAGTTACCCAGTGTGCTCTGTGTCCCCACGATACAGCTGGGCATGGCACTGGGCAGGAGGGGACCAGATGCTAGCTTGCACAGGTGGATGGGGTGTCAGAAGGAACCATTATTCTTCCTGTGGCCAACATGCATTAAAATGCAGCAGTCTTAGATGTTTGAGTCTAAATGGTGAATGTTTTCACACCTCCTTTTTCATTTCCCTTCAGTGTAGTGTTCTGTTAGCGAGACTAAGAAATATAAATTCTGGTTTTGGAATCTATCAGAATAATTTGTGAGTATTCCCCTTGCTAATTTTTGATTGCAGGTAGCATAACTTAATCATCTTTTACTGTCTTCACGTGTGTGGATGATTTACAAAGACATTTTGTCATAAAAAGGCACTGTGTAATCATCTGCATATACACGTAGTAGGTGCTGATTATCTCCATGTGAGAAAATGCTTGTTCCAGAATAAGAGTGCCTGTTTTCTCTTTGGTTTAATTTAGTGTCATGAAGTTATTTAATGTAAAGGTTGCATTCATCTATTCTGGAATGAGAATATTTCCACGAAGACAATCTGGAATGTTGCTTGATATTTACATATCTTAACACGAGGAAAAGCAGCTTTCGAGTTCAGACCCACTGATTTGTTCAATAACCACAAGAATTTTTGTTCAAAGCACTTAAAAAACACATTTTTGTTTAGCTCACCTGGAAAGACTTGCACCACCAGGATGAGAATCTAAGGAGTGCTAGGAAGAGCGGTGTGTTTAGAGATGTTCCCCACCACGTGAGCTGCGTCCTGAGTTGCCCTGTTTTCTTTTGTCTCTAATGCCCGCCTGACATATCTGAAGTTGTAACACGGTGCCTGACCTCTGGGCAAGCCAGAGTTTCATGTCTTAATCTGAAGCAGGGTGTTCAATCGTGTCTACATGGCTCCAGATCGATACAGGTAATATTTGTAGTGATAATATCACCAGCCTGCTAATACAACATAACTAATGACTTCCTCTGGGATGCTGAAGTTAGGAAGGCATTGTAGCTCAGGAATGCTGCAGGATTATAGGGGCTCACTCCAAAGAATAGGATAAACCATCTATTTCACCGGAATCCCTTAGAAATTCATTACAGTGGGCTGAAGTTATAATACAGTTTGAACACAGCTTCTTTGACATGTAAGAAAGTAACAAACAGCCATTTCCCCCCCTTGCTTTTTCATGCATTTCAGGCTTGTTTCTTTGAGGACAAAATACCACTGATATCTAGACATGTCTGTGGCATAAGTGTGCAGCATTCCTTTGTTGCCAGCCTGGTGGAGGTATTCTCCTGGCAGCATCAGGAGCCTCCGCGCCCTTTGCACACGCCGGGTGCCCCAGGTGCAGCCTGGAGACTCCTAGGACTGAGGGATCTGTGAGGGGCCACAGTGGGGACCGTTTGTGGTGAGCAGGCATTTTGTGTCCTCACTGGTTCCTGGCATACTTGCTTTCTTACCCTCAAGGTGCTCTTGAGCATGAGACAGAGGGCACTTTTAAAATCTCCCAAGAACAGACAGAAACACCTAATGCATACGCTGGATGTGTTAAGCTTTTAAAATCAACTTAAAACTTGCTCCTTTCCCATGTTCCCTTCACTCAAGAAGGCTCAGTAATCACTACCTGCACTACATGCAGTCCTTTCTGTACGTTTTTGCACAGTCTGTTAGTGTAGATGTTATGACTTATCACAAGAGTAGAGGATTGCTTGTGAACTTGCAGATTAGGGTGTTCAGTGGATGCATCAAACAACTATTTTGCAATGCTAAGTTGTTTGTTGTCTGATGAAAAGTGGCTACAAGCCCCAGGAACTGCCATTAGTCCACACGTGGCAGTCTGGTTTAGCTCCTGTTTTTATTGTGTTATTTTTGCTTCCTCCGCCCATGCCAGCCCTTTCCTCCTGCTGGGTCAGCATAGCCTCATGTAAACCTTTTTCCTTTGGTTTCTCAGCTGAATGTAGAGTGTTTTAAAACAAATTAGTGCACCAATGAACTGGACAGAAGTAGGTTATGCTGGGGTCTCTGAGCATTTCATGAGGTCCTCTTCTGTTGTTGATAACTTTACAGGTTGTCTGTTTCAAACAGCAGCAGAGCTATATATGGATATTGCCAGCTGGGAAGCGGCTGATTTTTCTAAACTACTGTACGGTAGGAACTAGTTTATAATTAAAGTCTTGCAGTTGCTCCTGTTAAATGCCCTGTAACTTGTACACTAGGCTTGCATTTGAAATGAGGTATTGTAACTATTTCATGCTAGTGTATAATTTTGCATTTTCTCGTCTTTCACCTGCTGCAAGAATTGTAATTGCCATGCAACTGTATATGCGGGATGCTCATCCAGAAACCATACACAGCAGTTTGCCAAAAAGTGACCACATCTCAGCAATGCTTTCATCAGGCAGTACTTTGTACTACTTGACTTCTACTTGACAAATATAGACTTTTTGAATGTATTTCCCAAATTAGCCTTTCCCTAAATTATAATCTTTTATTGCACCTGATTGGCAAGTCATAGATTTTCAGGTGTTTTGCTGCTGGTGTTGCTATTTTAAATTAATGAATTACTGATCATCCTCCTCAAAAGAAACTGAAGTACAGTTGTGAAAAAGCAGTGTGGAAACTTAATTATACACCTAGCTTGTACAGCTGCGGCTCTAATGACCTACTGGCCCTAATTACTGTGTTGTGGCTTGGTCTGAGTGCTCCTGTCCTTGCCAGAATTTTGCTCCTTTTTCTTAACCTGACTAGTGTTTCAACCTAAAAAAAAAATAACATTTCCTTTTTTGTTCTTTTCTACATTGTTGTGCTGAAATGCAGGTTTCCTTCTTTCCAGAGGTCATGGCAGTGTTTTCAAAATTGGCACCAGAAAAGCTCTATAATATAGCAAACTGTAGAAACACGGATTTTCCCTGGAGCCCTCAGCTCTCACTGCCTGGCTCTGACAACGGGTACCAGGGCAGGCTTTATGCTGTTGGTTCCTCGAGGGGCTGCGATCGTGGGGTCCTGTCCTTATGTTGTCTCAGCCATCCCCTCTCCGGGCCCACATTTGTCCTGCTGGTTGGCATTTGTGCCTGCTGGTGCTGAGAGCTCTGGAAGGCTGGGTCCTGCAGCGGCAGGTGGGGTGGGATGCACTGGGCTGGGCTGCCTGGGAAATGCATGTGTGTTGTGGAGACTGCAGAGCATAGTCCTGTAGCTGAACTGCGAGTTGAAGGCACACAGGGGCACTTTTCAGAGTGTAATGGAGCGTGGTGACCTTGGAAGACAAGGTGGCTTCATGGCACAACCTGAGTGGTGTGCTTCTTTCCAGGGCAGCCTGCTGAGATGGCTTTATGTAGCACCAAGTGAACCCCGTGTGGAAGCTCTGAGTTTGCGCAGGTTGCCCAGAGAAGTTGTGGATGCCTCACCTTTGGAGGTGTTCAAGGCCAGGCTGGATGAGGCCCCGGGCAGCCTGATCTAGTAGCTGGTAACCCTGCCTATGGCAGTGGTTTGGAGTTTGGTGATCTTTAAGGTCCCTTCCAACCCAAGCAATTCTGTGATTCTCTGAGGCTAGCTTGAGGGTTTTGCGGGCCTGCATGTGAGGGCTTGTAGTGCTGGAGGAGCACATGAATTTGGAACAAAGCTCGCTGGCCATATGCACACAGTGTGGGATTTGCTCAGTGACCCAGCAGAAGCTCTCCTGTGGCGGGCACTGCGGCAGGCCCACAGCAGCCCCATGCGAGCACCGGGCAGTGCGCGGGCAGATAAGAGCCTGCCAGGCCGCCAGCGCCGCCCCCCGCAATCAGCACGGCCACCTTTATGCTGGGCCTCTGGGGATGGTGGCACGGGAGGCAGCATGGGCCCTGCGCTCACAGATAGGAGCAGTGCCAGCGCAATGGCAGGACGCTGGGTCATGTGTCACCAGAACCCCGTGGGAGAGCAGCGCGGGCCGCACCTGCCCTGCTGCAGCCTTGTAGCGGCTGCAAAGGGTATGGCCCTGGGCTTGAAGACTGGGCAAACACATCTCAACTAAGAAGATGACTTTCCTCAAGCAGCATGTGTCTTTTGCCTAGGAAGAATGTTCTCCTTGTCATTTTTAAACATATGGCCCGGAGAGGAGCTGAGGATGACACGTTAGTATGGTTGTATCAGCAAGAGACTGTTTCATCCTTGCTACTTTAATTGAGTTTTATTTATCTACTTTTATCTGGCTCAGAAAGCAGTCTGCAAAGTGTGCACAAGTACGCATGGAAATGCTGGGGTCCACCCCATCCCGCTGCTGTCTGGAGCCGGGCTCCTGATGGTGAGAGGCTGTCTGCAGCCTTGTCATAGCACAGCATGGGCTGGTGGAGTGATGGTAGGCTTGTTTCTTGGCAGTACAGAAATCCAAATAATACATGGCTTTGCAGAAGAGGAGAGAGGGCAGGTGTGGGAAGGTGCTTTCTGTGCCTGTGGAGGAGGGGGCTGCTGCTGCTGGCAGCTCCCCACGCTTCGGCACAGTACGAAAATGTGGAGGGGTTCTCCTCTATTTCATTTTAAGCAACCCAGATGCCTATGCCAAGCCCTGGGAGAGTGGGATGCTGTAGCCCTCAGAAGGGCAAATTGGAGCCCTGGTAGGTCCCCCTGCCCACAGGGGCTGTTTGTATCTCTGTAGGTAAGGGAGCTACAGGACAATCACTAGCCCAAAGGGTGAGCACAGAGCTGGGAGTACTGGTATGGGGTTTGGGGGTCTTGAGGAGCCCATGAAGAGGCTCCAAGTCAGTTTGTAGGGTTCTCACTGGGGTCTCATGCACCTAGAGCCAGGGTTGGAGCCTGTGGCATGTGGCAAGGCACTGCAGGTAGTGCAGCGAGAGGGTGCAGTACCAACATCACCACCCGTGCTACAATACGGCCATGTTTGTCTGTCGGTCCTAGATCTCGAGCAGGAGGGGGACAGTGCTTGTCCTGATGGAGAGACCAGGCAGGTGGAGAGGTGATGGCTGGCCTTTAGAGAAAAAGGAAGGAAGGCTTCAGTGTTTGTTATGAAACAAGCAAGCAGCAGAGCACTGCAAGCAATCCTCACAGAATGTAATTTTGCAGTTGGAAGTAATGGAATAGAAAAGAGTATTTCTAATGCTGATTTATTTGAATTTAAATAATATAATTAAAAACAAAACAAAACAAAAAAAGGGAGTGTGTATACAAACACTGTCAGGAATTTCTATCTTCCTTTTTTTTTTTTTTTAAACAAGCCCTAGAAAAAAAATCCCTGCAGAAGTTCTGTAGTGCATATTTGAATGCTTTTGTTGTAGCCTCATTAAACTTGGCTTGTCTGCAGATACAGCTGGCATGTTATTAACTGTGCTCCAGGCTTGGGGAAGCCAGGAAGCAGCCTCCACCCCCCAGTGCCGGCTGGCTTTAGGGAAGCGTGCCAGCATGGGTTGGTCCTCTTCAGCCGTCTGGCTTTGGGAGCGCACACTGGAGCATCCCCGCATGGCCCCAGGGTCGGGGAGCCCAGGGCTCAGCCAGCCTTTGGCGCTGACCTGAGGGAGAGCCGTGCCACCTGGAGCCGTGTGAGCAGGATGGATCCGCCGAGGTACGTGGCTCCCTTTGCCCGGATGTCTGCATCCTCTGTAGGGGTCTCGCCCCTTTCTTTAGTGTGGGCTGGCAAGGAGCAAATTAGCGATCATCTGCCAAATAGTTTCTCCATTCTGAACAAACTCCTTGTTGGACTGAACCAGTCTGATAAATTGAATAAGGGAAATATTTTCCCTGCACCTGCTGGAGAGGCTGTTGCTCTCCGAGCTGGTTTGCACATCAGACCTCCACCAGAGGTCTAAGGAGCTTCTGACTTCCTTCAGACTTTGGCAATGAGCATGTACCTCTTGAATGCTGTTTCGTTTAAGTAATTTTAATACTTTTTTTGACGATGAGTTTACTTGTAAAAGTAGATTTCATAATCTTGATTCAGAATTGTTGAAAAGACAATCAGTAGAAATTTAAATGTAGTATGTTTAAAATATAGATAATGTTAATCAAACTTCATGCTTAATATTACCAGCTTTTATTGCCTTAACTAATGAAAAATGGAGTTTTCAAGGCACTAGGTCTGTTCATGTTAGATACTTCCTTCAGCATTTGAGTGGTTCATAATCTTTAAACCATTTTAGACTGGTGACTCCGTTCTGACTCAAGGAAGTACCAGTCTTATTTTTATCATCATGGAATTAAGAAATCATTCTGTTTTGGCTTAAGTTCTGCCTTTTTCTAGAAGGGGTGTTCCCTCCTTCCTTCCCTTACTTCTTGTTGATATGAGGTTTGTGTTGTCTCTGAGAACCAATGTCACTGACAATTAGAAGGATTCATTGTTGGTCTGTGCAGCTCCCACAAAGGGCACCCTCTGATACTGCAGAAGCCTTGTATCGTCATGAGAGAGATGGGAGGTCAGGGCCTGGGGGAGATTCTGTGCCGTCTCTCCTTAGCAAACTGTTTTCTGAATGCATTGTCCCCAGTCTGCCCAGTAATATGCGTGACACTGGAACTGGGGCTGAGGGCTCCAGGTGGATTTTGTTATCAACACCTATAACATGGGATGACCTTCTTCTTCCTTGTGCCAGATTTTAGCATGTGGATCCATCTCATCTTTAGACTTCCTAAAAAACATTTCTCAGCATAACGGTGAAAGACTTTTTGGCTCATCCTTACGTTGCTGCTCAATTACTGTAGCCTTGCTGAGGAGGACATAAGGAAAGGCTGAAGAGGCCCATCACTTTTCTCCTCTCCAGGGAATCTCTTACATTAAACATTTGAATAGGTTTTTGAATGTAATTCCCAGCCATTTCCTCTACAGTGAACTCAGTTCATTTGTGCAGACTTTGTACTTAATGATATATCCTAAAATAAATGAGATTTGATATAATTTATATTAAATGGTCATTTTAGAAATCTACATCTACTAATTATTCATTAGAAAACTTGGAGAGACAGACAGAAGTAGAATAAATTCCTCTTATGACCTTGCTGTCTATAGAAATATACCTGCATTCATGTTCTCCTAGTAAGAAAGGATGCAGGTGATTTATAGGACTCCAAGCATCACCTAACCAGATCTGAACTCAGCATTCAATCTGCATCAGTCAGCCTTTGCAGCCAGCCAGGCTAAAGCCAAGAACCGGCTCATCCTTAGGATAGCTGTTCAATGGCTGTACTGGAGGTAGTTGAAGCAGCTCACTGTGATGGATTGCTGCTGTGGATGCCCCAGCTCTACTCAGGCAATGCTGTGCCCACTGCCTGTGCTGTCCCCCTGCGGTCCATCCTCTCAGGCAGTTTCCTTGCTCTCCTCACTGGACTCCTTCCTGGACTTTGACCATTTCCCACCGGGCTTGTAGCAGCATCCGATGCCACTCCATCCCCATCACACACTTGCCATGCTCTGTGTTACGAGAGCTCTTCCAGGTAAGAACTGTAGTCCATGAGATACTTCAGCAGTGCACAGTGCAGCTGCTGGGTGTACCTTGCTGTATAGGGATAAGCTGCCATCTTTAGGAGGCTGTGCCTGTGCCTGCAGTGCTGCCTGCTCCTGAAGCCACTCGCTGGCCGTGTCCACATCAGTGAGTGACAGGCGGGCACTTTGGCTCCAAGTAGCTTGGTGAGGGGCAGGAAGATGGTGAGGAAAAACAATTTGTGAACTTGCCCTTCTGAGACTGCAAACGCTCCTCTCTGGAGACTGGGAGCACTGTGGTGCTGCCGGCAGCTGCACCCGACCCATCTTCTGCTGTCAGCGATGTCACTGCAGAGCCCTCAGCTGCTTGAAGGAGCCACTCTGTGTGCACCGGGGACAGGGAAAACTCAAGGATGGAACGCTGCAGTGTGTGGGCTGCTCTGAGTTTTACTCCAAGGAAGATGTTATCCACAAATGTTTTAAATTAGGCTATCCTTGATAGTTCTGGTGGTGTGGAGCTCAAGCAGAATTTCAGGAAAAAATAAGTTACTCTGTTAAAGCAGACATGAAAAAAAATGAAGGGCTTAACTTTTGTCCTGAGGGTGATAGAACAGCACCACACAGCTGAAAATCAATCTGACCTTCACCCACGTGACATTGTTGTCTCAGTCTGTCTTTCATTTCCTTTGGTTGAGTGAAGGCCATGGCATTCAGTAGGGAGAAAAGCCAGAGGGAGGTGGGGAGAATCCTGTTTTCTCTGGAAGGGCTTCGGTGCTTGCATAAGTTGACTCCATAAAGAGAGTCACTGTAAAACTTCAAATTATTTCTTTTTCTTTTCTTTCTTTCTTTCTTTTTTTTTTTTTTCCCCCAAAAAAACAACTCAGCCCCTTCATCTCTTAATACTCAGGAATTACATTAAGGTGAAGAAGATATGTGCTGTAGAGTAATTAATGAAAAAAACGTGTTTCTGATGTAAAACATTCTGTTTTAATTTAATGTAGAATTAGTCGATGACAGTATTTTAAAATGAAGTCTTCGTGCAGCAACAGGAAACCTGCACATTCATTTAAAAACAGAAATTTGTACCCAAAGGGGAGAAAAAAGGCCAATTATTTTTTCCAGAGATGTTTTAACATTCTGTGTTGCAGGCTTTGTCCAAACAAAGCGAATGTACCCAGTTACATGAGTATTTACATACACATCAATAAACCAAAAGTTAGGGCTTGTGTATCAGCAGTATTATTGATTTCCGAAATACAGGTACAATTTCAATTGGAGGAATGCTCATTGTACACAACATCCTGCAGCAAGCTGTATGGGCAGCATAGGTGGTAGACACTTTCCCACCTCATTTGCCCAAAGATGTGGAATGAACTTAATGAATGGGTAAAATTCTGTGCAGATTTTTTTTCTATAGAAAACACCAACAAAGGAGAAAACAAAGTACATAGATACATTTGTTGTTGTGTTTTTGTTTTTTTTTAGGGGGGAGGTGGGAGGTGGACAGAGCTACATCTAGAAAGCCATTAAAGGTGCAATTCATCATTCTTCATCCAATCCCCTGCTTCTTCATTGGATTCAAACACAACCCACAGCCAAAATGTTGCCAGATAATTTCTTTTCCAAAACTTGAAAGCAGTAAATTTTCCACACAGCTTCTACAAAACTAAGAGTGCTGTGAAATCTGTAAAGTGCATCTTTTTCTGATTTATTTCAGCATATCCAGATAGCATTGTTTCATGCCTTAGACATAAGCTGTTGCATGGCTTTGTATGGGGAGAGTGAGGGATACCTGCCATTCTCTTCGTTCAATAAATGTTGCTTGTTTTAGGAGCTCTGTAAGAAATGTCAACTTCTTGTTAAAAGGATAAAGACAGAGATTGGATTTAGCTGTAGAGATTAATCCCTGCTTCGTAAAGGTTAAGAATTAAGCAATTTCTTCATTAATCTGTTTGGGATGTTGGAGATTAATTTGTGACTACAGCTTATTATTTGAGCGCGGTTTGTCAGATGTACCAACAATCATGGGCACAGACCTTTGCTATTATTTTACACGTTATTAAAAAAAAATCCATCAAATTTAAAAGATGTTGGGACCTTTTCCTGGTGAGCTCTTCTACTCATGTCTCACTGTGATATGCCCAAATGCTATTTGCATAAATGTAGAATTTAATAAGTTATCATTCTGATTAACGCCATTAACTGCTTAACTACTGTAGAAATTGGCTTCCAAAGTTGCTTCGTGGTAGCTGTTGCTCTCAACGTCATTCCATTTGCTGTCTCACTGGGGATAATGGTATGCAAGGGAAAGCAAGAAGGTCAAGGATCTTTTTGTTTAGTCTCTTTGCACATTAAAAGTTCTATTATGTGTTTGTATTGCATGTGGTTTCCAGTCTGTTGGCTACAGAGCTTTCAAAATCCATTGATGATGAGTTTGTGAAGCTAAGTATATCTTGTGGGTTGTCACTACCAGGCTGTCGCTGTGTGCAGCAGTCGGGGCCAATGTATAACAAGTGTTTTTCAGTATGAGGAATTCTGGAACCAAATTAAATGGTCTTACAAAAGGGTTCACAAAATGCTGGTCTAGAAGGCGACAGAAAACACTTATACCTTGCTCTGTGCTGGTAGCAGGGTGTTGGGAGCGATGCTGCTCTATGGGGATATGTGTCTGAGTTTGGGCTTTTTATATTTTTTTAATAGGGTTGGGGGATGGGTTGTGGTGCAGTCGTGACTGACACAGCCGTCACAGTGCTGCATCAGCTGAACAAAGCCATGCCCTCGCAGACAGCCTCCCCTGCCCAGCAGGACACAGGTGCAGGCGTGGGGGCTGCTTCCCAATGGTGGGGAGTGCCGTGCTGGGCTGTGGGATGCATCCAGCCCCAGGGCTGGCACAACAACAGTGCCTGCTTGCATTCTGGAGCCAATAGGCCAACCCTGTAGAAAACCGGCTTCAGCCAATCAAAATAGATTTCATTTTAATCTTAAGCAGTCACGGTCATATTTTGATGTGTAAACTTGTGGCTATAAAAAATGGAAGCAGCCACTCCTGATGTGCTGAGGCTAAATGCAAACTCAGGCAGATGTCACTGCCTTCTTCCCAGGCGTAAGTACGAGATAACCATTCTCTTCTAAAAATGAAAGCAGAGATTTGTTCCAAACAATTCATGTTCTGACTGCATGAGTACCTTCACACCTGTCAGTTGCATCTACTGTGCTCGCTCCCCAGGGCTACCCGGCATCTGGGAGATCCTGCTGAGCCCAGCCTGAGCCCTGCTGCAGCGAATACCTGCGATGATATTCTGTTGGAAATGTGGTTACACCATCACACATCATCCCTTGCATTATTCTGTTCTGCTCCACTCTATTCCTGCTTTTGTAACTTTTGGTTTAAATTCTACTCTCAGCTGTTTCAAGAGCATTGCAGCTCTCTATAAGATGTCTTGCTGTTCACTGTGGTGCTGGTAAGCTCAAAAACATCTGCAGGCAGGGTCAGTCCAGCCTGCTGGTCTTCAGAGGATATTTACAAAGTTTCATAAGGCTTGGACCCATATCCACACCCATACTAGATGCAGTGTCTACAGATTATCCCCGAGAGCCTCTTACAGCTTTGTTTGCATTACTATCTAGAGCTCTCCCACTGTCGAAATCCTCAGGAGGGAGCAGTGGTCAAGAGTACTTAGAAACATCTGTTAAAAATTCAGACAAACACTGCACTGTCACTAGAAGCTGCTAGGAGAAGGGCAGTGAAATTTATCATGTGGTGCTACAGGAGGAAGGGACATATTTTGTTCCTTCTCTTTTGCTTAAAAATCAATAGTTTGGCCAGTAAGTATAGGAAGATGCCCCTGCAGAGCCTGCTTGGGCGGGGAGCTGCTTTTTGCCGATGTCACAAGCTCAGTCAAGAGCCAAGCTTGCAGCCTTGCAGGAGTGCTGCTTCCAGACTGCGTGTGCTTCATCACACATGTTCTGCTTGTTTCAAGGAGCCACACGTTGATTGTGCAGCCCTAGAAAGTCGTGGCGTTAGGAGATGAAGGACTTTGCAGTGACTTTTCTTTCACTTGCCATCCTCAAATAAAAGGGAAGAAGTTCTAAAGACAAATGTACTGTAAGAGCTCTCTGGTTGCATACTGTTTTATGCGTGGCTATGTATTGGGTTCAGGGAGTACTTGAAAAATATTGGCATTTGTCCCTGATGATACATCATGAAGTTACAAGCAATTTGGCAGAAAAAGACCTAAGTTCTGCGATGCGTGCGGTCAGACTCGCTATGAAGTTGTGTTTCACCACAGCCAAACCCAGGCCCTGCTCTGCATGCAGAGCTCACCTCTCCCTGTCCCCGGGGCACAGCAGGGGCTGTGCGGGTGGCAGTGTGTGCAGGTGGGCTGGGATGGACTTGCAGTGGGGACAGTGGCTGCCTCTGCTCTTGGCCTTCCCCCAGAGACGTGAACCAGGTCTCTGCCCTACCCAATGCAAGGAAACTTCACCGATCTTAGAGAAACTACATTTCTATAAGAGAAACTCAATTTCCCTCTGAGCTCTATCTCTAGTCCGATGTGATTCAAAAGTTAATAGGAAGGGACAAACAGTTAAGGCATATGACAGGCAGTGTGATCATGTAAACCTTGTTTTCTTAGGTTGCCAGGCTGAAAAAAAATGAACACAGCGCTCCTGAGAATAAATGGGTCGCTTCAAATTGAGACATGATGGACAATGTTGGTTTTGTTATCACACTGCAGGTAGTGAGGAGGCAGGGTTAAGGAGAATTTCCTGAGATGTAGGCAAGTTGTTATTAGAGGGGTAAAGCTTCCTCTGCCATGTGTCCTCTGCAGTAGAGCTTGCATTACCCTGGCCCTCTTCCTTTTAGGAGCCTTTTGAGGAAAAGCCTCTGGTGACAGGAACATCTCTCAGGTCTTTTCATCCGTGAGCTGCCAGGTGAAAGAATGGGGCTAGAGAACAAAAGATGTTCTGATACTGCAGACAAGCTTTTGTAGGATCTGCCACGTCAGCTGTCTCTTATGAGGTCTACTGTATTTTCTGTTGATGGTGCTTTTCCCCTGAGGATTTCCCACACCTGGGAATGCCTGACATAACCCACGCTGGTATTTTCCTCAATGCCTTTTATTTCTGCGTGCAGATGGAGCTCGGTATCACACACCGTCCTTGCCCTTATTCTGTTCTGCTCCTTGGCAGTCCTAGCTTTCCTGGCTCAGAGCTTTCATCCCACCTCCCTCTCAACCTTTTCCAGGAGGAGCTTTGCAATTATTTATAAGCTGGCTTGTCCTGTTTTTTGACATTTTCAGTGTAGTCTGTGGAAGAGGAAAGCTAAGTACATGCTCCCTGATTTTACAGGGAACAGAAAACCTGAAATAAATGTTAGTGGTCTGTGTTAGCAAGATGTTCTTAGATTAGTTGTTTTTTCTAAATTTATTTATTTGGAAGCAAGGAACCTTTCCTTCATCATAAGTGGTCTTCTGAGTGCAAAAAATCGTAGTGGTCAGTAACCACCTCTTGCCATTCATGTGCCTGGGGATGCTGTAAGTGCAGGCACCCAACCGGCTCGTCTGGTCCATGGACAGCTGTGTTCCCCTTGCCATCATAAAGCCAGTTTTCTCCTTCCTCATACCACATGTCAGAGTGAGAAGCACCCTATGATTTACCTCTTTCTTCTGCTCATTGTGTTCTGAGGCTTGAGATTTTCCAAAATACATCATGGTAAAGAGGCAAAGCTTTAATGATTTGGGCATTATAGCTCCTCTAGAGGCATTTTTAGATTCTCTGAATGAAATAAACATCTATTTGAGCTGAAGAGTAGCATTTTCTCATTTTGCTGCTGCAAATAGGTGGGAGGAGTGACTAACTGCTCCACTGGAAATACTAAAGTGGACAGTCTTGTCTGCAGCCCAGTACTGCAAGTTGGATGATACACATCCCCGTTCACCCCATCCCCTACCACAGAGATGCTGTGCTTGCTTACAAGCATTGCATATGTGTGAGAGAATTATAGGCCTCCTGGCTGCCTTCTCTTCCAAAGATAACTCAAAATACAGAGTATTCTCTATGGAAGGTATACTCCTCCTGCACTGTTGTGAGCACAGAAATCACACTTCTTTTGCTTTTGACCAACCTCAGATAAAAACTGATGGTTGCAGTTGAATCTCAGTTTGAGTTTTTCGTTAAAAGTGTTCAAAGCAAAATACAGGGTGGAGGATCTGCTGTGAGCCAAAACTAACCTCCCTGTTCTTGCCAGTGAAGCTGTATTGCCAAATTTCACACAGCCGTGTTCTCTAGCACCTCCTTTGAACACGAGTGTGGTTCTGGAGGCTGTTTTGAAGCTCTCACTTGAAACACTCTCTGTGAGCTAGTGGAGTATTTTCTGGCACTTAAGCTTCTGTATCTGGTGGCAGTTTGTTCTGTATAGAGTAATGAGTAATGGTTTGCTAAAGGAGAAAAAAAAAAGGATTCTTAGAAAATCCTTCAGAAAAGCAAAGATTGTTTTTCAGCTGGAATTACTGCTGGTGTCAGTGGTGAAATCAGTGTGGCAAGTCACCTCTGCCGTGTTTCTAAGAATTACCAGATAGCGCAGCGGCTCATGTGAATGCTCTTTTTGTGTGTTTTTTGCAGCACTGACTTCCTTCTGGTATGGGGTATTTCTTTCATATTTTCTATTATCTGGACTGGTGAGTATGGAGGCTTGTTCCTTGGTATACTTTTATTCTTAATTATATATTTGAGTTACAAAACTGCAAAATCTCCCACCTCCTGCCAAAATCTCGTGGAATTATGGTGTTCATCACCCCAGACAGTCAAGTAATTGTGCTGCAGACATTGTTCCCAGTTTGTTCTTTTCTTAGTTTACCAGCTTGTTAATGTTTCATTTGGCCAGTTCCAAGTTTGTGACAGCAGAACACACTATCAGAACTGGATGTGCTGCTATGGCTGCAGAACCAGTGTGCCTGTGCTGTTGGCATCTGTGTGGTACAGGGGTGGCACTGCTGTGTGGATGTGTGTTTCACTGGTGGGCAGAGCACCCCAAGGATGCTGATGGGCTGGTACTCTGCTTGCCACCCCGCCTTCCTCACCTGCTGCACAGTCTGCTCTCCTGTGGGGCTGCTGGGGCTTCCCTGCTTCCACTGAGCAGATTTCAGCTGGTTTGGCTGTGAACAGAGCTCGTTGTCCCTGGAAAAGAACTGCTCATTGGATGGACCGTGAAGAGGGACGTGCTGAGCCCTTTGAGGCAGTATGGCAGATGCTGCTGCACAGACCTTGAGATGCTGGAGGAGACCTTGGTGAGCAGTGTGCTGCCTCGTGGCATCGTGTAATGTTGAGCTGTTCCTAGGACAAAATGGTGGATGCTGAGCCAGTGGTTTGGCAGTGCTGCCCCAGCCAAACTCCAGGCGGGTTCTCCTGTAAGCAGTGAGTGAACCTCTGCACCAGCCTGGAAGACTCTTGCAGAATGGCCTCAG
>NC_139416.1:6182500-6220000 GCF_905368555.1 Meleagris gallopavo
AGCTCAGCTTTGTGTGGGCCTCTGGGGGTTTTGGCCAGCCGTTGGCAATTTCTCTCAGACACCCAATTACCCCTGACGTCAATGCCGTCTCTCCCATCTCCCTTGGGTGCCCACATTTTTTCCTTTGTAACACTAATAGCTGACTAGCTAAGTGCCTGTTATTTCCTTGGCAGAAGATTTGATTGTGTTTTGGGCCGGATACTAAATCCAAAAACTATGTAAAAATGTCAATAGGTGAGTGCACATTGATTTCGGTTAGTCACAGTGATATTTGAGCCCCTTTGGGGGCTCTGTCTGGGGAAGTATTTTACAAGAAAGATAATATAACAGAAAATTACTGGAGCTGCACAGGTCTCTGGTGGATTTCTTAGGGGCCTGCTAAGTTTCTGTAGAATCAACAAATGCTTTATTAATCTAAATTTGCGGTTTTGTTCCTGCCTCTCTTCAGATGGTTCGGGCTCGCCGGAGGAGGCTCGGCGGGAGCAGGGCGGCCGGCAGCACAGCCCGGCCTGGCTGGGGCGATGGGGAGGCCGGGGGCGGCGCGGGCCCCCTCCTCACGGCCAAGGCCTGCAGCGGCAGATAACGCGGGGGACGGAGGGGGTCCCCGGCAGCTGCGCGGGGCCGCCGCTGACTGGGAGCGCCTGATAAGGGCCCCGCGCGGGAGCCAGCCGCCAGCACCACGCCGCCAGCGCACTGCGGGGCCGCGGCGACTGGCAAAGAAAGTTAAACACAAGTGGTCCAGGGGCGGCAGGGAGGGCTGCGCTGGCAGATAATGGTAATTGATTGAATCACAGTCGCAGAGCAGCCTTGTTTTGCCTTGCAATTAATTTTTTTCTAATTTTCAGACCGAAGTATTCGAAGAGCTCAGGTTGCACCGACCGCGTGCTGCACTGAAAGATAATAAGCACATGCCCTCTTCAGCTTTTTGGGGGAAATTCAGGCCAAGAAAAGGCACAATTAAATAAAATGCACCCCCTTTAAACTTACAAGCACGTGGCTCCGAGCTCAGCAGAGCGTGCTTTTAAGGACGAAGAAAATCAATGGCTTTGTCAGCTTGGTGGTTTGTAGCTGGCTGGCTGCAGGGGATGAGAAGTCAATTTTGTCCACAAAGCCAATGTACGGTGGCACTGGAGAAGGGGATTGCCTGGGGATGGCAACATGGCAGATGCACACTGGGCATTCCTTCAGCTCTTCTTCCTCTCCTGTCCCCCTGCAGCCTCCTGTCCCAGCACAAGGTATGCGCAGAGCAAGCCGAGATTTGTGCTGCAGGTATCTTGTACTGCTTCTTCCTCAGGTTTATTGCCACCACTTTCGATCTTTCCCACTAACAATCTTTCAGCCACAATTTCTTTCACTTTTTAAGGAGATCCCCTGGTATAATGTTCAAAATCAGTAGTATTTTGTATACTTCGGGTAAATAAAACCTTTTATATTTTTTTAGTCTTTGGAAATTGCATCCACAAGCAGTAAAATCTTATGTCAGCACAGCATGTAGATTGCAGGATACCTAATAACTAGTAAACCGTTTAAAAAAGTATTCTGCTTGATCAGACATGGTGCTTAATGTATAGTGCTATATCCTGCCTCGTAGGTAATTAGTATTGGGGGGAAAAGCCTCCCCTGTGGACTATGACACCATAGACCTAAACTGGCATTTTTTCACATGTTAGATTTTTCTTTCTGTAGTGGAGGGCATTTCTTTGCCCATTTAAAAAATGGTTTCTAAGAAGGAATGGACTGTATAGAGAGTATTGTGTATCTTAAATGAACCTTGCAAGTGCTAACAGTATATTCTCCTTCCTGTGTATACACAGGTTAAGGTGGGCAGGCAAGCAGTATTGTAGTGACAGAGGACTAGAAATCAAACATAAGGTAGGAAAATAGCCCCTAACCTGGGAAATATATTAGCCAAGGATTATAACAACCTGCTTTTGCTATGATCATGTTGGTTCCCATCCCAGAGTAAATGCATGTGTGGTTGTATTGGTGAAATGAAGGAATCTTATGTAGTCTTATGTTCTGGTTTATTTTATCATGAAAAAGCTGAGTTTTTTACTGGTGTCCTCTCACATTTTTTCTCAAAGCAGCAACGAAAGATTTCTTTGTACATAGGCTGAAATTTATGGGATTTTTCTCAAATATGAAGCAGAGGAGTGTTTTCTGGCAGTTTGGGCAGGAGAAGGGTATCCTGAGCCCCGAGCCTTCAGCTGTAAATCAGAGCTGATATTGTTTTGAACAGAGTATGGGATCTCCTCTGCTGAAAGAGCTGATAATCTGCTTTGTTATGACCACTGGTCATAAGAGGGGCAAGTCAGCTTTGAAGAGAAAAGTCTTTCTTGAAGGCACCACGTTAAAAACTTATGGCCATAGGCTGATCAACTTTAGGCAAGGACTTGACTGTCACTGCAGGGTCTGTGTGTGGACAGAACACGCCGAGTTCTCCCTGTAGGCTCAAGAGCCTACTGGGCTACTGCTGTCAGCCTCCCATGAAGCTCCAGGTTCTGGTGTAATGAAACCCACAAATATAATGAGGTCACAGGCCTCTGCCTGGTCTGTTTGGCTACTGCCCTAAAGACAAGTGCTGAGCTGCCCTGGGCAGTATGATGTGTGACTGGTGCCATGCTCAGGAGCCATTCTCCTCCAGCCTGTCCAGAGGTGACCGGTGCTCACAGTCTGTTGGCCTCAGTAGTGCTGACAGGGATAGGGAAAACAAGCTCCCGAGTGAAAAGTATTACAAGTTTGTTTGGATAGAAAAAAAGCCAGCAAAACTCACGGAAGTGATGTGCACCACACACTGCCTGCTCGCCTTCGCGCTCCTCCGGGCCTTGGCATGTTGTCAGCAGTGGGGCCGCAACCCCTGGCACTGAGCACCCTCAGAGCCGCCAGCCCTGCCCAGCGGGAGCTCGAGGAAAGGACAAGCCTTGTACCTCCTGGAAAAAGATTTAGAATTTTGGGGCATGAGCCTGTACGAACCAAAAGTCAGAGGCAGCTGGAAGTGCAGACTGCTCGTGAGCAAACTCCTGAAATAAAAGAGGTGGGTTTTAACTTAAAGTCATGTTAAAAAAGCTGTATGCTGGAAGGCCAGCCCCAGACAGCACGTGGTGGTGAGTGCAGTGTTCCTCACTGCTGCCTCAGGGCAGGCACTGCCTCAGCCCACGCTCAGGCACCCTGTGCCAGCAGAGATGGGACCTGCTGCCCATTCCCTCGCCCTCCTGTGAAGTGGAAGGGCAGGTAGACAGTGTGAGGAAGTGTGAAGGAGGTGGTGGGGCTGGTGCTGTGAAGCTGTGAGGAGACTGGGGTGCAGGCAGAGGGACATGGCAGCTGTGTCGGGGAGCAGGAAGGCGAGCGAGTGGAGGCTGTGAGGTAAGGCTGAGGGGAAATGGGTGTGGAAACCGCACCAGACTGATGTCTGGGTCTGGGTAGCCGGCAGAGAACTGGGTGAATGGCATGAGGTAGTGGCTGGGCTCAGTAGGGCTGCTCTGTGTCCTTGTCCCTGCCCTGTCAGAGCTGTGCCACGGCTTGCACTGATTCTGCTTGCTCAAGCTCAGACTTGAAGAAGGTTTCGTTTGACTTCAGGAAGTTGCAGGCAGCAACTGCTCTCTGCTCGCGTTTTCCTTCTTCCTGCAAAGCCAGAGTGATCTTCATTAACTAGACTGGAGGTGGGGAGAATTGTGGCAACTGACTGACGTGTACCCCGGGCAGCCCAAGGCACCCACTGGAGGCGTCCTCTCCTCGGCAGCCCAGCTTTGCACTGACCATCTGCATGGGCTGGGTGTTCTGCAGGTGAGGTTCCCCTCCGTATGCTCTGGCTGTGAAGTATGGCTGTGGGTGCTGGCCCTGAAATCCCTGGTAACAGGAGTGAGATGCTGCCCAAAGGCCATCCCTGTTAGGGATTTTAAATAGAGGCACCAGTGTGGCATCTCTCGCTTTTGAACTTCAGAAAGAATGAAGACTTAAAATTCCTTTTAAAAATTTGACTTTTATTTAGATACCCATTTCTTTGCCTTTCCCAAGCAAGCTCAAAAGGCATGTTGCTTGGTAGGATGGTGGGGGAAGGAGGACTTTCTCAAAGCTAGAGACTGTATGCTAAGATAAATTCAGTGTGAAACGTGTGTGACTTGTTTACTTATTCTGCCAGTTCCTACCTTTTAAAGTGCTGGGTTAAAAGCTGGGTGAATTTGTGTAGCAGTGAAGGAAGAAGAGTAGTAATGGAGTAGAAGCTCCTTTGGAGATGGCAGTGGATGAAGAGGAAATATCTGCATGAGAGGGAGCAGAAAAAGGAAAAATGGAAAGGAAAACACCAGCAAAATGATTACTGTCCCTTTAGTAAAGATTTGAGGAGAATCTACTGGTGAAGTAATTCCTGCTTTTCCTTTTCCCTGCTTTGTTACAAACCTCTGTGGCCTGACAGGCCAGGTCTCCTTTGTTTCCTGGGTGTGGGCTGTGTCTGTTGGCAGGCAAAAACATCATTAAGATATTCAGTTGAATATTTTGAAATTAGGATTTGAGGTTGTTCCTGCCATATAATTCACGAAGTCTCACTCAAGTCACAGCCAGAACATTACATCTGCCCCGGAGAATATGGAGGAAATTCACCAGCTTATTTTAAGTTGATGTTGTGGAAGCATGCAGGAATATGTCCAAGTTAAACTCGAAGGGAAAAGCTTGGATTGGTTGCAAATTTTATCAGATATATAGTTGCATTAGGCACCTCACATTTAAAAATGATTTAAAATTGAAAAACATAAAGTCTTTGAGCAAAATGTGCTATTCAAAAATGTATCAGTATGAATATGTGAGTGTCTTACATAAACATCATGTCACTGTGAGAGGGCAAGTTCACTAAGGCATCAGTTGATTCACATTTGAGATAAATCATGTGTACATCAATACCGTATTCTGGTAGTGTGTGTAATTATTAAGAGGCATCAGAATTATGCTTTTGCTTTTGTGTTGTAGTTTTATGAAAGCATGCAGGAGAGCTGTGATGTTTCTGTTGTTGATGTATCTTACATTAATTTCCTAATCCTGGAATACTCATTCGGTTCACTTGGGCTGTCTTGTAATTTTGACAAAGTTTCTTTTTTTGTCTGGATCTTCATGGGAATGGTCTCTCAGTTGACTGCCAAGCATTCACTCTCTCTTTCATACTGCTTTTATAGCCCCACATCACCATCAGTCTTATATTCACAGAGCTGGTAGACAGCAGTTGGAAAGGAGAGTGAACGACCTCAGAGAGATACAGACTTATGTGCTCTGATTGCAGAGGTGATGCAAAATTGGACGAAGAGATGGAAAGAGGATTAGCATGGTCCTGAAACTTCTAAAATCAGAAACTTACTAGAAGGAAGAAATGCATCTACATTATTTTTCTTCTCTTTTCTTTTGGCCAAGCAGTTCTGTCAACAGCTGAGCACTGCTCTGCTTTCTTTTCCAGTATCAACTGCTGCCTCATGAGTTATTTGAAGTCTGTCGTAGACATGGACTTGTGAAGCAAGAGGAACAAATGTCTTGCTTCTGGAGGGTGTGATGGGGTAATATCTTCCCTGCCCGGACATTTAATGGCTTCCAGGAGCCAGTCTGTTAAAATAATTTTACTTACAACGTATCATCCAAACAAATAAATACATAAAAATTACAGTGTGTTCAATATGCCCTGTGACTTTATGGTGGCAGCATCAGTTTTGAGGAACAATTTGTGGAGAGGTGATCTCCATCCAGAGTAAATTATTCTGTGACTGAACAAAACTCAAAAATAATCTGTAGCAGAAAGTGAGATTTGAATTTGGCTTCTGGTGCAATTTTAGGGGCCTTAATGAGCAGTGCTTTTTTGTTACAAGTTTAAATGAGAATTGAGCAGGTGAGTGACTTCCACGATAAAAATCAGAATTCCACAACCCCAACAGCAAATGATTCTTGAGTTCTCTGAGATAAATAGCTAGGTTAGTTAACAAGATACCCTTCTCTTGAGGCAGAGTCAGAGGCTACTTCAGGACTTCCCACTTTTTGCAGCAATATCCCAGAAAGTGAGACAGGAAAAGGCACACGTGCTCCTAGTGACGGCAGCTTGAGCTCATTAGTTTTGATTTTTAGATATGCTGGCATTGTGTCAACAGCTTTCTGTCACATTTATGGCCTTTCCAGATTACTTATCTGGGGGAGATGCATACTTTCTGTTTATGTTCAGCCTTCTTCTGTTATTTATGTCATTGAGCTCACTGCCCAGACAAAGCCCATCACTGCATATTGAATCTACTGTCAGAGTTGCAAGGAAAAGACACAAAGCAGAGGTAACTCTTCCATGCAGATCTTTACTTTTGGCTGACTCCACTGTGCTCCTGAGGTCTTTTGAAAAAGCGCATCAAAAATAAATGAACTATTAGAAAAATCATTCTCTCCCATGAATGGTCATATAGATATTTTTCTGATGAGATTTAAAAAAAAAAAGAGACTTCTTTTGCACTATCCCTACTAGAGTTCTCTTCATTTGATTTATCTTTGCAAATTCATCTTGGGGTGCTTTGGAATATTTCTTAGCATCTATCCATCTATCCTGTATTTCACGGGACAGTCTGTGGAAAGCACAAAACATTTGATGAAGAGTCTTTACTGCTGATTGAATTTCCCCCAGCATAATTCCCTGTTTGGTACTGAGACTTTGAGTGAGCTGGTTGAGCCTCCTTTTGAACCCATCATAGATTTTTTCTTTGTATTTTATTTCCTTTAAAGTTTATTTCCTTCCTTATGGCAGCCACCTTTTGCCAAACGAGTAAGGCACTGCAGTTCTTCCTGGCTTTTGCCCCATTTACCCCCTCCCAAAAAGATTGCAGTGGCTGTATGACTGAATCTCAAATTTTCCCCGGAGCGATCTCTGATTTCTTTTCAATCAGTTCATTTAATTGACCGTGTTTATTTCCCTAACCTTTGCGGCTCCCTGAGTGCAGCTATTTGTCAGAAGCTGGATGTTAAGCATCCTTCTCATGTTTTACCTGGAGACTTTCTTAAACCATCTCATCTGTTCTTTGCATTAGGGGCTAAGCCCAACAAAGGAAACTCTCTCAGTCAAAAGGCTATCTAAATGGATAATGTGATACTTTGAGACCTGTTACAAAGAGGCAAATGTCCCTGTCCCACTGTTCCCGTGTTTATCCCACCAGAGCAATGGCAGCTTTGAAGACTTGCTTGGGCAAGGATCCCAACGTGGATGTCTGCAAGACAGCAAACTGGAACTCAGTGCACGCACCTAGCATGCTGCTTAGATGCGGAGCCTAGGCATGGTGCCCACTTAGGAAAGCAGCTTTGTAGTCTGTATTTGCTTAATTTAGTCTTCATCTGTCCTCCTGAGAATGGCTGTTCACTGTACGTTAGTGTCCAAGAGTGGGAAATGATGGAGGCAACTTTGATGAGAAAGATGAAGCACCTTGGCACTCGATGGAGTTTGGAGGCTAAACTGCTTCTTAAAACATCATCCCTTCTACTCATCTAAGGAATTTCCAAAGCACAAATAGGATGGGGAGAAAGATGCCTTTGTGTCCTGTGATGTCTTGGTGACATTAGCTGCCTTCTTTAAAGACTATAACATTCTATTTGAATGTTTTTCATGCTTTAGTTTGGCATACAGCATAAATCCAAGCAAACTGACCTGAAATGGGAATACATTTTCCTCTTCAGCGACTTCTGTCTGTGTCTGCCGCTAGTATCTATATTAGTAAAGGCCCTTTCTTGGGAAGATCCTGGCTCTATTCTTTTCCAGAATCTTTTAAACAGTGATAACACACCATTATTTCCTAGAAAGTCTGGTCAGCTTCTTACAAAGCAACTCTTAAATCATTGTCCTATTTTTTCCCAGTTCCACTTATTTTTATCCTGTCCTTTAAAAATAAACATAAGAGTAATTAGGGAGAAACGCTCTGTGTTTGAAACACAAATACAAGGAAGTAAATGCTATGATGTATCCACGGATTCCAGTCCGTGCTCAAATATCCAAATTTAAATCTTGATGCCTAAGTTAAATGAAAAGAGATCCTTTTAAATAACAGCCCCTTAATTATTCAGGAAAGGTAAACTTGAACATTTGACTTGATTGCAATAATACAGCTAGCTTAATTTTTTATTATTTCAAACTCTCACCCAGCATGCTGTAGTAAGTTATTTTCAGTGTGTTTTTAAAGTCCATATTGAAATATTAGCCATAACTGTCTGCTGTGTATAAAGGGGGGGGGATATGTTTGAAGTTTAATCATGCTTCTACTTACGCTCAGTCCCAGAGCAATCCTTTTTTCTGCTGCTGAGCTCAAACAGCCAGTAGCCAGGTTTGATCTGCTGCCCCACGGAGCAGTGCCCTATGTGAATTTGAAGTTGGCTCAACCCGGGAGGCCTGCAAATAAAGACTAGCCTCAGGTAGCCAGCTCTCTCCTTCCCAGCACAGCTCCTGGGGCGCTGCCTGGAGCAGTCCTCCTGAAATTGTTTCAGGCAATTGCTGCAGACTATCTCCACTCCTGCCCCTCTTACCCCTCCTTCCCTCTCCTCCTCCTGGCATAAGGGAGGAGTTTTGGAGTCCAGGAGTCCTATTTGACTTTAATAAAAATGAAAAAATAAAAAGCAGAGCAGTTTGTAGGGAACTGGCACAGACTGTGGAAACGGGAGCCACAGCAAGACAAAACCCAGTGGCCTTCAAAACTTTTTTCTCTTCTTTTTCACCACATGACTTGGAGGATGTGGACAGTAATTAAAGGACCCCCTAGCTCCTCATTTTCTGTGCCTGGTCCTTTGATCTGGTTTGTGTCGGGGAGCTATTTTCATTGTTCCTGTCTTTTCTTTTATTCTCACCCGGCCCCTTTGATGTGAGCAATGATGATCTTTAATTCCAAAATAGGAGATGGGCAGGATAGCAGTGCTGGCCTTACATAATGCATCTTTCACATCTTATTTTTAAACTTGAGCACAATAGGTGCAAGTTGGAGCACGGGGAGCATTAACCCTCTATGGGCAGGGAGCTGCGAGGAGGCTCGGAGGCTGTGTTACCATCAGTCAGGTTATTCTTCTGTGGATGCCTACAGATGCATTTGCGAAATAGATGATTATTGTTATTTTTGTTCAAATATGATAGATTTCTAAATATAATCTGGAGGGAGTTGATCCTAATTGTTCCCATGTGGAAAAAATGTGCTGAGAAAGAACAGTAAAGCTAATGCAGTTATTCTGACTGGCTTCACTTGGCAGCACAGTGGGAGTGAAGCATACTGTTTATTAGTGTATGTTAATAAACTATAAGGGACAAGCTGCGGGTGGCGCTTTATAAACTGTTAGCTCAGGTAGGATGGATAGCAATGTGGAGGTTATTAGTAACACTAGCAGGAGCAGAGGGCTGGGGTCTTTGTTAGCTTGAAATTCCCCAAGTCCATCACACCCCACGCTGCACGTCCATCACTGGCCAGGCTGGGCGCAGTGGGGGCACGCGGAGCGCCCGTGTGCCACGCCACCCCTGGAGACATCCGGTGCTGCTCTCGGTGGCATCGTGCCATGCGGCCCCAGGGAGGCAGGTGGTGGTGGCAGGGCTCCATTCCCGGGGGGCTGCCCCGGGAGCTGCCGCATTAGTGTGGTCCCATCTGCCCCGGCAGCACCTCCTCCCCGCGGGCCCAGCCAACAATGGCTCCTGCTGCCTGCGCCCGGCGCGCTGACGTGTGCGGGGCTCGCGCAGGGAATCCGCCTGAAATTTTAAGTACACAGCCCAGAAATTTCACACCGTGGGACACGAAGCACCCACATCTGGTTTAACTTGTAATGCCGTGGAGGGAGGGCTGAGCTCTTCCCAGTGCTTTTTGTTTTAGCAGGATTTGTGCCTCTGGAAATTCAGAAAATTAGACATGTCCTGCTCTGCCACCTGAACGTTACTCTTTGAACATTTTGTTAGTTTCTTCCATGCTTAGAAGCAGATCCAAATGTGTAGCAATTAAAAAAAAAAAGCAACGTATTGTCTCTGTTTTCCTGGGAAAATTGTCTTGTCAATAAGAAATAACAAAGAAGCGATGAGGACAGCAAAGGTTAAGTGTGGCGATGAAGAGAGGACAGAATCTCATTATGTTGGAGCTTAATGTCTGCTTTTTTATTTTCATTCATAAAATATGTAATGCGAAAAGACCTCCGTGGATGTAACAGTGTTATATGTAGAATTATACTCTCACGACACCGGCACTTTCAGGGACATAAAACTTGTGATGCGTTTGTGTATTCCTTAAAATAACAGCTGTTTATTAGATATCTTTCAGGGAGATTCTGTGATACGTTACGGTCCTGCAGTAGCAAAGTGCTCCAGCAGATGCCTGACTGCAGCACGTGGCTGGACGCGTAGGCTCTGCAGCCTGTGCTTGCTTAAAGCTGGGCACATGCTTAAATACTTTGCTGAACTGGGGCCAAGGCAGATGTAGTGAATACCTATAATTAACTTTGCTAAATGGCTTACAATATGCCACTTGTTTCCATGTGCTTTTAGATTTCCCACTTGATTATCATTTGGGCTGAACTTCTGCGTGTTTGTCCTTGTCTGCCAATCTCTCTCTCTTTCTTTTTTCTTCTTAGTAAATTCCCTCAGAATCTTTCTGCATTTGGAAATGAAGGAGGAAAAATTCTCTTCTAGTTTTTCTAGTATAGCAGTGATCCAAGAAAATGCAGGAAGAAAGAGTTGTGGAGAGAACTAATATTTCACTGGAGCAGCTTCTGGAGTTGGAAAAAGTAGACATGCTTCTGAGAGCTGGCAGCGGGACATGGAACCTGTAACCATGTCCACTTTTTCCAACGATACCAGCTAATCTAATAATAAAGACTTCCAGGGTGATGTAATTCCTTTTTTTAGACAGGGCAAAACAAACATTGAAATTGGAAAGGGAAAGTTGGCACCAACGCATTCCTCAGCGAGTACTGAAGTCTTGTCTCGAGTTGGAAAGGAAAGGAAAAATTACTCTTTCTAAACCAGCCCTGTTTAAGGGCTTGAGCATGCCCAGATAGCCCTAGTTAGGCTCCAGCAGCCTAATGAAGCTGCCTGTTTTGTGATTTCCCTGCACACACTCCCTGCCTGCCTTGATTGGCAGCTGGGTAGCAGACCTCTGCAGCTGTGACAATTTGCCTGAGGGAGACTGTAAGTGTCTCATTGAAACTTGCATTGTAAAATCCTCCGAAATGCCTCCCATAATATTAGGCACAGGAGAAAAACACAGGTGTGAAAAACTTTCACAGATCCCATGAGTTCAATGTCTCTTGGCAGCTTTGGTGGATTCACTGTTATTATATAAATTTAAAACTTACATTTACGGAGAAGGATTTGTTCCATCTTCTGCCACAAGGAGAAGCGGGGCCAGCTCAGCACTCGGCCTTGTGAGGAAGAGAAGGGCCCTTGGCCCACCTGCCCTGCTGCCACGGCAGCCCGGCGTGTTGCCCTGAGGGAGGGCACGGGCTCAGGCTCCCAAAGTGAGCGTTCAGTGACTGATTCTGCATCCACTGAAGGAGCGATTTGGAAATCCAAGGGGTATGTCAGCAAATTCAGTGTTTCTATATGTGTGTAAGATTTTATCCTTTTCTCCTCTTCCCGTGGTTAAGTAGCTTAATATGCTGCTCACTGATGTAGCTCTTGCTTATCTAGAGCACTGTCAGCGTTGCTGTGGGATGAAGCTTAGCTTCGGAATGCCCAGTCTGTGTGCTGCTCTGTTTGCTCATAGCCATGTGCCTGCATGTTACAGCCACTTCATTCCTTATGTTTGCCATGTGAATGAAGCTCAGCCTGACTGCAGCCTTCAGGTGTAGCACTTTAACAGTCCCAACGCAACATTCAGGAATTAAAGTTTTGAAGAAATGTGAGCAGCTAAATTTAGACTTCAGAAATGTGCCTGATGTGGGTGACCTGTGGGTGTGTATGTGGAGGTTCTCCTGTGAGGCAGCCAGGCTGCATTTGTTGCTGAAAGGAAAGAGTTTAGTTAACTGGGAACATTTGATTTGCTTGCTTGGGTTGTTTTTGATTAGTGACTGAGAGCAAGGTTAAGCTATAATAACATATCTGCTGTAATAAGATCATGTTGGTGAGTGATACATGTGGCTAAAAAGATGTAGATAAGCTGGACTGTTAAGCAAATAGCTTTTGGAAATGCTTTGGAAATAAAGACATGAAATAGATGAAATAAGAATTAAAGCCAAATTTAAAGATTTCTTTGCACTTCTGTGCTCAGAGCTTTGCTATGAGGCTGCCTCGTTCTGAGCAGCCAGGCTAATGGGGCAGCTGGCTGGAGCCCTGCGAAAAGAGAAGCTGTTCTGAATTTAGTAACGAGAAGTGTAGATGCATCACTGAGTTTCTGTTGCTGCAACCTGGTGCCAGAGCCATCGACTAGTCAGAGCTGAAATAGCAAGCCTTATCAGATCTTCCATTAAAATGACATTCAGAAGATTCTTGAGAGCCCCTTTGCAGCTTTGCCTTCTCTCCAGGACTGCATACTTCCATCAGTTCAGGAAGGCCGGTACCACTGCTGCAATGTGCACGCTGTGTGACTTGGTAGCTGCAGTAGGGCTGTGGCTGTTTCAGTTCCAGGTTCGTATCACAGCATTTTGCTCTCGGTGCTTTCTCAGACTGTCCTCCCACAGACCACGAAACCTGTGCTGATGTATAGTGATTTAATGTACTGTAAACTACACAAGAGGGCTCAGTTTCATGGATGAGTAAAGCTGTTGTATAAATCTTTTAAGTGGTGTCAATTGAGGAGCTGAACTCAGAGTTCAATTGAACATTCGTGATATCAGATGAAAGCTGAACTTCAAACACTCGCCAAAACTGTTTCATTCTGTAGCAACGTTTTAAACAAACATTGTGGAGTAGATCAGCAGTGCGCACTGTGTTTCCTGGATGGGAAACTGAGGCACAGAGCCACCGAACTCCCCGCCTTGTCAGCTTGCAGAGCTCCTGCCGTGCTGCCCTGGGCTCTGCCTGCTGGACTGGCGGTCGTGTGGGGAAGGAACTGATTTACATGGCAACACTGGGGAAACCGCTTGTCTTCTCTCTTGTGGCAGTGGTGGTAGCGAACGTGTTATGTTCCTCTACTTACCAAATAAATCGAGCTGTAAAGGAAACGGTAGCTTTGAGAAAACCTGCAGTCTAGAGCATCTGTTTTCTACTGTACTTTGTTCAGTGATCTCTGAATTTACATCCAAAGCATTAAATGACAGAATTTGGCAGAATCAGAAATATACGGTAGAGCTTAATGGTGATGTATCAGGGAATAAAGAAAGCCCCTCAAGCCTGCTAAGCTCTGCACATGCATGTGAGCAGGAGTGGGGGAAGGAGAGCTGTGTTTTTCTTGGAAAAGGACCTTTTCGGTTTCTCCTAATCTGGCACCTGGAGGTCCAGCTGTGCTAGCTGGAGGCTGTGTGTAGTCTCATGCATGGGAAGGATGATGGGCAGATCGCCGTACAAGTTGAAGCATTTTGTATCTCTACAGGCAATATATATGGCTATATTTGTGAATAGTGGCAGTGTGAAATGGGAGGGGAATTACTCTGCAAACAATGATTTGCCGGTAGTGCTCCGGTCTGGCCTGGTGTCTGTTGTGATTCGCTGAGAGGACCGGCAGCGTGTGGATTTTCCAGCTTTGCTCGCTGGTGCTCCAGCAGCCATGGAGCTGCTGCGACTGCCATCAGTGCTTCCTGCCTCCATGAACTGCCTGTAAATTATTTTTCCTGGGCTGGAGCTCTGCACATGGCCTGGAATTGTGTCATTCTGGTTATGTGCAGCTTGGTCTTATGCTGAATTATACCAGTCCTACTTCACGGTATTTCCATTGGCTTAATTTGATGGCAGTATTTCTAATATACTTGGGTATAAGTAAGAGTATTGAGTTCGTTACTTCTAACAGTTTAGTTCTCTTGATTTATTTTTGTTCTTCAGTCACACAAATGCCAAAGTTAATTTGCTCTTAAACACTTGATTTCCTAGAACATAAAAGTGATTCCATATTTAAAAAAGAAAATAGAGAAGGGCTTTATTCTGCAAGGGGGTCTGTGCTGGGGCTGGTGGGGTTACAGAGCTTTAAAACCACTGAGTTAACATTTGAGAACATTGGAAAATTGTGCGATGTAATGTTGCACTCCTTATTAACGTTAGACCTTGTGGGTTTCGCAGCTGTGGATCAGGAGCTACTATGGGGTGGCCCAGAATGTTTTCTGTGCCTTTAATAACAAGTGGTTTTCACGGAGAACTTCTTACAGCACAGGAGAACTGAGCCATATACTGTGCTTCAACAAAGATACTATTTCTCCACAGTGCACATTAGTCAGTGAGTTAAACAAGCATCAACATTAAAACAGACATTATCCCCTGCAGTGTATTTTCTTAGTGCTTTGTCCATTACAGCTTTCGAGTGATGAGGCTTCTAGTCCTTCCCTTTAGAAAGAGCTCTTTCTAACATTTATCACAGATATCTTCCTGGTGCCTAGCATAAAATTTTGTTTTCTGATTGCCTTCTACCCATCCTAACTTTGCTCAGTGGGATGTACCAATGTTGTTTACAGTATGCGAGCCCCCTGTAAGCAGTTCCTGCACCCTCCTTAGCTATTCTGTAACAACGATACATACAATTAGACCTTTTAACCTTTTCTCATAAATCAGCCCATCCAGTCCATTAATCACTTCTGTTGCCCTCTTCTGAATTCTTTCCAATTTGTCATCATTCTGTGCCTCCGGACAGCTCAGCCACCAAGGCCCTCTGTGGAGCTCCTGCAGTTGCTGGCTGCACCCGTGGACAGGAGCTGCTTGCTCCGTGCATCTCTCCTTCTGCTTCATTCCCAGTCAGCACAGATCTCCAACCCACTCTGCGCAGTCACTCCTTTAAAACATTTATGGAAGTGATTTGCAGGCTCCCAGACCTTCCGCCATTCTCCGGTGTCGCGTTAGCAGAGGTTGAAACGGAGAAGGATTGAACATGACACACTTCTCTTCCCTCCCTTCCCTTTCCCAACCCCAAAATAAAGAGCGCAGCTCCTCTTGCGGTGCATACAGTCATATTAAATGCGAGGGAAGAGGTAGCAGTAGAGTGGAAAAAAAGAGGCTGAAAATATAATTGCCTAATTGTGAATCCTAAGTAGCACAGGCAGCAGGGGCAGCCCTGACTGGAAGAAATCAGAGGGTCACTAATTCACACTGCCAACATCCTAATTAGCTGTGCAAATGTAATGTTTATATTGTTCGGGATGGATTACAGTCTCCATTGTAGAATGGAAAGAAATAAATGAATTGTGTCAGTGGAGCCCTGTAGAAAACACTCCTGCCGCCCCATTAAGCCATGAGAAGTAGCTAAGCTACTAAAAAAAAGTTTGTTTTCAGGCTGATGCGCAAGTCTAATTGGGTTTCCAAAGAAAGGAACATGTTTTAATTATTAATTAGAAATCAGAGGAGTAAAAGAGTGGAAATCAGCTTCAGCTAGAGGTTTTGCTCAATGCTGGATTTCTCCTTAATAAGCTGAAACATTCCAGGCCTGCCTCAGTTAGCGGTTGGGTGCAGTGGCTTTACTCGGGGGGTAGACATCTTAATGCTCATGTAATTATCATGTAATTATTTTGTAATGTGGGATCAAAATTTTGCATAGATGGCATTCTTTCACTGAACTTGAAAAATAAAAAAGTTGTGTTAATTAGTGCAGTGATTCAGTCATTTGGGTTGAAGGAGCAGGGTTCCCTCATACCCCTCCCTCTGTCTCTAACACGCAAATATTTTGAATGGTGGATTGAAGATAAATAGAATTATTGAATTTAGGTTTTGTTGAATATTTATCAGATTTCTTGTTGATAATACTGCTTTTCAAGTGTCAAGTGGGTTGCAATTATCATCAAAGCTGATAGGCACAAATAAGTGATGATCGTGTCTGCTAACACAGGGTGTGCAGGTTCGTAAAGGGGGATTTTGTGGAAGTCGCTTTCCCTCCTTTCCCATTGAACTTCTGGAATCAAAGTTGTCAGAAGTGGATAGGCTTTATCAGAAGATGTTAAGCGGATTACAGCCCATCATAGTAAATACTGCTGATGGAGTGACAGAATATGTTCTAATGCAGACTGCAGAGAGCTCTGTGGACTTGTGCTTTCTGATGCCTCAAAAATGTGCTTCAGCAGAGTCATACTCCTGTTTACAACTGCAGGCAGCTTGTCTGCGCTGACGAAAACAGTATCAGGCAAGTGCCTTAGCTCTTATTTCTGGAAATTGCTGACAGTCTGGATCTAAGCTGAATTACAGGTCAGACTTGAGAAATTACATAGCATACCAAGAGTGGCTGGCTCTTGAATTGCCAGATGTTTGTAGATGCGTGTGCATCTTAAGGGGAAGTGCCCGTTAAATGACTCTGCTTTAATAGGGAATGGGGATGGGAAAGAGGAGCTCTATGACTCCATATGGCTCGCTTGGTGCAGCAGTAAATCCTTGTGTTAGTGGGGTGCAACTGTAAGGCAATACAGAACTGCCTCTTGATGTTGTTTCATAGTAAAAAGAACAAACAACAAAAACCAAATAAAACCAAACATGGACAAGATGGGAAGGATATAGCTAATGAGAACTAGATGGCTTCCTTCAGGGTTGTGGCTTGCATTAGCTTGTATATGCAGCATTATGATAAAGATGTCAGACTTAACAGCAACAGCTAAGAAAATTTCAATTGGCCTTTTTTAATGCATCTGCTGAAATTACAGCATTTGAAAATGTGAGCTTTGGATTCAAAGAAGTTAAGTATCCTCATCATGGGCCACTGTGCTCCTGCTTCTGCCCTTAAGACTTGATATATATTTTTTTCCACAACCTTATTTTATGAAATCCACGGACAAAGGTGCCATTTCATAGTTCTTTGTCAAACAGCTGCACTGTATGGTCCTGCCTCTTCTCTCTAGTTTGCATCCCACTCAGTCATGAAGGATTTGACAGTGATAGATGTCAATATCAAGAAGGACACAATGATTTGTGCTGCTCCCAAAGCTAATAATCCTCTTAGTGCAGACTGCAAGGTGCTCCTCGTCCCTCTCCCCATTTACAGAGTTTTCCTATAAAGGAAATGAGTTTTCCATGAAGGAAAATACCTTCATGACTTGTTCTTCTCCCAGAAGAAGTCATGTTAAGCTTCATACTATAACAAAATTAACGAATAATTATGAATAACAAGCAATTATGATATTAAAAAAAGTATAAAACTATATCAAAAACTATACAAAAGAAAACTTATATATTTAAGGGATGGTGTGTTGATAAGTGCTCTCAGTTGAACTGTATGAATGTGCGGACTGTGGGATCTCCTGTACACGTCATGTTGGGTGAGAAAAGGCTGTAGTAATTTGTGACCTGACATATTGCAGTGCTTCCTTTTGCTCGTGTCAGACATATGCAAGGCTCTGCCATATCCTTGTTAGTGGAATGAATGAGGGTCTGTGCTAAGTATCTTCTGTTCGGGGTTCAAAATCTAATGAGTCATGAATTGCAACAAGTCAACTTCTACCAGACTTGGTTGTTGCCTTGGTCAAATGACAGAATGGATGATTCTGTCCCCAACCGTCCCTTGCTGGAAGCTGGAAAATAGTTGTGAATACTGTTTTGAATGTTGTTTTGCTTGCAGAGTGTCTGGCAAATGTTTCATGTTAAACGTTTATCTTTTCCCATTGTGGGCAAAGAAAGAGCTCGACTCACTTAGGTGTTTGCTGGCCGCACTAAGAAGTCAGTGCGCACTGTCTGCTCAAAAAGTCTGGACTTCAGCTTTGATTTGAAGAGTTGAACTAGTCCTTTATGTTATGGAGGCCACTTTTTGTGAAAGAAGCAGCACAGGAGAAGTGCTGCTAAGCAACAGTGTAATGGAGATATGTGAGGAATCATGGATAGCCTTCAATAAACTTGAGCTGCTTCATGGACATCTCGCAACAGGGTTGTAAGCTGAGTTTAGTACAAGAATGCAGACTCGCACATTAGCAAGTAATACCACAAGGCCTCGTGTATGAATGTCTGAGCCTGTTTGATGAGACCACTGACACTCAGACTTCTCCAAATGTCTTGAATGTACTTTTTACTGTTGTGCATCCTGGCACAGAGCAGGTTGTCTTTGGTGGACTATCGCACATATTTCAGATTACTAGATGCTTTGTAGCATCACAGATACTAGTTGACTCGTGTCGATCTACTGCTGAAGTCATCTCTGTAGGCAGGTTTTGAAAGCACCACGAGCCTGGTGTGACCAGCACTGCTCAGTCAAGGCACTGTTTTCAGCTTGATGGTTTCTTCCACTCTGTCTTCAGAAAGCTCCTGTTGTGTGAGAGAGGAAGAGATCAGCAGCAGTGGCATGTCTGGCATTGCTGTGTGATTTTGCAGAGGTGCCTGAGAGATGCCTGAAGGGTGTTCGTGTTCATATTGCCATTTTCAGTAATCAAGTCTTATTGATTTTTCCAAGAAATCAAAGTTCTTCTATAGGAGAAAAAATATGGAGGTTTATCTTTTATTGTTAGGTTTTTGATTTCTAAAAGATGCAGCAACTTAGAAGCCTTTTTGCTTTTTGGCCCCCAGTGTTTCAGCACACGTTGAAAATTTGTCTTTCATGTTTTACATTTGCTGATGTTTTGTTCTTCTTTCTAAGCTCTCTTTGGAACAACTTCCTTGAAAAAGCCTACCCAATTCAGCCCCTCCTGAGCAGAGGAAAGCTGCAGCACACCAGGATGATGTGCACGTCTAGCTAGCATGCAGGTAGCAATGACCTTGAGAGCTCCATGATGGCAGCCAGAGCATCTAGCATGGGAGTTCAGCAGTATTTATTCATATTGTTTGCAAGTCCTTGCACTTTAGGTAACCAGTAGAAATGTTTCTAGTGGAATATGTGCTGTTACGCAAGCAATAAATTCAGGACCTCAAAGGCATAGGTACAGACTTAGGTATTGTTTTTTCTTCTTCTGGGGAGGTGTTTGCAGCCTGCTGCTCTGCGGTGGGTTAACCTTGCCCACCCTGCTGCTCTTTCACTCTCCCTCCTCAATAAGGATGAGGAGAGAAAACAAGATGGAAAAACTCGTAGGTTGAGATAAAGACAGGGAGATTGCTTACCAATTACTGTTGTGGGCAAAGCAGACTCAACTTGGCAAAAGTTAAATTAATTTTCCCCAAGTGCTGCAGGGGGGAGACGAGAATCGGGGCGTTACGGTCAGTTTGTAGCAGCTCCTCTCCTCCCTCCGTGCACTTCCCCAGCTCACTGGCTTCTCCTGGCTGCAGGGCAATTGCTGCCCTGGCCCCGGAGCACATTCTCTCTCTCCCCTCTGACCTGGGTGCTCGCAGGGCTGTTTCCCACACTCTTTCCCCCTCGCTCCTCACTGCCCAGCAGCATTTCACTTTTTTACAATAGATTTCCACAGAGGCCCCGGCAGCTTGGCAGCGGGGTTCCGAGGTGGGTCTGTTGTGGGGCCGGTTGTGTGCAGCACAGGGCAGCCCCTGACCTCTTCTCAGAGCCCCCTGCAGCCCCACTAGCAGAGGCAGGGTGCGTCGGCTCAGTGTGAGCGCACATTTCCATCCCGCGCTGTGCTCTGCGGCCCCGGCCAGCCTGACCCCTGACCCCCAAGCAGATGTCTCCAACTTTTCTTGCCTGCTGTCAGGGTGAGGAAGCAGTCGGCTCTCACCCGAATGTTGACTCTGACCGGGCTGCTGGAGGCTGCCTTTCATGTTTTATTTTGGCTTCTCGCCAGGGGGTTCAGTTTTTAAAGCGCTGGGGTAATGATCAGATTATTATTATTATTCCTGCTTCAGAACTCACTGTTCTTTGCACGTTGTGCTTCCTGTGGTCTTGCTATGTAGCTAGCTTGCAAAATGGCCCCAGAAAGGTCTGCCACCATGTTCAAGGTGTGTTCTGGGAGGAATGACAAGTGAATTACAGAAAGCTGCCTGACCATTTGTATGTAAGTGCCACAAACTGTGGCTTGCTCTTCACTGCTTTCCTGATTTAGCCACCCCAGAGCACTATTTGGACAGAAGCACAATGCACGTGGTGGATCAAAGAAAGCCTTGCTTGTGTTTGGTCTGGATACCTTGCTTTTTGTTTTAGCATGGCAGATTGCAGGACCATGTGCGTAAGTAAAACACATCTAGAAACGGAAAACCTGCCTGGAGTTTTCTGTGTACTTGGTTAGGGAATCCAGCATTATCAGTCATTTTAAGTATTTGTGCTCAGCTCTTCAGAATAAGTACCGTTCAGATTTATGGACTGTTCAATTTATTAATCTGAGTATAAAGAAGGAAAATAAATGTGAACCATTGAATTTCCTATCTTATGGCAGATCAGGAAGATGAAAAATGTACTGAACACTTGCCTGGAATAGAACCCTTTAAATATTATCATTTGATGTAGAAATAAGCTGGCAGAGCAACAGAGGTTGCCTATATTTAACGTTCATGGCATTTTACTGCTAGGTACACTGGCTAACTCAGTTTAAAAAAGAAAACAAAACCAAAACAGGAGACTTTGCACAAAAGCTGTTTTTTATTCATTTACTGACACTCTTCCTAATGCTGCCCAAAACAGCATGTGTTGGTCTAATGGCCCTTCTTTATTTCCATTTTTATATCTCTGTAGCTGTTTGGAATTTGGAAATTCTCGATTACCCTGCATACTGTAACATTCTGAAACTATGCTTGAGTGTAAATGTATTTTTATGCCCCTGTTTGCTTTAAATGGCAGAGGCACTGAATATAAAATAGAATATATTAGCAGTTTGCTGACTTAAAAGATGGCATTTATTATAATGCAGAAAGAGTTAATCCTACACTTTTAGCTTTGAGCATAGTTTATTGAGCTTCTGAATACACGTGTTAATTTTCTCAGATGAGGGATAATGGATGTCACTTGAGAAAACAAGACTGATTTGGGTTCTTTCATAGTTTGTGGGTTTATGTCCCACATGGTATAGAAGCAGGCTCTGGGAGATTGCCTGAAATATGCCTGGCCTCTCAGCTGCACTAAAAATAATTCCTGCTTCCCATATTTCTAGAAGTAATTCTGCGATGCTGCAAACCTTATCAGCACCTTGTTTAGGAAACAGACTTCACTTTAGCTTTCAAATAGCAATGAAAAAGTGGTCTTTAGGGGTAACTGTTGTATTTATAAAACACATCTTTGTAAGAATGCATGTGTGTTTTAGAATTTTTTGTTTTGTTTCACTGCTCTTGTTATGAAATGTTCTTGGTTGGGTGACCTTCTTTCTTTGAGAGCAGCAATTCACATTGGATTTTGGCAAAATGAGTTTGATAGTCCTTGCTTTGCTAAGCACTAGCACCTAGATGACAGTAATTCATCCTCTAATACCCCCACAAAACCTATTTATGCAGAACTTGACATGATTTGCAGGCTCCGTAAAGGAGTAACACAGGACTTAAGCAGTGCCTAGAATTAATTTTTTGACCTCCATTTCAGTTATTGGTTGAAGTATTAGGCTCTTCAGGCAACTAAGCTGTTCGTGCTATAACCTGGCACTCAGCACCCTGGAATAGAGTCACATTATCAATTCGATGGCATTCATGCGTCTCCCTCATAACGTGAGGGGGGAAAAATTGCAAGGGAAATTGCTGCCCAGCATTGCAGAGTTTAAGGCTGCCAGTAAAATTGATCTTAGTGGCAATAATAGTCCAATTTAAGCCGACACAATCACAATCCTTTTATTAATATTGGCTTACCATCATCCATTTTAACTGTAGCGTGTTGCCAGTGAATACCAGCAAGCATTCTGAAGGTAGAGAACTTGTTTGAGATTTGTGATCAGCAACACATAAAGGATAAAAAGGCTTTATTTTATTTATCTGTTTCTGGAAACAGCTGACTAATAGTTCTGAGAGAGTTTTTTTTGTTTGTCTTTTTTTTAAACACTGATTTTAGGGAAATGAGTGGATTAAAATTTTGTTTCCATAAATTCAGATAACATCTGCATTAATATGGTATATTGTAAGGCTCATTAATGTTCAGAGTATATTATCAGGTGTTCTCTAATGCACTTTTGATGAGCTTTAATGATGCTTGCTGTAGTGTTTTTTCATCTTTTCTCTCCCTCCCCCTTTTTTTTCTGCTTGATTGTAATAATGACTTAACCCAGGTGGTAGACTCTATCCAGAAAGTGCCCAAGGGAAATATTATTCCCTAGTACCAGCAAACATCACAGATAGTCATTGAGTTTACTATGGCAGTTTCCCCAGGAGGGAAGATCCTGGCTCACCCCTTGGGTGTCTGGACCTGCCCATGTTTGCGGTCTGATAGTTTGAGTTTGGGAGAGGATGGGGAAATGACAAAAAGAAGCAAGATGGAAAACGTAAGTGGAGGAGAAGGAGAAAAGCCAGTATTGCATGGGAACTTTTAAAATTACTTAAAATTGTTAGAAAATAGCTTTCCATAGAATAGGATCCTGGAAAATGTTTTGAGTTATTTAGAGATGATTAGTTAGTAAGGAGCATGTTCAAAATGGCAAGGATAGAGAATTTGTCTGTGGATGTCTTGGGTTAGAGGTTGATAATGAATCATGCTAGAAATGCCTTTCTTTTAGGAAGTTTTAGGAAATAACTGGTATGTGTCCCCACTATTTGTCATTTATAGCTCTCTCAACCCTCACTATCAGTCAGGAAACTGAGTTTAAAAAACACAGTTTCAAGGTCCTTTTTATGCCATTTAAAGAACCAAATGCCAAAGGAAGAAAAAACACGCTTTAAATAACTGTCACAGAGATACTTTAGTTTCATTGAGTAGAGACACACACGATGTAAAAATGCAAAAGTGAAAATACAGGCAGTGGTGAAAGAAAAATATCATAAATACCTTCAACTGAGCAAGTTCTTTGTAGTAGCGAGTTTGCAGAGTGTCAGATATCGCTCGCTGCGTGCATTAAGATTTACTGGCAGTGCCTGCACCACGAGCAGAGTAAATCACGCCAGTTATTTAAAAGGTGGGCTCCTGTAAGTTTACCCAGGTTTGCAAGCACATGAGTAGAAGGGGGTTTTCTTATTTTTTCCAAATCTCCACTTCATTGTCCATAGAAGAATTTAAAACTAAAGTACCCACGAAGCAAATTATGCTGTTAGGTTGCTTTTGGCTACACTACATTGAAATCTATAGTTTGCAAATGTAATCTGTAGCAGCAAATTGTGTTCAAAGGAAAAGAATTCCTGTTGTTGCACACCATGTTTCTCATTTTCCATGTAAAAGCTCGTTCACACCATTCTGTGCCCCCTCTCCATGCCTTTTCATAGGCAGCAGTGGAAGGTGTGCCTCCGTTGCCCGGGGGCAGGGCTCGGGGCGATGCTCGGTGCGCTGCAGCATCCCCTGGTTGCCCATCCCTGCCCCTCTGCAGCTGGAGCTGCCTCTGTATATTTTCCACGGATAGGGCAGGGCTGTGAGGACACTGTTACAAGTCTCTTAAAATGGAAATGAGAAACCTAAATGATATCTTGTCCAAAGGTGCTTTGGACTTCTCTTGGAAAAAAAGGAGGCTTTTTTTAGTGGTCTTTCAACTTCTGGGAGCATGGCTTCCCAGTGAACTGCATTCTGTGTCAGTTCTATTAAAAAAACTCTCCTGAAATGATCGCTCTCGGCCCGTCAGCATTTGGCAGCCTCTCCTCCAAAGCAGGCACTCCAAAGTCGTGGTGTGCAGGAGGTGGTCCTGCAGAGCGAGGTGCCCGCCTGGCCAGGTCACCAGTGGGGCAGCCCTGCTGTGCCTGGCCCTGCACACACACCCGACTGAATTTCTGCTCTTGTCAGCCCACTAAACCTCCCAGAGTGATCTGTTCTCCCCAGAGAGCCATGTGAGAGCGGGTGGAAAGGTAACGGCAGAAAAAGGGAAAAAAAAGAAGGGCTGCAGAGGGGAGAAAATGAACCAGCAATGAGTAAAACAGAGCTGCTGAGTCCAATCGCCAAGTATTACATTATAGAATCCCAGTTTGGATATAAACAAAATGTTTCCTTAGAGCAGAATCGCATCCAAAAGTTAGAAAGTTGTTTTCCAGAGCTGAAACAGCCATGCTCTGGCCTGACATGGGTGTAGGAGAAGGATCCTCACCCCGTACTTTCCGTACACGGCAGCACAGTTTGCCAGGACAGGTCCAAGGGACCGTTGGTTTGCTGGAAGTGCCCATCCCCTCACGTAGGAAAAGGTACCATTTTGTGCCATCTGTGTGTCTGCTCAGCAGCCCTGGGCTCAACTTCTGCCTCCATCTACCCAAATCTCTCAGGTTACTTTCCATCTTCCTTCTATAGCACCGGGTTGACTGCACACACATCATGATGGCCCTGATTCAGTGTGACCCAGAGATGCCGGCCAGCTTCATCAAGATGTTGTTGACATGCTAAACTGATTGGGCCTTGCAGACTGGCAGCACCGCTCGTGTGGCACCATGTGGCAGTGACTGTTCCACAGCCCCGTGGAGCAGCCGTTGGGGGGCTTGGGGACACAGGAGGGTGAGGCTCTCTAGGGGGCTCCACATCAACCAGGCTTTTGGTTTTGGAGAGTCTGTCATCCCTGAGCTAATAGCACTGAACTAAATGAGAAACATTTCCTAATCAAGTAAACAAACAAACAAACAAACAAAAAAAAAAACAAGAAAAAAACCATGCCAAAAGAGCATGAATGTTGTCACCAAAGTTAATAAAAGTAAGGAAATTAATACTTATGGTTGACCTCCAATACCTAGGCACAGTGGGGTGTAGCAAGGAAGTAGTTAGAAAGGCACCATGGTGAGCCTTAGCCGTGAATTACCTTATTTTTATTAACTTTCTGACAACCTCAGTGAATTTCCTTTCTTTTTATGATGTGATTAAAAAAGCTAATCAGATCATGTAATTAAAATACATAATTACACAATCTCACAGTTTTTCATAATTACTGTACATGGTAAATATTGTTACCTGATCACACTTTGCACAAAAATTCAGGCAGGAATTAGTGTAGGATTGTTAAGGGATGTCGGCTTTCCTGCGGCTGCAGTGGAAGCTTCTCTAATGCCATTAGAAAGATAATAAAATGGCTTAAGGTGAAAAATACATTGAAACTACAAAATATGAACTCAGCTGACTTTTTAATGCTTTTGTATAAGCTGGGCAGTTGGCTGACACGGTGTATTTCTGTGCGTTTATAATGGCTCTTCCTTCTGTGCCCACCCCTCTGCGTAGTATTTTGTTAGGCCCAACCCACTGGAAAGTGGTGTTTTGATACAAAGCAACACGGAGATAAAAATCAGATCAGATTAACTGTCTTCAGCCCAGCCGAAGAACTGGATGAAGATGGAGTCACTGTTGTGTCTGAGTACAATGACTTCGAGCTTTATGTAACGGTGAGAGCTTCCTGTGTCCTGGTTATGGTCATACAAAATCCAAAGGTAGAAGGTATGGTAATCCAAGATGATGGAAAAGATAATTGTGAATGGAAAAAAAGCCTTATTGATAGGAGATAAAATAAATACTAGAAAAGCCTTGACAGAACAAAAAAATATGTGAATTGTACTTTGTCACTTTCCTGTATGAGAAGGTTGTGCCAGGGAATGAGCCATTCTGTGCTGCTCTCTGGGCAGAGTTTGGGATGCACCTCCAAATTTCCCTGAAAGCTTTTTTGTTGTCTGTTCTTTTGTGCTTTACTGCTATTGTTTTTGTTCTTAACTCAGCTGTGTCCCCACCCCACCTCCAGCTTCCAACCACTTTAATTTAGTGGACACCTCTATAGAAAGGCAAATGTTTGCGGTACCTGTAATACCACACTGCAGTTTTTTAGGGTATATAAATAGCACTCACCCCACTGCCTCCTCATTCTTCGTATTAACATCCTCAGATTTTTTTTTTGTAAATACAGCAATTCTCCTTTGTATGGATAGAGTCAGGGAGGAAGCTATTCAACAAAACTCAGAATCATAGCATCCTTAGAGTAGGAAGGACCTTTAAAGGTCATCTAGTCCAAGTCCCCTACAATGAGCAGGGACATCCACAGCTAGATCAGGTTGCCCAGAGCCTGATCCAGCCTGGCCTTGGAAAAAACTTCTCCTTTTATTCTCTTTGATTTTCTGTTATCTGTGCCACTGTCTGTGAGGCTGCCCTCAATGCAAGGAGCATTGTTTGGGAGGGATGGTAGGGAAAGAGGCATTTATTTGCAAGTGCCTAGATGTTTGCTGTCCCTCCTTCTCTTCAGGGATAAACTGAGATGATTCAACGTACTCTCCAGCCCTAATTTTAATCCCATTTAAACAAATGATTGTGCCCTACACCTTTCTTAATTATCAATTTCCTCTCTTATGCATCTATGATCGAGGCACAGGGACAGCAACTAACTAGAATAAATTGAGCAGTTCAGATTTGTAGGGGTGTAGGGCTCAGACGCGGGTGTGAGCTGTGGAGGGGTTACCACCGCCTAAACCTGAACGGTCTCTCATGCAGTAGTTTGCTGTAGGACGGCACTGATGTACCGAGAATGATTCTTACTGGGTGGCAAACACTTCTGTTTGCTTGCTTCTTCTGAAAGCTGTTTCTTATTTAAAAGAAGTAGTGTTACCATGCAGCATGGAATATGCATCTCTCTTTGGCAAGCCACACTGCTTGGCTTTCATCTTGCATAGCACAAAATCTATAGCTGTTTTCTTTTAAAAGCTTTCAGTTATTTTTATCAGCTATTGATAAGTGGAGAACTTCCTTTCTGACCTCTGTTTTAATGGCAGTCCCCTCAGGCCAGTCGCGAACACGGTATGGATTCAGAACTGATATTTAACTGATACTCAGAAATGTTCTTAATATTCAGCGGTGTTCTTTTACATTTGTGTGCCTTTGTTTGTAATTTCAAATGAAATATTTTTAAAAAATTGTTTACTATAGCAAACCCAGAGTCTTAGCTAATTGTATTCTGCCATAGTACGTGCTGTCCCTGAGGAATGGGAGATTTGCTGAGCTGGAGCAAACCCCAGGCTGGGCCTGGATAGCAGTCTGTCAGCTGCAGGATACTGCTGGGGGCACTGAGGGATCGGAATGCTTCTGCGTCTGGCCAGGGGATGGTCTCCAGAAGCTGCACTGCCCGGATCTGGGGAAATACCTGTGTGTCCTCATGGGATGCTCACAAGGGCATCTTCATCTCCACTGACGGTCTTCACATGAAATTCAACTGTGAATTCATGAAAGCAGTAGGGAATGTGTGCACCTTTCAAAAAACACGTTGGTGTAGATTTGATTGTGTTTAATGTTTATCACTTGTATTTTCAGAGGGGTTAGGCAGCTGCCATTCCTATTAATTTCAGTAGGATTGATATGAATATACAACATATTTGGAAATCAGACTAATAATGCATATGCATAACTATAAAACAGGTTATTTGATATTGTATGTCACATGTAATTTATTGATTTTCCTTCCCCAGTTCTTTGAAGGCAGTACAAAATCTGGATGTTGTTGTTTTTTACTGTTTGTTTATTGTTCAGCAATTTCAGCCAACATGTGTTTTTCAGCGTTAGGTCTATTCATCACGAATGTCAACCCATTAAGATTGTAACTGCGTCACAGTTTTCCCACCTAGATCAAAACGAGAGCCTAGAACAGCCTACTCTTTCTAACTTAACAAGCTGGTTTTATTTTCCCCTGCAACTTGCTCTAATAATATGACCAGCTTTAAATTCCTCAGGCCGGAAAGCTGGGCAGTAAAGTCCTTTGCAGGGTAAGATTTAAAACATGAGGTTTTTCTCAGGTTTGGAACATGGCAGATGACGTATCTTCTACTGAGCACTGGTAGAAAATAGTCACTTAGGAGCGAAAGCCTGCTCTTGGGAAAATATTTTTCGTACATTAAAGACAGGGACAGCAAACTCACTTGCCTGAAGACTCGGGAACGTAGTGTCAAATCTCCTTACAGAAAGCCATCCTAGCAAGCCTGTCATTCTGGTGACCCTGAGCAGAAGATGCAGAGCAGTTGTGATGTCTGGTCTCAGTTTTCTCCCTTTATAGTGTTTTTTTTGGCTCATAGTTGATACATGGCCAAAAGGTTGGAATGGAGCTCTGCAGAAATGGAAGCACCGCTCTCATGCTGCTTACCAGCACGGTAGTAGACATGTGTTTGTCCTAGCAGTAACAGCAGCTTATCTGAGAGGTCTTGGCAAGGCTCTCTTTGTCCTAGTTTGCCACTGCCCCAGTTTTCAAAGCACTTCTCCAAACTGCTGTTCATGCCATCAGAATGAGTTCTGACCTGATTCTGCATGAGCTGAATATCCTGTGGAAAGTGCTGCCTGTCCTTGTCCTGCTGTCACCAGGTTCCCTGCTCACCGCACACAATCTGACCCCTAAATGAATTTTATGAATGAACCTAATGGATTGTAATTGATGACTTAATCTTCACTTGAACATACAATTCAGAAACATGAAAATGAGCACAATAAAGCATTAAGTCAGATCACATCAGTCTGGCCCGTTCATGGAGAAAAGTCTGTCCCTTCTTAATTTGGATTTCTGCGCTCTCTGAGTTTCTCCAAGCACCAGCCCATCTGTATTATGATGCTCAGCCCTGGCGTGAGCTGAGGGAAGGAGTCTGAGCTGTGGCTGAGTGCACAGCCTGAGGGGATCGCAGAGCAGCCTGGGAGCAGGTGCCTGCTGCCACTGGGAGCTGCCCGATCAGACGGCAGGGAGGAAACCAGCCATCTTGGAAATGCCACACATGTACTTCATCCCACCACAAAGACTCTTCTGCTGGCCACGTTTCCACAGGGTGCACAGAGTATGGGAAGAGCCCTGTTAGTGCTAGCAGTATCAGAAGAACATCGTCATTTATAATCGAGCAAAAGATTTCCCTTGCCTGTATCACAGAGACCATGAAGGGCAGTGCTTTTCACCTCTCCAGGCCGGCTTCCTGAGTGCTGTGAAGGGAGAGGAGCAGGAGGCCAGGGTGGCTCTGGTGCTCAGAGCACTGCCACTGCCTGCCCCAAGCCGTAAGCTCCATGCCAACATGTGCAGGCAGAGCTCTGAACTGCTCTGCACTGTCTCCTCGTTTTGTACAGTTGTGTTGAAATCATGATAAGTGTTGACATCAAGTAGCAAGAAGTGCAGAATGTAATGGTGTGACTGTAAGGCCAGTGGGGGTCATACAAAGCCTGTGCTGTGGCTAAGATAATATTGAGAAAGATTATTGAGAATTACCCTAAGTATTACCATTTATTATAATTAATTTTATAAGTAATTATTATAGGTAATAATTATTCTATTAGGATTGTTTTCCTAAGGGCTTTGTCTTTCCTTATATTTGAAAACTGTACATGTCGTAGCTGAACCTCTAATTTTACAGCCTTCTCTGTATGACATCGCATCCATGATGTGTGCATATAACCCTGCGTACAGTTTTGTTCTTAGAGCAGGCCTCTGTGAAGTGCTCTGCAGGTATCAATGCAGCAAGGGTGGTACAGGACCCTCTAGGTAGCAGAGTAAGCACGTGCAGCAAGCTATTAGTGTCATTCTGTTAATTCATTGATAACTTTGCTGGTATCATCCCCTAATCTTGCTTAAAAAAGACAGAACGTGTATTTGAACATTTCTGAAGAGCAAGTGGCTAAGCAAAATACACATACAATCCTAACATTTCTGTAGAAATAGGGTGAGTTATTATTGATTCACAGAGCACGACAAAACATCACTGCATGAATTAGCAAACAGCTGTTTCTAATTTGAGTTTAGAACTGTACACAGAGGAACTTGTTTTAGTGTTCACTCCTTTCATTTATAATGAATTTTAATCACCGCTACAGGTGAGAAAAATGTAGAAACAAGCTTGTATCTTGTGGAAGAAACAAAGGAGAGACAGATGCTAACAGATTTACAGTCTGTGATAAAAGGAATGTTTTGGTACACTTTACATGTAATTAGAGTGCAGCTGTTTTCAGTCCCAAGTCCATGATGCACAGCAGAATATAGTATCTGCTGCTTTTCCAAAGGGAGTAAAGAAAAACAGTGATTCAACCCTGAAAGCATTTAGTTTATTCCTAGATCTAACATAAAACTTGCTCCTCCGCCCCTTATTATGCTATTTATTAAAGTGTGAAATAACTTATTTAATGATATATTAATTTTTGTTACCTCTAAAATACAGCCTGTTTGATGTAAGAAAAATAACGTTATAAATAACTTTTTGATTTTTATCATTGTATGGAATGATGTATCACCCTACTGATGGTCGTTATTGAGCCTTAATAGCTTTGTTGTGAGAGATAGGGCTCAGGCACGTTATGCTGCCTTAACAAGTTCCTGTGCATCAGCCAGGCTTCAACAGACATTTTTGTGTGTACTTTTAACTTTCAGCATAAAAAAGACTAATTAAATGCCTCCTTGATCCCAAAAGAAAGGTTTAAACAAAGGCAGCTAAGTTTAAACTGTCTGCGTAACAGTTTATCTACAGCAGACATCCCAGCAAATGTAATGTGTGAAAGTCTGTGCTACATCTTGTACTGATTTTATATTCTAAGTTACTCAGTTACTGTGATTGTGAGAAGAAAAATTAGATGATATATATTTTCCACTGAGCCAGGCATCTTTTTTTTTTTTAGAAACTTCACTTAAAAATGAATGGCAGAGCAAAGCAGAGAAGTTGGAAGAAGAGTTGATAAGTGTTGGTGATTTAGCCCAACACAAACGCTTACCACGTCAGCGTGCAATTAGGTGTAAGCACCTTTTCCTTAAGTCACTGATAATCACAAGGCACTGCCTGCGGAGCCGCTGCTATTAGCACCTTGGAGTTTTTTATCCCCAGTCAGTTTCTCTATGAACATAAAATGTTAATATAAATCAAACCGGAGTTGTGCCTTGAAATAAGAAAGCTTTCAGGAATGTTTGTGAAGATGCTGATGTTTCTGAAGCTTAAAGTTGCACTGTATTCCTCAACACAGCGTGAGCTTCCCAGGGCCTCCCTGGTGCCTCAGCCAGGGATGTGCTGAGCAGTGCTGAGCACAGTTGTGGGGTTATAAATGAGTGGTGGAAGCCCTTTTCCACTGTTCAGCAAAGTGCATTGCAGTGCACAATGATGCTGGGATTCAGGCACAGCGGAATGATCCTGGCACTGCTCAGGTGGGGGTGATGTCAGCATCAGATGGCTTTCATTGGCCACAGAGCTGTGGTTCATAGTGCCCCACTGCTGTCTGTGACAAAGGACAAAATCAGTCAGTGAAGCCAATGCATCCATAAAAACTGAGTTGGGAATAGTAATGATATTTGATACTATTTACCATGTTACGTTTGTGCAGAAAATGTGCAGGGAAAGAGGAATACACAGTCCAATAAAGGAAAGAAAAGTAAAATCTGTGACAGTGCACTGAAAACACGGAAACTTAAAACATTTGATATGTGAATTGATTTGCATTACTTCACACCGGCACGGCAGTGTAAATGAAGAGTGTATGCTGTGCGAGGTTCTTACCATAATCCATTGTAATGATCTATCCTTGGTGTTAATGCATAGTGGAAGAATTCAAAATTTGCTATAACCACTACTGAAGACTTCGCCATCCTTTCCTCTCAATCTTTGTGTTGTATTCTCATAGATAAGCATCTGTGATAATAATAATTATTGAAAATGATAACATTCCTATCAGGCCCTCTGTCTGAGGATGTCTCGGGGCTTCACAGCTATCCAGAAATAAGCCCTACAATTTGCCCTTGAGCAGCAGATGGCTTTTCCCTACCATGGATGCGATGAACTGAAACACGAGCGGTTTATACACGTCTCATGATGCCAAGCTTGTTTGTGAAAGTAGCTTACTTATTTTGGGTGCCAGAATTCTATCAGCTTCTAATAGTCTAATGCAATTTGAGTGTTTTGAGCATTTTAACTTAGGTGTCATGGAGAGGCTCTGGAAAAACCATGAATCTGAAGTTAAGCAACCATCTTAACAATTGATTTTGGGGTTTTCTTTTTGTTATTGTGTTCTTTTTGTGTACTGGCTCTGTGCTAGATGGACAAACCCAATGGAGTAAGAGCACCTTCCAATCTCACTTCCATGGCTTGTTGTCCTGGATGGGGAGCACTCGCCAGCTTGGGATGGAGGCTCTGCAGTTCTCTTCAGCAGAGCCTGGAGCCCAGCTGCTGCCTGGGTAGGAGCACTTGGTGCTCCCGAGACCCAGACTGAAGTTCTGGCAGGTGGGATGCTTCCAGCCTTGCAGGGAAGGTGGCAGGAAAAGTATTTGCAGGGGCTGGGAAATCGTGGCTGCTTTGTTTAATTTCTATGAGGAAACTAACATTGAAATAATAAATAGATCAGTGTCACTGGAGTGTGCTGAGGAGGCAGTGCAGCTTTCTGCTGGCAGTTTGCAATGTGCTGTGTGTCTCCTTTCTAAAAGCAATTGTATTTTTTAAGGCTTAATTTTATTGTTTTAGCTTCATGTGTATATTTGTGAACGTGGCTCATGTTATCTGGAAGATAAACAGAGAATGAAGTATGATTTATGCTACAGTTTGGCCAAATTGCTCTTATTAGAAGGAAAATACACTCACTGAATGCATTGAGGCTGGAATTAGCTCCACAGTGATGATGATAAATGCCTGCAGTCCCATAAACGTGCTGAACATTACATTGCTAAATTACTGTACCACTGGAGATTGATTATCAACTTTAGCCCCGTAAGCTCTGTGACACACACATCCTGAACATCACTGACATCCTGAAGCTTCCTTCATGCCTCCTTTTTTTTTCCCCTAATTAAACTTTTTATTGAATTTTCTTCCCCTTTTAATACTTGTTTTGATTCTCTTATGCGCTAATGACAAAAGCCTCACACCAGCCATGTGATTCTTTATTTTAGAACAGTCCCACTTTGCAGGATTAGCCATTTTTAATGACTTTAATCTCCTTTTTGAAAGTGATTTTTCTCATTCTGCTACATTCCTTTGATTGCATTAATGTAAAATTATTATTCTAACCACCATAGCCAGACATGTCACACCACATCTAAAATAAATCTTGCCTATAAAATATTACTCTGGTAAAATACCTTAGAATTTCCTTCTCAGTTCATTATAGGTTGTTTTTTTTTTTTTTTTTTTTTTTAAACTTGAAATGGCAAGTTGAAATTAACAGGGCTATTTTTCATTCCATAAAGAGATTAATGATAATGAGTGTTTCCTAATATCTTTAGTTCTGGGCATTTAGTCATTCAGCACCTTGTTTGGGAGAAAGTCAAGGTAGGCTGTCCCTGGAACTCAAACCTTCTGGTTCCTTCTGAATTGTCAAAGAACGAGGAAACACAAGTGAAAGGATCCAGAAGTTAAGCACGGCAGTCAGTGGAAGACACAGATGAAACTGGCAAAAGGACACAACCCTCGTTTCCAGCTACGTCTACGCGAATGCTTCCCTTTCCAGTTCAAACTCTTTTCAGTCTGAGGAACGGTCGTTATTTTGAGCCCAAGTTACATTAGCACAACAGCCAGAACCCCCCGGCTCTGCCAGATTTGTGCTCTCGAGGGCCCAAGTGTTTGCGGGGCAGCAGGCAGGGCGCGGGCGCTGCGTGCGGAGGTGGCTCGGCTCGCTTCAGAGGAAAGGCGGCCGGGCGCGGAGCAGCGCCTGGAGCCGTCCGCTCGATGGGCCTCGGCAGCCGCAGCCTGAGCTGAGCCGCGGTGCCACGCTCCCCAAGGCCGCTCCGAGCTCTGAGGTCCGGCAGGAGATGCGAAGGGCAGACGAACGCGGTGCGCGTATCTGCGCGCTCGTTTCTGCCGGCGGCATTTCCGCAGCATTCACACGGCAGGCACGGCGCCCCCAACCCCGGCGGCTTTCCCGCTGCCGGCCGGCACGCAACACGTGCTGCCCTACTTCGGGCCCGGCGTCCCCCCCTCGCGCTCCCTTTTGTCTCGCGGCCCCCGAGGAGCCCGGCTGGCGCGAGCGGGGAATCGCCCGGCCCCGAGCCACCCGCTCCCCCCCGGGGCCCCTCGTCCCGACGCCGCCGGCCGCCCGCCTCCTTCCCGCCGCCGCTCGCGGCCGCAGGTCCGTAGGGACGGGCCCCGGGAGCGCGGGCGGCCGGGAAGGGGCCGGGGGCGGCGGCGGTCGCCGCGGGGGCAGAGCGCGGGGCGGCGGAGCGCCGCGGAGGTGGCGGCGGGGCGGGCCGAGGCGCTGCGGCCGCCGCAGGGAGAGGCCGGCGGGCGGGTGGAGGAGAGCCGCGCAAACTTTGTGTGGAGACCGCGCTCGCGGCCGGGCCTGCGGGTCCGAGCGAGCGCCGAGCGGAGCGGGCCGGGCCAAGGGCTGCGCGGGAAAGGCTGAGGGCGGCGGGGCGTCTTACGCGGGGCGGGAGCGCGGCCGGGCACCGAGCGGCGTCCCTGCGGAGCTGGCTCGGATTTTGAGTTCTGGGCGTGTTGTGTCAGAGCTTTCCCTCACGTGGATTCTGCTCTCGCTCCGTTCCTGGGTCAGTTCTCTGTCAGACCTGCGGCGTTTCTGCTCCGCTCGACATCTCCACGTTCTTCGGAATTAGAATATTCAAACTCACTCTCTTGTTTCTTGCTAGCAGTTCTGTTTACGAAAGCTGCCAAAACGTCATGTATTTTTTTTATTTTAATTGCGTGCTTTGCTGCTGGAGGTGGCACCTAGGTGTTTCTAATATCAAACGATGAACGATTTTCCAAAGCCTCGCTTTGAGCAAAGTCAGGAATCGCTAGCGCAGAGGCTGAGCCTTGTGCTGAGGCTGGTTGTCTCGTGATGTCTCGTGGTTCAAAGCTATGCTAACTAACGCGTTCCCTCCGAGCAGCCTCTGCTGGGCCGCCCCGCCCTGCGCCTCGCGCCTCACGCCTCACTGCCTGCTGGGCTCCGCGCTGCCTCCTGTTCTGTGCCAGTTGTGAGGCAGAAGTGAAGGATGTTGGTTAATGGAGACATCAGTTAAAGTCACCTTGAGGTAGCGTTGAAAAAGGCCCTTAGAATCGCAGGTGATCGCTTAGCACTGGAGCTTCCCGAGATGCTCGTGTTGCTTCGTTGCACATTGTGTTTTGTTTTCTTTATTCAGTGTTTATTGCTTTACGGTACGGTGAGTGGCTGTTAAACCTGTTAAGAAAAAAATGATTTTTATTAATAATTCATGTTGGCGTATTTGTGAATTACGTTTACAAATATATTTTTATTTCTCAAACCTCCTTTGAAATTCGAGAGATAACTCTTTTTATTTTTTGAGCTGATTTTTTTTTATGCTGTAGTAGCAGAAGCCCGTAGTGTTGTTGAGAGCTTTGTCCTTATTTCACAGATGCACTGGGAATTGTTTTTAATCTCCTTTCTGCTTTCCCATTACAGATGGTGATGACGACCCACAACTCTCCTGGGTGGCTTCATCTCCCTCCAGCAAAGATGTTGCATCACCCACTCAGATGATAGGAGATGGGTGTGATCTCGGCATCGGGGAGGAGGAAGGGGGGACTGGCCTGCCGTATCCCTGTCAGTTTTGTGATAAGTCCTTCATTCGCTTGAGCTACCTTAAGAGACACGAGCAGATCCACAGTGACAAACTACCTTTCAAATGTACCTACTGTAGCCGGCTTTTTAAACACAAGAGGAGTAGGGACCGTCACATAAAGCTTCATACGGGGGACAAAAAGTATCACTGCCACGAGTGCGAGGCCGCATTCTCTCGCAGCGATCACCTCAAAATTCATCTGAAAACCCACAGCTCCAGCAAACCATTCAAGTGTACTGTGTGTAAACGTGGGTTTTCATCTACCAGCTCATTGCAGAGTCACATGCAAGCTCATAAAAAGAACAAGGAACATATGGCAAAGTCTGAGAAAGAGGTGAAGAAGGATGATTTTATGTGTGATTACTGTGAAGAGACATTCAGTCAGACTGAAGAATTGGAGAAGCACGTAATGACACGCCACCCACAGCTTTCTGAGAAGGCAGATTTGCAGTGTATTCATTGCCCTGAAGTATTTTCAGATGAAAACTTATTGCTCTCACACATTCATCAAGCCCATGCCAACAAAAAACACAAGTGCCCTATGTGCCCAGAGCAGTTTTCTTCAGTGGAGGAAGTCTATTGCCACTTGGACAGCCACAGACAACCTGACTCCAGCAATCACAGCATCAGCCCTGACCCAGTCCTGGGGAGTGTGGCATCCATGAGCAGTGCGACTCCCGACTCCAGCGCATCGGTGGAGAGAGGTTCCACCCCAGATTCGACCTTAAAGCCTTTGAGAGGGCAAAAGAAAATCAGGTCTGTGGACAGAGAGGACGGCCAAAATTGGTCTAAAGTTACTTACAGCTGCCCATACTGCTCAAAGCGCGACTTCAACAGTCTTGCTGTGCTTGAGATCCACCTGAAGACCATCCATGCAGACAAACCTCAGCAAAGCCACACATGCCAGATCTGCCTTGATTCCATGCCTACGCTGTACAACTTGAATGAACACGTGAGAAAGGTGCACAAAAACCATGCTTATCCAATGATGCAGTTTAGCAACATTTCTGCCTTTCACTGTAACTACTGCCCTGAGATGTTTGCAGATATCAATAGCTTACAGGAACACATCCGTATTACTCACTGTGGCCCAAATGCTACTCCTCAAGATGGTAACAATGCTTTCTTCTGTAACCAGTGCTCAATGGGCTTTCTGACTGAAGCAACTTTGACTGAGCATATTCAGCAGACTCACTGCAATGTAGGAAATTCAAAACTGGATTCCCCTGTCATTCAGCCAACACAGTCTTTTATGGAAGTTTATTCATGCCCTTATTGCACAAACTCCCCCATTTTTGGCTCCATCCTGAAGCTTACAAAGCATATTAAAGAAAACCACAAGAACATTCCTCTGGCACACAATAAGAAGTCAAAAGCAGAGCAGAGTCCAGTTTCTTCTGATGTTGAAGTCTCTTCCCCTAAAAGGCAACGGCTTTCTGCTAGTGTAAACTCGGTGTCTAATGGTGAATATCCATGTAATCAGTGCGATCTAAAGTTCTCAAATTTTGAGAGTTTTCAAACTCATTTAAAGTTGCACTTGGAGTTGCTGTTGAGGAAACAGTCTTGCCCTCAGTGTAAAGAAGACTTTGATTCCCAGGAGTCTCTCCTGCAACATCTCACCGTACATTACATGACAACTTCAACTCATTATGTATGTGAGAGCTGCGACAAACAGTTTTCTTCAGTGGATGATTTGCAGAAGCATTTGTTGGACATGCATACTTTTGTGTTGTATCACTGCACCCTTTGCCAAGAAGTTTTTGATTCCAAGGTATCTATCCAAGTGCATCTGGCAGTCAAGCACAGCAATGAAAAGAAGATGTATCGTTGCACAGCCTGTAACTGGGATTTTAGGAAGGAGGTGGATCTCCAAATCCACGTGAAGCACAGTCACTTGGGGAATCCATCAAAGTCTCACAAGTGCATCTTTTGTGGTGAGACTTTTAGCACAGAGGTAGAACTGCAGTGCCACATCACAACTCACAGCAAAAAATACAACTGCAAGTTTTGTAGCAAAGCTTTTCATGCCATCATCTTGCTTGAAAAACACTTGCGGGAAAAACACTGCGTTTTTGATGCTAGCAC